>NW_024962264.1:62253156-62356281 GCF_019238085.1 Lagopus leucura
TGGATGGATGGATGGATGGATGGATGGATGGATGGATGGATGGATGGATGGATGGGTGGACAGATGGATGGATGGATGGATGGATGGGTGGATGGATGGGTGGATGGATGGATGGAAAGATAAATGGCTAGATAGGTTGGTAGGCGGAGCACCTCAATGGCTGTTTGACTAGCCTAAAAACGCAGTTTGAGCAGAACGTGCACAACTCTAGTAAACCCATGGGTCTCCCTAGCCAGCTCCAGTCCAGCCTCATCCTCCCCACTTTATTCTGGGAGAAAATCAAGCTGCTGAGGGGAGGGTGTGGGTATGTGGAGGGGATAGCTTGGAGTGACTTGCTAGGGCAGTTTAGGAGGAACTGAGGTATGTGTAGCTGGTTGGAGAACTGGGGAGCCTGGAACAGGGAAAGGGATAATGAGGTCCTATCTCATCTATCTCAGAACATAAGGCACATATCTGGAAATGCAGAACATTGTGCTGAGGTCTTTATCCAAGGGAATTTTATTTTTTTATGCAAAAAAGCCAGCATGAAGGGGGAGGCCAAGCCAGGGACACACTCATCCAAGTGAACTACTGCAATCAGATGTCTGCTTGTCTGGAGAAAACAAACTACAGGGACAAAATCCTTATTGTGAATGCATTGACCTTGCACTCTACTTGCTACTTGACTGTTCAGCTAGTGATCCCTGTATGCGCTATGAGGTCCCTAGAAACAACCTCCAAGGAACAGACAGCCCCAGATGCTATTCCAGCAGAGATCCATTCATCCCATCTGAAGCCAATGGGTCTGAAGGATGGAGTTCAAATTCCCCTTCCCAAATTAGAAGTGAATGTTTGTTATTGCTCTCTATAACTACCTGAGATTGTAGTGAGGTGGGGGGTCAGCTTTTTCTCCTAAGTAACAGCGATCGGGTGAGACGTGATGGCCTCAAGTTGCACCAAAACATATTCAGCTTAGATTGGAAAAAATTCTTCTCTGAAAGAGTGGTGTTGCATTGGAATAAGCTGCCCAGGGAGTGGTAGAGTCTCTGTGTGTTCAAGTAAAAGGGCAGTGTGGCACTGAGGGACATGGTTTAGTGGACATGGGTTAGTGGGCATGGTGGGGATGGGTTGATGGCTGGAGTAGATGGTCTTGGGAGTTCTTTTCCAACACTAATGATTCTATGATTCTATTATTCTATGATTCTAAGAGTCAGAAACAGCCTTGTGCTGATCTAAACCCAAGGCAGTGGGGAACGGCTCATTTGTGTTGGGTTTTACATAAGGAAATGCACAGGTTCATGGAAGAGAATGAGACTGAGGGACTCAGGAAATCTCTACCAGTATCTCCACCACAAAAACATCCTTGCCAATAATGCTCACTCAAGCTTCATGCCCTTGGTGATAAAAATAAAAAAGCCATTGCGTAGTTTTGTTCACCCTTCGCTCAGACGAGACATTTTCCAGGATAAGGACCATCTCTGGCTGCTCATCCTGGCTGGGATTCGGGCTGTGCAGCCCTCGAGGGGAACTTCCTGACAGCGGCAGCACCAGCAGTCTGCAGGCGTGCGGACTGACTCCGTGCAGCTCCAAGAACACTGACACTTCTGACAGCATTAGTCAGTGAGCTGGGACAGTGCGGAAATAGAATCCAAGGACGTGACACACACATAGGAACAGTCCTATTTATCAGTGGAAACAGGAACAAGTGGTGTGTGCCCGCGCTGGGCTCGGAGCTGGGAACAACACAGGTTGTTTCTGCAGCAGTCAGTAACTCGACAGCAATACAGTTTAGGAAAAAACTGACATAAGTTTTAGATTTTATTCATTCATACATTATTTACAGCAGTTGCTTTCATATTACAATTCTCTTTCATCTTTTCAGTTTTCACTTATAAAAAATTAACCAAATAAACCTTATATAACCAAATTTATCACAGCAGGTCTGGTTAATTTTCACAGTTACAGCGGCCATCGGGAACACAACACGAGTGCCTACGCCTCGCTCTCCCCGCTCCACCCTGCCACAGACACACAGACGTGTGGACACATGGACATGTGGACACACGGACTCCCACGCACTCCTTCCTCCTGTGTTCTGCCATAGGGCAGAGCAGAGCACGCTGGGCTATGAGACATTGGCCCTCCTCTGCGAGGCAGTGCTGGGTTTGCCACCTGCCTGCCCACAGGCTCCCTCTCTCTCACCACAAATGGCATTTCCAATAGCTTTCCACTCAACCACCCCACACGAGGCCTCGTGGTGCCACCCATTTGAGGCCCGATCCTGTACGTGTAGACCCTGCAACTCACAGATCAGCCACAAGGCCCCACGGCCCTGCAGAGCCTGACCTGCTCGCCCCCACCTGCTCTACAGTGTAATTATTGCTGTTTTAAAATAGGTTCGTATTTCTTTGAGGACTTGTAGCCACTTCCTGTTACAAATACAGTACGTACGAGGCTGGACATAGAGAACACAAGACTAATTTCACATCGGTCTCGTACAAAAGAGGGGAGGTGCAGAGGCAGCCCCGCAAACCAACACCACCACCATGGGCACATAGAGCCATGGAGCCCCAACTGACACTGGACATTTTCCAAATGCATACCACACATCTGCTTAACATTATAAAAAAAAAAATTAATAATAATCATTATTATTTTTGAAACCTTTACTGCATTTGTCTCAAGAAGACTTTTGCTTTGATAAAATAACACAAGCACACAAACGGCTTAAAGCTAACGGCCCAGCACAATTGTAAGCACACCTCACAAAGCAAAGGGTGCTTTGTGAAACCTAATAATAGTTTTTTATTAATTAAAAAAAAGCAAATATACATATTACAAGTCAAAAGACTAAGCTTTGAAGGCAAAGAAACTGAAAACTATGTTAGCTATATGCTCGTTATGCTTACATAGCAGTAGCTGCTTCTGCATCCAAACGTGTTATTTGTAAATGGATTTACAATTGCATTAGGTATTTTCTATGCTCTTGGTCTCAATAAGTCCATCTCCAGCTACTCTGATGTTAAAAGCATGCTCTCTCCTCTAGCTGGCTATCATACAATGAACAGCACCTCCAATTCATAGCCTCATAAAATCATTTGAGTTGGAAGGGACCCATAAAGGCCACCTAGTCCAACCTCCCTGCAATGAACAGGGACACCTACAGCTCCATCAGATGCTCAGAGCCCCTCCAGCCTGACCTTGAGTGTCTGCAGGGATGGGGCTTTCCCACATGGGGCAACCTGTTCCAGTGCCTCACTCCCACTATTGTTAAAAACTTCTTCCTTATATCCAATCTAAATCTCCCCTTTCCAGTTTGAAAACATTTCCCCTTGTCCTATAGTAGCAGACCCTACTAAAGTGTCTGTCCCCTTCCTTAAGCTGCCTTACAGGTCCTGCCTTTAGCCACACTGTGTTCTAACCATCTTGGTGAAAGGATTCTCTGGCTCCTTTCATTCTGAATGAAAAGTACTCACAAGGAGATTGCAGGCAGCAGCTTTTCAATGGGAGATAACTAATTTCTGTGCATAGTCTCTGTTACTGAGGAGTGCAAGAGCACACTTTTGCTCAGGATTTTTTCAGGGAGAAAAAAAAAAAGGAAAAAAAAGATCCTTTTGCATGTTAAAGCTTATTTAATAGCTTGCATCCATTCATTTTCTCTATGCGGTACAGTGCATTCCACCGCAGACTCCGGTTAGCTTGGAATTAAAATGCCTTTATTAAGCTTTAAATAGAGAGCATACCAACAGCATTATACCAGCGCTAATGAAACGCAGGCTCCCAGCAAATTTAAAATTAGATTGTTAATTCAGAAGTAACCAGAGCTGGTTCCTACCCTCGTGTATTTGGCAGCTCAGGGATCCCTGCAGTCACTCTCCATCCATTTGCACCTCAGCCAGGAAATGTGCCAAATTCAAAGGCAGCAGCAGCCTTGCATGAAGAATCAAAAAAACTCAGTGTGCAGTGGATGCTCCTGACTGGGATTCTTAAAATCCCAGTTTCCTTGGGAATCTCACCCTGGGACTCCCACTGACTTCTTTGGTGCTGCCTTGACCATGGGTGCAGTGACAGCAGCACAAGGGAGAAGCAGCGATGTCCCTGCAGCCAGGAGCACTGCACAGATTTGAGCATCTCCCAAGTGCTGCCGCCTTCACTCAAGGGAGGACGTGGCATGGGATGACAACAAACAGCAGCGCAGGGATTGCAAGTAAAAATGGAAACCACATTCTTCATTGCTGGCCTGTCTGCATCCAGGGGCTGAGCTCCCCATACACCTTATTGCCAAAAATGATGTGTGCTTGGAACGCTGTTTGCTCGAGATGTGCAGGGTGTCCTCGCTCATCTCCAAGGGAACTCATCTCTTAGGGCAATTCCTGAGCCACTACATCATAAAATTTCCTACTACCTTTTAAGAAAGTGTCTTCTGCACCACCCCTAGTTGCTCTCCCAGGTGATCTCTGGCTTCGAGCTGAGGACACATGAGCAGAGCCCCACTGGGAGGATGAGCAGAACAGCCATGGTGCTAAAGGGATGACAGCATCACTATGTAATGCAAGGGCAGCAGATGCAACCCATGGAACAGCAAAGTGCAGGTGTGCCTAGCACAGCTGGAAGACATCCCTGCAGTTATCCAGCTGCTCTGCCTGGCCCTGAAGTGGTTTCAAGAGCTTTCAGTAGCTTTCATATTCACCAAGCAAGGCTAAACTCCAAGCCAAGCTTTACAAGGGATGTACTGCTCTTCCTCTGCTCTAGCTATAGACGCACTTGGGCAGAAACCACCATTGATCAGGAGCAAACTGCTGAGAGTCGCTGTTGGGATTAGATGACAATTAGGTTTTCAAGGAGTCCAGGCAGTTGGTCCAGATCTTCTAGCCCAGAACCACTCTGTGTTGCTCCATGCCTGATGCTGAACTGGGAGCAGCAAAATGATGCCTGAGCCAGGGAAAAGAACACAGAGCTGGTCCTGCTGCAGGACTGCATCATGCAGGAGGAGCAAGGAGCTCACTACTGGGGCTACAGGGCCGCTTCTGGGGGCGCATGCAGAGAGCTGCAGGCTCCGACTTCTCCTCCACATGGCACCATTTGAATGGGTGCACCCTGAGTGGGGCACAGCATATGATGGATCAGCCAGGTCGGCATCTAAACTGGGGTCATTCCTCCCTACTGCAGCACCCTGGATGTCACACTGGCACCTAAGGGCTGTCCAGTGAAAAACAGCCCAGCCAGGGCAGCACCAGCAGTGCTGCACCCGTGAGCCCCGTCCATCTTCTTTGGCAAGCACAAAGCAGCATGCTTGACAACCAGCCTCTCCCTCCCAGAACCAGCTGCCTCAGATGGATGGCACTGGGAGCAGGGGATGGATTTCTTCCCAAAAGCCACAGGTCACAGAACAATGCATGAGAGCGTTACGGGACGAACTTCGCTAGCCAACTGGTGGCCAAGTGGCAAAGATTCAGCACATCCCCAGCACGTATTACCAGCAGGTTCTGCCATCACCAGCTTCAGTTTGCTCAACTTAAAAAGCAATCCCAGTAGGCTGACAGTACTTCTGTGTCTGTGGGATCTGGTGCAATTGATTCCAGGTTTGGCTTTTCTGATAGGATGATGTGGTGGCTTCATTACAAAGGCACAGGTATGAAATAAGACCAGCAACATTCTTTCAATTAAATACTCCAATTAAAAAAAAAAAAAAACAAAAAACAACTAATGCTCAGTTTAGGCTTTATGTATTCCTCCCTTATTAAGAGACTAGTTGTGTGTTGTTTGTTTTTTTTCCCCTCTGGAAAGATTTTAGTGCAGTGATTATATAGCAACAGAAAAATAAACTAAAAAAGGCACAAACTGTTTTGTGGAGTTATTTTTTCCTTTCCCTTTCACTAACACTTCATAGTTGTCTATTTTCCTTAGGTTAATAAATCACTGAAAGCAGCAAGAAAATATTCTGCCCATTTCTGTACACTATACAAAACCCCCCCAACCAACAGTACATTATTTCAGCTTCAGGAGAAATGTACAGCATAGTAAGACTTAAAAATAGAGTGCCCCGTACAGAAATGGTGTTAATTAACCTCACGCTACAGCACCCCTCCTCCGCCCCTTCCCCCCTTATTGCTGGCACCACATATGGAGAAGGGGCCGCCCTGGTGCTGTCCTGCCCAGGGATGGGACCCCGCACCACCCTCCCACTGCCCCTCCCATGCACAGAGATGCTTTCAGAGCTGTTGATACGTCCCCTATCCTCTCTCCGAGTTGATCGGGTGCTTCTCCCCCCCCCCCCCCCCCCCCCCACACTCATACTTTGTGAAATAGTAACTACTTCTTCCCCTCCAGGAACTAAGTGAAAGGGCTTTTCCTTTTGAATGTATTAACATAGCTGAAACCCCTCCACCCACCCCAAATTAAGTGCAGCCAGAAGTGTTTCTCTTTATATTTCTGATGCCACATTTGAAAAGTAAAATCTACTCAACTTCTTTTTTTCCCCTCCCCCCAAGACGTAATTCATGCAAAGTTGCTATTTGTTTAAATAAGTTATAAAAGTTGATATTTCAGGCTAGGAGAAGCTGTAGCCTTGGTTACTCTTAGTTGGCAGGCACTGTACATACATACTGGGTACAGACACATGCCGGATCTGCTTTGCATTGCTTTTTGCATTGTACAATTCACAAATCTGACATCATTAAAGCGGTTAATTACCTTTTATGGCAGGCTGCAGTGAGGCCATCTACATGGATCAAACAAGCAGCTGGTTAAGATAATAAGTACGTGCCCCCCACCCCCCAGAGCTCCCCAAAATGCTATTATCTGTCACATTGCTCCTCTGAAGTGCTCGGAGTTGGTGCGCACATTAATGTGCAAATGTGTTACCATAGGAACTGCAGCCTCCATTATGCCTCAATGACACCATTCAGCAAAAGCCAGAACTAAAAATGAACAACAACAAAAATTAAAAATAATAAAATCAAACCAAACAAACAAACAAAAAGAACACCCACCCCAAAAGGCAGCAAAGAGAAAGTCACATGCGGAGCCTGGCCCAGGACTGCAGGTCACACATGGCGACGGTAGCGCAGGAGATAGATGGGGCTGATCTTCACTTCGGCTATGTTACATCGGGGCTCAGAGTTCGGACGGATCGAGTCTGGTTGCTGGTTTAGGAAGGAGATGAGGATGGAGCTGTGGTGGTTCCGACACGCCAAGGGGCTCTCAGACATTTGGCAGGATGAGGCACATCCAAAAAAAGTGCAGCATCAGTGGCGCGGTGGCAGTGCGATGTGTTGGAGTGCGTGCACACACTTCCTCTTCATGCATTGCAGCAAGCGGGTTGGGCTGGGGGCTGCCCCCACATTTTCCTTGGAAACGATTTACCAGTAAATAAAGACAAGATGGATGCATATTCTGTACTTACTGGTACGTTAAATACTGGAAACTGCATTCAAGTGATTTTCTCTGCACTATGATGAATGCATCGCTATGTTATCTTACACTTGGAAAAAAAGAACACTGGGCGCACCAGAGTGGCGGTGTGACGTTGCGGGGAAGGTTCTGTGCTTTCTGTCGGTCCCTAGGAGGCTGGGCTGCAGGATGCTGATTTCCAGCCCCACCACATCCAGCGCACAAGGCTGGGCCACCAGGCTGCACGGAGCAAGCCAGGATGAGATGAGGGAGCAAGAAGGGAGACAAAATTGGCAAATAAATGGTGACAAGAAAGAGAAGGGTAATTTATTATTATTTTTCTTTTTTTGGGAGGGGGGGAGGAGAAAAATAGCTTTTTTGCTTGGTGGTTGGGTTTTATTCTTCACGGAGCTGCAGGCGGTAGCGGTGGTAGCGAAGCTGGAAGAACATTCTCTCCAGCAAGGAGTGCGTCATCCCCGGGAGCGCGTAATGTTCAACCACACCCACGTGCTTGAAGCCCAAGGACTCGTAGAGCTTGTGGGCCGCCATCTTCACAGCTGTGGTCCCCAGTACGACGGAGGAGTAGTTGTTGAGCATGGCAAACTCCAGCACCTTGCGGCCCAGGGCCTTGGCAATCCCCTTGCCACGGTAGTTGGAGTCGACAGACATGCGGCGCAGCTCCACTGTGTTGTCCTCCTCATTGCCCCGCGCTGCCACAATCCCCACCACGTTGCCATCCAGGACAGCCACCCAGAAGCAGGAGCCTGTGGGAGACAAAGCACCACATGTAGCTGCCTAGGGGCAAAAGTGCTCTGAAAACACAGACCCAGATTGCTTTTCCCCTTGGCAATGCCAGGAAGTGTTCACTTCCAGAGGAATATATACATAAAGTTCCTAAAAAACAAAATGTAGATACCAACAATTATAAAGCATGGAATATGCCTCCATAGAGATCTACAAAAGCCACTTTTGGAGATGGACCTGGGCACCCTATTCTGGGTGGCTCTGCATTGGTCTCTGCTACATTCAGCCCTTGGCACACAATAGCTATGGGTGATCCTCAGCTGAGATGGTACACGATGGGCAAATCCCAACTTGCATGCAGTGGTGCTCTCCTGTCATACCAACATTTTCACCACATTGAGTCTTAGCCCCCAGTTGGACAGACACTTGGTTGCTTGCTGCAGACACCTAGATCCAGCCACAGCACAGGAAGCCATGTGTTTGCTTGGCTTTCAGCAAAATGACTCGTGAAGCATGAACCTCACCAAGGGACATTGGTACCCATCCCAACCAGCTGCTCATGCTGGCCAATCAACACAAAAGCCAACGAAATTAAAAACTACTGCAGCTCCAGAGCATTGCAGCATCATTTGGCTCCACTAGCAAGACAGCTTAAGAAAAACAAAGTTAAATGAATGAATTACTTGGGTCATCACTGAAGTAGATCATCACATAACATGTGATGCGATAACATGTAACAAAGTGTCTTTAATTGACCTGAGAAGATTAATGCTTTCATCACAGGGCAAAAGTGATTCCAGCTTGGATGCTGCTTAATTAACAGCCAAGAAAGCCATTACTCAATTACATCAGCTAATGAGGGATTCTATGACAAATGTGGACATATGGAAAATGGGGAGTTCTGCTGCACAGGATGAATGTGGCCTTACATGGAGAAGAATGATCAGAGGAGATCTCAGCATGCTGTGACTTTGGGACTCAGGTACCCCATCAGGAGATGGCTACAATCCATGGCTCAACAGCCAAGGAGCAGTGGGGCAGAAACAGAACACCCAGGATAAGTAAGCTCCAAGCCTCACCGCTGCACTCAGCCATGCACAGTTCCAGCAGTAACACTTGCTTTTGCTCCTGCTGTCAGCCATCATCACACTATTGCTATGTAGGTCAACAGCTAATTTTTTAACACACTGGGACCCATCTTGACCCACTTATCACAAGCAGTTAAAACATCTTCTCTCTGCCACCACTGTGACAACGCCGCTCATCCCCCTGCATCTGCCCAAATCTCACACTGTAATTTAAACAGACAAGACCCTAGACGAGACCCAGGAGTGCTAAGGACCAGCAGCTGCTTTCCCTCTGCACACAAATCAAATGCCTCCACTAGCTCATGGCTCTTTGCTCTTCAGCATTATTTTTACAAATGCACATCATGTGGTGACTGTGCACTACCTGACAATACCTTCAGCCCTCTATCACTCATCCTATGCCCCTCCAGCACACTGGCTGGACCACTGAACTGAGTAACGTGTTGCTCATCATTCCTATGCACGCTGTCACCAATTTCAACTCCAGTGGGATAGCCCAAAAACAGAGTTTTAGGGTTTTCCCTGCATTTGAGGAGCAGAGATGGCAAGAATGACTCTCACAGATGCATCCCACTTGGTACGGCCCAAAAAAGTGCCATATAGCAGCCCATCCCTGCTGCCCAGCGCCATGCACAGCAGCTGCTCCTGGGGGTGACTGTTCAGATGCTTAGCTCATCTTCCCCAAAACAAGACACTCATCTGCACTTCCACCTCCATTGCTCCCTCCATACATTAGTGCTTTTTCTTTCTTAACAGACAGCTCATGCGCCCAATCAGCCAGCAAAGCTTATTCAACAAAACACTTCCAAAATTTATAAAATGACACATTTCCCAAATTTTTAGGTTTTCTGTCTATTTTAAAAACAAAGCTAATCATGGCTGCCAGGGCAGAGCACAGGAGCTCTTCACACTTCTCTGACATGCCCAGCTCCACACCAAACACTAGCTCCACCGTAAGTAGAACCAAGGCAAACACACACATCTTGTTAGTTTTAACTTACAACTTTAAAGCTTAATTATAATGATTTCAAGTCCAACACAAAAAGAAATACTATCTGGCACTTCTACTGCTGTGTGTTGTGCATAAAACACTTATAATTAGCACCAGACAGGACACATCCGCTCAAACAATGCAAGTTGTATTTGGCTCCCATTCGCACCGACATGATCAGTCCCAGTACTTTCATTGCTCAGTGTCTATGCTGTGGACTGCCACCAGCCTGCACAAAAATGCCTGGGTCCCAAAGCTGAGAGCCCAGCAGTGTCTGATCCACTTTGGGGATGATTTAATCCCTTCCTTGGGGAGCAGTGCTTCTTGCAAACAGGGATTTTGCATAAAGTCGTTCTGGGGATCCCCATGCATACTGCTGGTCTCAGGTTGGTGTTTCTCTCCTCTGAGCAAATCCCTCATATCTCAGAGAAATTAGATCATAGAATCGTTAAGGTTGAAAAGACCACCAAGATTGTCTAGTCCAATCATCGACCCATCCCTGCTATGCCCTCCAACCACGTCCCTCAGAGCCACATCTATCTCTTTTATTGAACACCTCCCAGTACAGTGACTCCACCACCTTCCTGGGCAGCCTGTTCCAATGCCTCAGCACTTTTTCTGAGAAGAAATAGAAATTCTTTAGGTTGCTTTTTGCCTGGGTTCACTGTTCCTCACTGATCCTGGCCAGCTGCAGCTCCGTACCTAATTCCTCCTCCAGCAATACATGCACAGCACATCTGGATAAGGAGGGAATTGCCCAGGGAAAACAAGCCATATCCTCATTCTTAAGGACTACAGGAGATCTCCTTCTAATCTTTCCAGGACTGAGGGGATTGAATCAGAGCCCATCTCATTTTTGTACTTTTTCATACCCAGGATGAAACAAAATTATCTTCCTCTCACCTGTCAGCAATAAGAAAGAGCCTCGCTGCCAGCAATGCTATTAATAGCAGGCACTGACGTTTTACTCCCTTGAACTGTGATCTGAAAATAATCACAGCTGCAAAGATAAACACACACCCTGATGGCTGTGGCTCACCCTGCCCTTCAGATGCTCATTTCGGTCAGCATTTGCCTTTACTCTTATCTGCCCCCATCTTCTGGCGTCCTCCCATCACCCATTGGTGCAGGCATCCAAAGCCTTCTCAAATCATGCTGCCCCAAACCGCTCTCTAGATTTCTGATCCTGCAAGAAGACTTGCTCAAAGGGCTGCTCTGCACAGATGTCTTGCATTTAGCTTCAGCTGCTCTATCTCCATGCTGTCAGCACCTCAGGCATCTCCAAATACACTCCAGCTTACACCATTAAGCCCAGGCTTCCCACTTGAATGCAGTCTCACTGCAAGCCATCTCCAAACCACATCTTTGTCTCCTGTCTTGGTGCTCCTACCACACTCCCCTTGAACCTCAGCCTTTCTGCCTCACATCTTCACTTGTGGCACCCAGGGCAGTCTCTTCCAAAAGCTTTCTGCTTACAGGAATGTAGAGGAGAGATGCCATAATAGGATAAAAAACTACAAAATACATTGTAAGATAAAGCAAATGCTCTTGTATCTCCTACCTCCATAAAACTACACAAAACACCTGGGATGGCAAGAGACCAGCAGTTCTGTCTTATCTTCCTATGCTCTCCTGTTGTCTGTCTTTCAGTAACAGCAAATTATCAGCAAGTAACCTAAACCATGCAGCTGGCTGCCAACTTGGACATCACCATGGTGAAATGATGGTCACTTAAGATGTATTTTATTTACAGTACTCAAAAAGAGCCATGGTGATAGTGAAATTGCTCTAAAAAATACACAACAATGAGCTGGTGTCAAGATCCACCTAGGAAAGTTAGACATGGCTCCTCAGCTGAAGGCACAGCTCTACATTTAGGGACAATTCCCAGCTTTTGAGGACCAAAAGAGACTGCTCTGATTTACCCACCCCTTTCCTGCAGCACAAGATGCCCTCACACTCCACACATTGCTGCAATCCCCATGCCAGGAGCAGTGGCACCATGCTGGATGCACATCCTCCACCTGTCCAAGGCTGGTGCAATCCCCAGGCTGCTCCTGCAAAGCTCTTCTACCACCACAAGCTGACAAGGATGATGGGTGAAAATAAATATTGCTGCAAATTCTTCTACAAACTTTGGTGAATAAGTGGAAAAAAAAGCAAGAGTGGAGAGTACTGCTAGGAGAGCAGAAAAATCAGACCATCAGCCTTCCCCATCACCCTGAGTCCTATACGACTGAACAGCTCAGGTTCCTGCCACTCTCTTAGGGTCCCACAGTGCCTGAGGACAGCTGCTCCCTAAGGCAGAATTTAATGCCAATACATTGCTTTTGCAAAACAAGACTCTGACACACACATTCTGAGATGCATCCAAAAGCCACTTTTTGTATTACATTTCCACAGGAGGAAGCAAAGCTCCATCACTCCTGAACTGCCTCTGTGCTGATACCCAAGGCTCAGAGCCAGATCTGATCAAATTCATCGCTCCTCAGGGCTGAAGATCAGCTACAGCCAACTGCTGGTGCCAGCTTGTGTAGGTTTTGCAATCCTGTGACGGCTTTCATTGGGAGCTCAACACTGGGCACATCTGGGAACCCTACTCCTGAAGCAGACCAGACTTCTCCCTCTTTGTTCACTGCTGGCATTTCTACTTCCTGAAGGTCGAGCTGTCATCTCACATACAGATGTTCACACAGGCTGGGCAATTAAACTCAGCTGTGGGGGCTATAATTTTGAGAAGGACAAGGAATTATTAGAGAGCATCCAAAGGAGGACTGTGAAGATGAGGAAGTATCTAGAGGGTAAGATGTATGAAGAGCAGCTGAGATCTTGTGGTTTGTTCAGGCCAGAGCAGAGAAGCTGAAGGGCGGCCAGATGGCAGCTGCAGCTCCTCACAGGGAGCAGAGGGGCAGTGCTGAGCTCTGCTCTGTGTGACAGCAACAGGGATTGAGGGAACGGCATGGAGCTGTGTCAGGGGAGGGCAGCTGAGGGTGAGGGAAAGGGTCTGCACTGAGGGCGGTGGGCATGGAACGGGCTGCTCAGTGCAGTGGGTGCAGCCCTGAGCTGCTGGAGCTCAAGGAGCGTTGGGACACCACCCTCAGACATAAGGCTTGGGTGATCCTGTGCAGAGACAGGAGCTGGATTTGATTATTCCTGTGGGTCCATCCCAGCTGCTCTGTGCAAGTTTGGTGTGCACGCACACTGGTTTCCAGATTTCTTCCCTTTCCAGCAGCTCCATGAATGAGATGACACCCAGAGAAATGATGCTACCAGCTCACACCACAATCACAATGAGAGAAATTCACCCTCTTTCAGACGCAATGATGCTCACAATTACTTGCTGAAACTCACTTCCAGAGAGACACAATATCCCTACAAGCACATTTCAGACTGATTTCCAGTGCTGATTTGGCATGTTACCATAACACAGATGTGAGCAGTCCCCCCCCCCGGCTCAGAGCTGTCATGAGCAATGTCCTCAGAGCATCTACAAACCAGGGAGGTGATCCCATGGACACTGAGTGAGAAGGAAGCTGACACCTACAGAATTCTGTCCAGCCTCCTCAGAATTAAACATTGCAAACTTGCACTGCTGGGAGGAAAGTGATGTGCAGGTATGAGTTGTGGGAGGGGATGGAGGTTTATGTGTTTTCAGGGCTCACTGGGATGAGTGAGAGCCTCATCTCACATTGAAACATCCTACACAGGGCGAATCACCATCTTACATCTTCCCCTACATCATTACATTGGGGAAAAAGGGAAAAACAGAAGAAAAATCAGCCCAGCACTTTCCATAGAGCAGGTCTTACAATTCCCCATGTCCCTCACTCATGTATCATACACAGAAGCTTGCCAAAACTGACAGGCTTGATAATGCCAGCTGCAAAACCTGGATGCCCCAAACTCTTTGCTATGACCCACTGACATCCTGTGTCCCAGTGCAACACCAGTGCACAGGAATACCAGGACAGACAGAATGCAGCACACTGCCACATCACAGAGCATTACATATTTAGAATCATAGAATCACAAGGTTGGAAACGACCTATAAGATCATCTAGTCCAACCATCTCCTCATCACCATTGCCACCACAAGCCCTTGGAGTCATTTGCCCTGGAAGCTCCAGGGTGGTTTTGGGCAGCCCAAGCAGAGCAGTGCAGGGGGAGCCCAGTGGGGCCATGCTGCACTGAACACTGTGTAATTGTGCTACTCTGATTTATTTGCAGATAGCCAGCTAAAAAGCCCCAAAGCTCAGTGCATTGCCTCTCTTAGCTCCATCCTTTCCAGGCCTTTGTTCCTCTCCCTTTCACCTTTCCAGTTCCCCCGGCTTCAAACAGGGCTGAGTAACAAGCTCTAACAACTTCTACAAATAACTCTACACTTGATTTCAGTTAGAAGGCATTCCTGGAGAACTCTGACAAAATAATGGTATTTCAGAGTAGTTTATGGTGGTGGTAACTGGATGACACATGAGAGTCCTGCCTTGGCACTCCTGACACTCATGAGCATCCCTGTACAGCTGACACAGGTGTGGGGGAGCAAAAAATGTCAGGGGCACAGAAGAATTACCCATGCATGAAATTAGAAATGCTATGGGACCTTTCCTTCACATAAATAACACAACCCACCACATCAGGATTCATCACCCCAACACAAACAGCTTCATGCTGGAAGAACACTGGGCCATGTGGCCTCATGCTGACAGTGGGTGACACCCACTGATTTGTGAGGCATCTAAGGGACAGATCACTGACGAGTGCACAGCACCAGGAGAGATGGATGAGCTGCCACCAACCAAACAACTGCTTCTCCATCCACCTTCTTTTTCATCCTCACTCCCTGCAGCCTGGAGCTGGATTTGATAACCTTTGCGGGTCCCTTCCAGCTTCGGGTATGCCAGCACTCTATAGACTATAGGTTGACCTAAACATCTCTGCAAACCCAAAATCACTCTTGGGTTCAGACTCAAACATATATGTTGTAACATGCCACCAACAAGTCTAGCACAGCAGCCGTGCTCAGCTCATGCTTTCACTTGAAGATGGCAAAACATGGTGAGGTTGAAGTTTTGAATAAGAATAGGACAACTGACTTTGAGCAGTGCCTCTTCCATGTTTCCAGATGGAGCTGGCCTGCCCTCAAAAGCATCCTCCTACTATGTCACAGGTATGTGTGGCAACTAACACAGGCAACTAACTACACTTTCACAGAATTTGTTTGACTGCAAAACAGAAAAGAAGAAAACATTCTGCAGCAACCAGAATTCAGAAAGTAGCCAGGTTTGGCCCTGCACCTCCTATGAAACCCAGCAGGTATTTCTGATTGTCCCAAAACCACACACAGGACACAAGCAGATTTCCAGTGCATCTCAGAGGCTGGTATTAACAAATGCAACAAGAAGACTTGAAATCCTCTGCACAGCTCTTTTTTGCTGAGCAGGACACACCTTGGCTAAGCAGAACAGATCGGTCTGTGCCAAGCAACAAGAAAAGAATATTTAAAGCAATCTGAGAGTAGATGTTCCCCATGCATCCAAAATCCTCACTAAGCCTGTAAATTGTGGAGTCAGACCTTAGGTAAGCCAATGCTTTAGTATTTAGGCTGTTTTAAGTCAGAAGTATAAAGGCAAGAAGGAACACAGCCCTCCTACCAGCCTTGCTAGTCTGTATCTTCCCAGTCACTGCTCCAAATGATGGCTCTGACATTGAGCTCCTCATTAGTTAAATTAGTTTACAAAATAAAATGTGCTGTTCATCGCACTTTAAGCCAGCTTCTTAAAAGGGAATCGCTAACATTCGGTCTCAATCTTCTCATCAATCTTTCACTACACGGCTTTATTGCTTTCTGAAAGGTACTGGAGTTACACTGCAGCACACTCCACTTTCAAATGTCAAAAAAACCTGGAAAATCTAGAATTATTGAATGTTTTAGTATTCATTATTTGCTGGCTGGCTTCTACCTCAGGTGCATTACTGTAAAATGGCACTGAGCAATATCAAGATTTCTTTTTAGTTTAGCAGTAGGCCCAGACATAAATCATAAGAGGAAAATGGGTAGAATTGATCTTATTTTAGCCATATATCATTACTCGTCTGGCCTAAATTTAGCCAAGCCTCCCTTCAGTTGAATAGAAGTGTATGTACCTACACAGGAATTGCACCAAATGCTTCAAAGCAAAGGGAGAAACCAACATTGCATTTACTTAAGGTTAAATGACAAAAGCAATTCTGATCTCTACAAGGACTTCTGAGAAGTTCTATGCCATTCTAAAAGAGGTCAACAAACTTTACGGTGACTCACCCTTCAGGAGAAGCCATCCTGCAAACAGTGGTAGCAAAGCCTACCCAGCATTCTGCAAACACTGGAATGCTTCCTTGGAAGCATTGGTGAGGCTCCTTGGAAGTTTCCCTGAAGGTACTCAAGGTCAGGCTGTATGAACTGTGAGCAATCTGATCTAGAGGGAGGTGTTCCAGCCAATAGCAGAGGTTGGAACTAGATGATCTTAGAATCACAGTTTGGGTTGGAAGTGATCTTTATGATCACGATGAGGATAGCAGGGTGAACTACCCCCAAAATACAGACACAAATGTGGGGTATGGTATAATGATGCATAAGGCCAGAATACCCTACCTGTACAGGCAAGTTCTTTAAATCAGAGTTGAAAACAAGGCTGAAAGGGGCCTCCTGTGTTCAACAGGGAGACAACCTACCCGTATGTAAGATGAAACTAAAAGCATCTGCATTTTTAAAACACGACAGAAAAAAAGAAAAAAAGAAAAAAAAGGCCCCAAATGCCACAACATTCCTTTCTACTTTCAGGGGCATCAGGAAACCCATGCCACAGAAGTCAAAGCCAGGCCAAAGGCATGATTTAGAAATGTTCGTTTGTAATCACAAAGTGAATGCGCATACTCAGCCAAAACCATTTCTATGGCATGTTTCAATGGCTCCAAACACGTTCTTTCCCCCTCAGCACATTAAAAGGAAATGTTCCTGCTGCCCTTAAAAGCTTCTGAATGGAGACCTCATGACTACAACAGCTGATGAGCAATAATTATGAGTACTAATTAGAAGTAGTTTATGGTGCAGACACACTGACCAGAAGGGTCGTAGACCTCAGGGCAGGACCTCTGCTTCAAGATCGGTATCAAGAACTAAAGGACAGGGAATGGGTTTCATTATATGCCACCTGGCAAAGAGAAATTACAACTGTGCTCTCCAAAACCTAACAAAAAATACAGCTCTGCTGCTCCAAAAGCATTTCTTTCTGCAGATGACCCGAGTTTCACAAGAATCCTGCCTGGTTGCTAACACGGTGATCCACACCTCCCCAACCACTGCGTTAATGATCTACTGAAGTGAAACAGCCATTATAAGCAGTTACATTCTCTCTGAAACCACACTGAAGAGTTCATTGCTCAGAATAGAGAAAGACAAAAAAAAAAATGGAAGTATGTTCAAGGCACAGATTTGATACGAACTACAGGCTGAAGGCAGCTAGCACATGGCTTGATCTCCTCAAGCCTATAGCAAGCAACAAATTTTTCTGACAGATAACACCTTTCTTGCTCGCCGATCTTTTATTTTTCTAGATTTACTGTAAATATTTAATCTTTGGAGGACTGTTTGATTTATACTTAACACAACCAAGTATGGCCCTGGGGTAAGGTTGCTCGATTGCATTCTACCTGCTTGTGCTAACGTGAAGGGCTTTTCTTTCCTCCCTCATGCCCTGTTAGGAGCACTACACACCGAGGCCAGACACTAAAACAATATGGATAAGATATCGTTTCTTTCTGGCATGTAAGGAATGAAAATAAAGGTCCTCTGAAAAAGCCTCAGCACTTCTCCTTCCATCCCACCATGCTGCAGACTCCACTGTGGAGCACCATGGGCCCCAATCATCGCACCTCGCTTGTATTTTCTCTTAGCAAGCCATTCCCTGTGTAAAGTCACAGCACTGCCAAGGTGCAAAAAATCAACCACTGGTTAAAAACAACATTCTGTGCCTTATCAAGGTCAGGGTGACTTGGGTTTAATTACACCAAACTACACTACATCCAGACTGAAATTAGCACATTTGTTGAACATAGCACAAAAGGAAAATTCTGCATCTGTAAATACATGAACATCTGTCAGGTTGGGCACAGACAATGGATGTGTTGTGGGTGATCATTAACATAAAACGAAAATTACATGCATGAGCGTCTGCATCTCAAAAATGAAAAGAAAAGAAACACCTTTGCCACATGCTCAGTTTACCAGACAAGACCGCCCTGACCAGTCCCACCAGTGCAGGGCAGCATGTCTACAGCTGAAAGCAGATACTTCCACATGTGTGCTCTAAGCCTTGATGAAAAGGGATCCTCTGTTAACACATGAGGCACACACAGCAACCATGGCCAAGAGAGGTGCAAACCCATACAGTCAGGATAGCAATGCAGGATTTTGAGGATCCAGGAAGATTTTTGCATCTATCAAGGCAACGCTAAAATATATTAAACCTCGATAAGATAGAGAAGAACAAATGAAATAAGAACAGGTTCCTGGCTGGAAAAACTCCATAGAATCACAGAATGGTTAGTGTTGGATGGGACCTTAAAGATCTACTAGTACCAATCCCCTGCTATAGGCAGGGACACTTCCTTCTAGACCAGATTGCTCACAGCCCCATCCAGCCTGACCTTGAATGCTTCCATGGAGGGGGCATCCACAGCTTCTCTGGGTAACCTGTTCCAGTGCCTCACCACCCTCACATGAAGAATTTCTTCTTAATCTAGTCTAATACTGCCTTCTGCTGATATACATGATCTGTGAGGTCCCTTCCAACCCAAGCAACTTTGATTCTGTGACATACAAAAGCTTCCCTGAAAACATCACCTATTCCTTTTGCAGCCAATTTGCAGCCAACACACAGCAAACTGGAGGCAGGTTTACCCCATGCCACTGCACTTCCCATTTATACCACAGGTTTCCCATTAAGATCAAAACAACATATGGACCTCAGCTGAAGGATGCCCCTCAGTGTGCTCCTTGCTCCCAACAAAAGACAAGGGATAGAAGCACGTGACTGACTCAAAGCAAATGCTCCACTGAATCTCTGAGCTGAGCTCTCTCAGAGTTCTGCCTCAGTAAATATGGGGTGTTAGGGGATTCTTTGTTGTGATTTTTTCTTTATTTAATAATTTTGCTGAAATCCTCCCTAGCTGTTTGAGTTATTCACGAAAAACAATCCTACTTCTTAAGAAGCCTTGCAGATACTTTGATGCTTTTCAGAGAGCTGAGGGCTCAAAAAAAAAAAAAAAGACTGCAAAATCCAGTGATTGGCTTATTCTTGAATGAAAATCTCTGCACAGCTAGATGCTATCTTCTGAACATCTGCACGTTCTAAAATCAGACCAGACATGTATTTTCACAGCTGTTAAGTGAACCTAATATATTTTACAGGCAGAAGTTCAAGAAGGTGTTTCAAGAACACTCCTTTCAAAAAGTTTGGATTGCTACATAAAAGAATCCTCCCATATGCTCACTGCCACCCCCTTCTAACACCAACTGCCCCCACTTGCTTTCTCCCTCTTTTAACCAATTGCACCCCACTGCTGTTCCAATAGCAGTGACTTTATCAATGCACTCCAAGGGCTGAGGCACCAAAGTGCTGCCAGGCAGACAGCAGCCGAGCACCCGGCGTTCTTTCATCGCTCTGCCTCTATCTAAACACCATCTACAGTTGCTTAGTGCTGGAAACAGCAGCTGCTCCAAAAGAGCCCCATTTCAAAAGCTTCTCTTTGCTGTTCTACTACTTGCATTATTTTAAATTGAAAGCGTATTTAGGCCTTCCCTGGATTCCCTCTGGAAGTGTTACACAGGGTTCTGATGCTGTTAGCTAGTTCCAGAGAGGATGAACAGATAATCTCCAAAAAAAGAACCCAAAACCCTGATCTAAGCAAGCAAAACAACTTTTCTCTGTACTCTGCCTGCAGTAATGATTTCGTACATCCCATAAAAATGGTCAGAATGGGTCTTATGGAAAGAGTCAGAGTGGAAAAGATCAATAGGACATACCCAGATATGGATCGGGGTGATGTGGGTCAGAGGATTTAAAGAAGGTGTAAGAAAGCCTGTTGTTGGCTGTACATTTGCCTTCCAGCAAAATGTTCTCTCCCCGCTGCCACGTGGCTTTATGCGCTGACACACCATGTTTGCAGCTCAGCAGACACAATATCCTTGTGCTGCTGACTTCTGTTTGTTTTCTCATTTCTGTTATTCTGAGCATTCTACCAACAAAAATAAATGCTCGTGCTCACCATGCAGATATCTGAATGGCACGTTAAGAAAGAGAAGGAAGGACCTATAGAATGCAGTTAAGCAAACGGACATAAGCACATTTAAAAACACAATGGGAGGAGGAGGGGAGTTGCTGGGTGTAGACTGCTGCTTTAGGGATCTGCCACAAGTGACAAATGAAGCAAGAACTGACCCACACAAACCCACTGGAGAGTTCAGCACAAGGATGGATGAGAGGGCCAAGTGGGATTCAAAGAAGAAAAAATGCAAGCATTGCAGTTTGACACAAGATGGGAGAAATGGGATGCAGAATGGTGGCAGCATGGAAAGGAAAAAAAGGACAAAAGGAAACAAAAAGCCACTGTCAGTTCCCCATATCACTGTTATGATCTGGTAGCACTGTACATGTCTACTGAGCACACTGAGGAGCTGTGCCTAACCAGGTGGTCCAGGACCTCAGCTCAACTAGCAGAACAGCAAATCAGCCTGCACCTCTGGTTTCCAAGTCAGGATTCAAACATGTTGGTAAGGAAGCACAGGAGCAGTTCATATAGCAGTTACTTGCAGTGGAGAATAAATCCAGGCAAGTAGTGTGCTTAAAACAAAGTTTTTGTCAATTCAAAACAAGTCACACTCCTGTCATGAATTCACTGAAGATCTTCAGCAAGGTAAGTAAATACACAAGCAATCCAGACTGCCACTAATCCTGCTCATAGCTCATCCCCACATCACTGCTGGACCACTGTTTTTGGGGATGTGGCTTGGTGGGTATGGTGGTGACAGAAGGATGACTGGACTTGACGACCTCATGGTGTCCAACCTTAGTGATTCTGTGATTCTACCGGGATTCCAGAGGTCTCCCACAGCACAGAATCACAGAATCACAGAATTGTAGGGGTTGGAAGGGACCTCCAGAGATCATCGAGTCCAACCCCCCTGCCAAAGCAGGTTCCCTACAGTAGGTCGCACAGGTAGGCATCCAGGCAGGTCTTGAACATCTCCAGAGAAGGAGACTCCACCACCTCCCTGGGCAGCCTGTTCCAGTGCTCCGTCACCTCACTGTAAAGAAGTTCTTGTGCACATTTGTGCAGAACTTCCTATGCTGCAGTTTCCAGCCGTTTCCCCTTGTCCTGTCTCCACTCACCACTGAAAAGAGTCCGGCCTCGCCATTCTGCCCCCCACACCTTAGATATTTATAGACCTGGATCAGGTCCCCTCTCAGTCTTCTTTTCTCAAGGCTGAACAGACCCAGTTCACTCAGCCTTTCTTCATAGGGGAGATGCTCCAGGCCCTTCACCATCTTCGTGGCCCTCCGCTGGACTCTTTCCAAGAGATCCCTGTCTTTTTTGTACTGGGGAGCCCAGAACTGGACGCAGTACTCCACCTCCTCAACCGCTACACCGGTACAAAATTAAAACATCATTAAAGAGGGCTCCATCATTAAAACAGGGCTCAGATGCAGGTGGTCTCAGCACTGACTCTGTGTGTACCTCATAATACCATGCAAAGACCACAGCCCTTTATAGCCCATAAGACGTATGAGAGAGAACACGGGCTCTACTCTGATCAGCAATTTTTATTTTAAATACACCTGGCTTCAGAAAAAAGCCTGTTTGAAAAACAACACTTTTGACTGACAAGGAAAGTAATAAGTTCACTTCAAAACATTCACTACAAAAATCATTTCCTCATAAAAACTCCAGTTTTCAGCTTTATCACTTGAATAAATCCTACAAACAGCAAGCAAATGTCAAGTGACAAAAGTATTATTTGCAAGTTACCACTTCAAGCAATGTACCCTACCACAAGACATGCACTGCATTTCTGTATTTGCTTTTATTCTGTTCAAAGTTCAGTTTTACGTAGCACTATCTCAGACCACCATTTAAAAAACCACACCTGCAATACATGTTTCCCAGTAGCTATTCTGAAAAGCAGTTTTTAATTCTCAGAACCTCTTTTTAAAACCCAAGCCCCACTTGGCATCAAACACAGGGAGTTCCAGGTCAACATTTTGGAATTATCCTGTAAGCAATGACACCTTCAGCTCCGTAAAAAAACGCCCTCTGAGCAATTACAGAGGGCAAGCAATGATACAGAATGTGCTCTCATAAATAGTTAATTGATCGCTGGGGTCCCGCGGGTCAACAGGCTACTTATAAACGCATGGCTCAAAGCCATCCGTAACAGACACCATGGCACACACCTGTCTCTAACCAGACCAGCACAAACCGGCTGTGATGCCTTAATAAAGGCACGGCAGAGGTTTCTTGATGATTCCACTGTGCCTTTGTCGAAAGAAAGAAAGAAATCCTCTTATTGGCACCAGTTACAAATGATAGATTTGTGAACAGAAGCTAAGCAAGACACTCTGCTGTGTTTGGATTCCTGCGAAGGCTGTTTTCATTAGCCAGCTGTCAGGGGGGGAAAAAAAAGAAAAAAAAAAAACTGATTCCTCAGCTTCATTGAGGGGGAGGGAGTGAAAAGGTAACAATAAAAATAACCCTAAAAATACACTTTGCAGCTCCCCATTTCATGGATGCAGAAACAACAAAGGCCAAGCATCACTCAGTGTGCTGCAGAGCCACACACCAGCAAAGCACTTGGCAGAGTCACTCCTTTTAGAAGGCAGGGAGCAGCACAAAACACAGTTGTTTTTAAAAGATCTTCAGCATCACACTACCAATACGAGGTGTGGGCTCTGCCATGCCCATCAATAGCAGCAAGCATCCCCAGGGACAGTTTCCCAGCTCCAATGGCAGCAGCTAATCCTGACCTCCAACCTGCCCAGAGCTGGGAAAGGCAATCCCAGCCTCACAACTCGGAGACAAGAAGATTTAAGTCTGAAGACAAAATAGGCCCATTTTCAGAGATCCACTCCCAAATTTGGAGGGTTCTGTCATTTTGACAACCAAACCATGTATTTGGCTTTTACATTAAAACCTATTTGTTTGGTATTTTTTTCTTAAAACAAGCAAACAAAAAACCAACTTATGCCTTAGAAACCTTAAGATACAGAGCAAAGCCTACTGATAGCTCCTAAAGTATCTGGGCACCTGGCTGTGCTCACGAGGATCACAGACACTCCTAAAATCCGTAAGAGGCTAAGCAGTGCCTCTGGTGCTTGGAAATAGGATCACGAAGGTTGGAAAAGGCCTTGAAGATCATCTAGTCTAACAGTAGTAAGTTTTCAGCTCATGCTCCACATCCAAAATTCAGCATCAGAGCAGCTCAAAGCTCTGGACTTTTCCATCTCTCACCACTACTTAGGCACTCAATGCAAAGACTGAGTTTAAATTCCTTTGAAAACCTTAAGATGAAACACACTTTTGGGTAATTGCTTTAAATCTCAGCCACTTCGAAGGAAGTGAGAGAAGAAGAGCCACTGAGCATCTTAAATGAGACTCACTACTTCACAGAGTAGTGAGTTTCTCACAGAGAAAACTCCGTACTCCTCCTCATGTTTATTCACCGAGACAGTCATAGGAAGCTGTACACAACTACCCAACACTGGAGATTACATAAGAAATTACTTTAAGCCAGACAAAACCAGAACGCCTGATGTTGCTACTCTATTCATGGTCACAAGTCCCCACGCAGCTCGCATTCGATGCTCTTGAGTAGTTAACAGTGCCTATAAACTGCTGATGTGCAATTTGCACAACTTACTACTTCTCACATCATAGATTAATTAAAAGCACTTGCACATATTGGGGTTTTTAAACACCTGCATGCAGAGCTTGCTTCCAGCAGCACTGTAACCAACGAGGATGGCTACAAACTCAACACTGCTGCACAAACTGACAGCCACATCAATTAGGGATACCTCAAGAGAGAGTTTTTTTAATGCAAGGGAAAAATATATAGGTTACAGCACTCTGCAAAATTTACTAGAAAATGTAATTTCATCTCATTTTGACACGGGAACGTGCCAGAGCTGTATCTGAAGCAAGGTCTATTTTTGTCCCATGGACATGCATGTTGAAGAATGGGTTTGCACACGTGCTCCTGCTCCAGTAATAAAGAAATAAAAGGAACAAGGGGGAGCAAGGTTGCAGTGGCTTCTCCATCAATGCATTTATCCCATTTAGGTTTGTACCATAGCCCTGAACCCTCAGGCTGCTCTGTTGATCAGGACACTTCAATTTTTCTGTGGTAAACTCTTGGCTTACAGCATTGCTCTTCAAGAAGATGTGCATTGCCTGAGCACCCCTAAAACTGGAAAAAACTCTGAAGACTCTGGTGTCATTTCCCCTCATTCAGCCCCACCAAGTGCTTATCAGCACAGGGCTGGGGCTGGCCGTGATACCAGCTAGGGTGGAGCAGAGCCAGCCCTGGGTTTGCCCACGCTTGCTCACATGCTGGAGGAAACCCTGGGGACACTCAGCCCCAGGAAAGTGGCACAGCAAGGTGTCCAGCCCATCCTGGATGGTAGGCCTCTGCTGCAGCCGGCCACAGGAGCAGACAATGGATATGAGAGTGTGGGACAGAATACCAATCGCATCTGAAGAGGCAGGTTTCACAAGGAGCAACTTGGAAGGCTCAGGAGAGACCTTCTTGCTCCCTACAGTTACCTGGAAGGAGGTTCTGTTGAGAGCAGAGCTAGGAAATAGTGTTTCAGGACACAGACTCTCTCCTGGGTTTCCTTCCATGCCCCAGGCTGCACTCCCCAGCTCTCCATGAGGAGAAGCATGTCTGAGAAAATCCCTAAAAATCCCAATGCACAAAAGCCAGTGAAGGGGTTTGACATATGCCTGATGGAGATAGGGAAGCCTTAAATTCCAGCTGCCTTTCAGGCATGGGCAAGCAAGGCAAGGCCCTCCAAAACACATTCCTACACTGGGAAGCAGCAGCCCTGAGCTCTATCCTGGCATCAGGTAACTAAGCCCTGGCCTTGCAAAGCTTGAGCTGCTCTATTCTTTCAAAACAATGTTATCAGTGGGCAGCATCCCTCCTGCTTATCTGGCTGCTCAGCTGCTTGCCTTACCTCAGAATGTGGAAGAACTGGGCTGCAGGGTCAGGCTCTGTGCCTGGGGGTGTACTCCAATACCCAGCCCCAGGCCTCCATCCCACCATGGGGAGCAGCCATCAGGGCTGCCCAAGCCGTTGTCCCACCTTGTAAGGCAGAGCAACTACACCTCCCAGAGCAAGGGCTCTTCTCAAGGTGGTTCCTATATTCTCCTCATGATTCCCACACCAGCCCGGCACCCCAAAATGGTGGCCTGCAAGTGTAATGCACACCCAGGCAATAGGTATCATGGCTGGTGAAGAAGCTCCAGCCAAAGGGGACTCTTCCTACCAGTACTCCCCTAGATTTGGAATTGCATCATTTCACAATGCTCATCTCCTCACGTGCTCCTGGATTAAACCCATCTGATATCAGTTCTGTTTCTCCAGCATGGAAACTCAATGAGCAGGCCCAGTCCAAGAGAACAATTAAAATACCTGCTGCTCTTCACCCAAATACCCCGAAGGTGAAAATGCCTGGAAACAAACTAGCAGGATTTGTCACCTCCTCACAAATCATCTCTGCCCCCACCTCAACTGGAATCTTGAGGTAAGGACACAAACTCAAGGTCTCTGCCAAGAACAAGACATACCTCATGTGGGTTCAGCTGAGAGACCATAGAACCATTCAGGTTGGAAAAGACCACTAAGATCACCTAGTCCAACCACCAACCATTCCCACCATGCCCACTTAACCATGTCCCTCAGTGCCACCTCTACCCTCTTCTTGAGCACCTCAAGGGACAGCGACTCCACTACCTCCATGGACAGACCGTTCCAATGCATTACCACTCACTTAGAGAAGAGATTTTTCCTGATATCCAGCCTGAACGTACCACCCAAGAGCAGCCCAGACTGAATTCTCATAAGCCATCCTTTTTTCAGGGAAGTCCAATATGGTCATGCAGGATTAATCTATTCATCATGTACCTGGGGACAATGGAAACAGAACTGCTCTGCTCACCACCAGCCTGGACTAGATGAACAGAGCTACACCATTCCCCATTCGAAGCACACAGGGCCCTCTCTGACATGCCCATTGAGCTGGCTGACTCCCTGAACCCAATTGGCAAGGAGAAGCCCAAAATGGGGATTCACTGAAGACAGCAGAACTGCTCCCTTTAGCCCTGCTCACACCACCACAGAGTAATCAATGCCAAAAATCACAGCTGCCAGACTGGCATGTTTAATGCAACCTGACATCTCCTGCAGCAATCCCTTCAGTTTCACCTTCTGCCTTATGCAAGTCAGACGTCCTCAGCCCTCCACCAGGTCTGGCAGCCATAGCTCTCCAGGTCCCTTGTCCGTGCTCCCTGCTTGAGCTCTGCACGAACACCACCAAAGGTCAGCTTCTGCAACAAGGAGATCTTTGCACTACCACCACACACACATTCACACATCCCTCTGCAGAGACACCCAGCAGAAGGGCAAGACAGACAGCTACAGGAGATAAGGGCTGAAACCACCCCAGAAAAACATGCTGGCTCGTCTACCCAAGCTCTGCTCATTCAGGAGAGCAGTGGGTTTGCACTGAAAGCAAGGAGTTCTGGTTTCCATCAGCCCTCCAACAGAGACCTCAACCTCCCAAGAATCTTTCCAAAACACAAACTGCTGCAAACATACACAGAACCACCGTGACAGAAGCTTGAAGAGATGCTGTAAAACTGATTAGTCGTCAAAATCATCAGACCATAAAAGAAGCTCCAGCTGTGCTTCCCTTATTTGCGTAGAGAAATGCAGGAGGCAGGGCTCTGTTTAAAATTAATTTCTTTTTTGTTGTTGTTGTTTACTAGCACCCAAGTTACTCTGGTTGACAATTAAGCCCATTATCCAATTCCTTCCTTTTTTAGCACCCCATTCCCTTTTTTAAGAGTTTATGCAGAAAAAGATAAATTCCAGTAAGTGCTACTTTAAAATGAGAAATGCAAGCTAACAAAGAGCTGGGGAAGATTGGGCCATTCACTCTTCTGTTTTAAGATCCCAATCCAGTACAGAACTCAACGCCAACAATTCCTTTGAAGTCAACACCAATTTCAAGTCAATCTACTGCCTTTGGGCTTAGAGTTAAACTCTGCCCAAACGTTCTGCCAGATCCTTGGTGCAAGTGTAGGAGGACAAGAGCAAACAAATATTTAAATTTTGGCTTGTGTACTTCAGCAAAATTGCTGTCAGCACATGCTTTTAAGTTCATACAAAACCCAGTTGGAGAAATTCAAGACAATAACTAACTTGGAGACTGGTGGGTCAGAAAACTGCAGAAGAAAATAATACTTTGATGCAAGTAACACTAATCGTGAAGCATGGTGTTCCCAATATCCCACTACACACTGTCCTTTCAGCCTTTGCTCTTAAGCTGACCCACAGATTGGGTCACACAGATGCTTTGGCAGAACCACCAGGAGCAACCCATTTCCTCCCCCTGAGCAGAGGGCAGTTTGCTGTGGATGCTCTGCACAACATAACTGACCTGGGTACCACACGCAGCTCTTTGTGGCACAGATGCTGAGAGCAATACCTCAGTAAAACCAAAACCAACACTGCGATCCAAGACCTTGACACCACACCCCAGCTCTACCTCTGTCTGCCTGAAGTCGCACCAGGCTGTTCACTCTGCCTCATCTAGCCCAGCTCTGAGTACCTGCAGCCACACTGGGCCCTTGTTCCAGCATTAAGAGTTGGACTCAACTATTCTTAAGGGTCTGTTCCAACTCAGGATACTCTGTGATTCCTCTGTAATACATGACTGAGGAAGCTTTCAGTAATATCTAAGTTAGAACAACAGGCACTACTTGCAAGGAGGAGCCCTTCTTGTTCCTGTTGTAATAATTCATGTCTGAGTGCTAACTTGTCAGCTATCACAGTAAGAGAAAAACCTGGGGCTGGAAGTTGTTCTATTGTCATTCCCATCCTCTGCAAAGGGATGGGGAGCTGATGTGGCACAACACTGCCTGTTCTTAGTGTCTTTCAATAGATAGTGAAATCAGTGCCAGAAAGGCAAGAAACTCAAAGCTTTTGGAGACATCTGTATTTACACTTCTGTCTTTTAGGGCAGAAATCTGACTGCTGCATTTTGGGGATAAACAATCAGAACGCCAGTTGGTGCCTCATGCAGGTTGCACCACATAGCTTCAGAGAACATGGACAGGCACTGACATCATGGATGGAGCAGTCCTGGCTGCTTCCTCTTGGCCTTTACCGAATTATGACTCCAACTTGCTTCATGCTACTATCATCGGCACCCTTCACAAGCACCAGCAGTCCCATAAATCTGCTTTTTACAGCATGGCAGAAGCCTAATTACACATGATTAAACTCTGTCAAAAATTAAAGCCCACACATTCCTCTGAAATTGAAATCAGCCCTGTTAGGTATCAAGAAGCAGCAATGCTGATGGCTGGAAGGCATGTTGTCAACACAATGCTGCAAGTGGGGGCACTTCCAACTCTTCATTTGAGTCTCTCCTACAAACACTGGTGTAAGCACACCCCGAACTGCGGCCATGCACATCTCAGGCTGCAGGGACAGATGCAGCTCAGACACCTAGAAAGCTTACACTTGCTGCTCCTGCCTCAGCTCTCCTCCCCCAGCACCGTGCACTGTTAGACCTCACTGCACAGATTCGGAAAGGTTAAGCCACAATCCGTTTATTTTTGTGACAACAGCTTAAATGAATATTGAGCTCTTTAAGGACACGTACAAGTTACACATTGTTTTGCTGTCATGAAAACAGGCACTGGAAATTAAATATAACCCATGTAGATGGACGCTACAATAGGATACAACATCCAAAGGAAATGCTGTTAAGGCATTTTGAGTCTTTTATTGCAAGGTAAGCATCATTTTAGATGGATGCAACACAAGGGGTGAGGAGAACAAAAGTTCATGGCTTTTATTACCAGTGAGGAGATGATCCCTAGGAAGAGGCCTGTCACACAGGGGACAGCAGTGATGCAGCGAAAAACATCACATGGAGAAACCAATGAGTGGTACCCTGAGAGAGCAAATGATCAATGGCACACCTCACCCTGCCCGCTCCCCAAGAGCACAGTACAACCACAGTGCAAACTTCCAACCCCAATAACAGCCCCTGGCACCCTAGAGAGGAGCCACAGCTCTGGCTCTTAGCATGGATGTACACCTACAGAAAGGGAATGGCACGTTCTCCCCAACAAATTGCAAAGGGACTTCTTTTTATTATTATTAATCATGTAGGGGCTACTTGCAGTTTAACAGTTAAACATTAGATGTTATGATTTCAATTACATGCACTTGTGTAACAAGCAGATGAAAGTATATGTCAAACACCTGCAACATCCCTTTACGTACCTGATCTATGCCTCTTCCAAAACACTTGCATAAAGGAAGGTTCTTCTAGAATAATACGACAAAACACATGCATTCTCCATTCCCCACACTCCCTGATACACACAGGGGGCAAAGAAACCCCCAGCTCAGGGAACACGGGGTGCACCCAGCTCCTTCATCGAGCATGGAGAGCACAGCTCCCAGTGCCTGCCTGCAGATGTGGATGACTAAACATCTTAGGGACACACACACCAAAAAAAAAAAAAGGATGGATTTGTGCTTGGCATGTCCTAAAAGCTGCATTCTGGCAACTTTAGAGCTGTGCTCAGTGCTGCTGCAAAGAGGACAGGGTGCCAGCAGCATGGGGCAGCCACAGTCCCCATTGGGGGGAAGGCAGCCCCAGGCTCTCACACTCACCTGGTGGTTTCATGTAATATTGCTCGATATCAGACATGTCCGTATGCAGCGCACAATCGAGATAGTGGAGGATAACTTTTCTGCTGAAGTAGTACCTCATGCCCATCAGAAAGATAGGCAAGCAGCAGGTCAGCAGGAAGGACTTGGTCACAACAAAGCACATTACTATGGAGATAAGGAAGAGAAATAAACGACACCTGTCAGAAAAGAGAATTTAGTGTTGATTTCGGAATACAAACTCATTTAAAAAAATAATATTAAAAAATAACACAGAGCAAAACAGACACTTGCAGCTCACACATGAGAATGGTGCAATCCTCCCTAAGTGGTGCTAAGTGACAGTGCAGCTCAGTGTTCCCGCAGTGCCGGGGGAGGGGAGGAGGGGCTGCTGGGGGCACCCCCTGCACCCCGTTGTCAGTTGGGGGTGGGCTGTGCTGCAGGCACGGCACTCCGCAGCCATGTGTTTGGCACTGCGGCAATACTATTTCCATCCTGGGAAGCACTGGCTGCTGGGGAGGGGCACAGCCTTAGGGCTGAGGGTCCACGCAAGGCCTAGGGGGCTCCTGGAGGAGGGAACCCTTTAGTACCAGTTTCCCAGCACCCCACTACTGCCAGGGGTCCCTCTCCAATACAGAGCTTGAGGGGTCACCTGCAACCACCAATAGCTTGAGAACCCAGCCTTGGGGTGGAGGGTGCGTTTTCACAGAGGGGGACATGCATTATTACATTATTATTCACGCAGAAGAGGAGTTCACATCATTACTTTCAGGAAGGGCAGCTTGGGCACAGATTATTATTTTAAAGCGGGGTTTCAAAAGGGGCCGCGGGGTTATTTGCGGGAGGTGGGAGCACCTTGCAGGGGTCATTTTGAGATTGCAACCCCCGGGAGGTGACACCCCCCGCCCCCCCCCAACACACACACACACACACACACACACTCGGAGATGGAGGGGCCCGGCCGTCTCCAAGCAACCGCTGCACGCGGTGCGCAGGGCTGCGCGCTGCGGAGCTGCGCGCTGCGATGCGCGCACCGCTCCCATCCCACCCCCCACCCCCCTCAACCGCCAGCACGGAAAAACCGCAAGGACGCGCAACCTCCGCGGGGAGCCCCTCACCGCCCATCAAACCCGCGCAGCGCAAACCACCCCCTTCTCCCTCCGCCGCGATGCGCTGCGCTCTCTGCATCGCTGCGGCTCCGCGTGGCTGCGGCTCTCCCGACTCCGCGCGTCCCCGTGGGGACCCCGAGCGGAGCTGCTACTCACCCGCCATCAGCGCGTAGAGCAGCTGGGTGAGGGGCTGCTGTTTTAACCCTCTGAAGGCCGTGTTGGGGATCCGCTCCATGATACCTTCGTAGAAAATGCGGCGCACCACCTCCTGTTCGGAGGGGTGGAATTCGCGGATGTAGACGTTGTCGCGTTTGGGTTCTTCTTTGGGGGTACCAAGGGGAGCAGGAGGGGAGGAGGGGGAACCTGAGAGGGTGGGCCACATTTGGGAGGAAGAAACAATGATGGTGTCTTTTTTGGCTCCCGGGATTGAGTCATGGTCTTCCGCCACGATCTTGGTCTCACAAACCATCTTGGGAGACAGACAATGCATGCAAACGGGGCACGGGGAGGGAAGGAGAAGAAAAACGGGGAGAGGGGAAAGGGGAGGGGGAAAGGGAAAAAAAAAGAAAAAAAGAAAAAAAAAGGGGGGGAAGGGGGAGGTGCGGAGCGCGGAGCAGGGCCGGAGACCCGCGGGCAGCTGCGCGGGGCGCGGAGCAGCGTAACCGGGCGGGATGGGAGAAAGGAGCTGCGCTGCATTTTGGAGAGGCATTTATAGGGCGGGGGGGCCGCGGGTCCTCGGGGTCCGAGAACCCCCCGCATTGGCTGCGCGGGGTCGCCATGTGATCGGGGGGGGCGGGCCGCCTGCCCACCTCCCACCCCCATCACCCGCGCCGCCCCTTTGCAAATTACTACGGCGCGTCCCTGCGCGGGGGGCGGTTTCCTCCCGCGGGCCGCGCATCTCTCCTCTGCGTCCGCGCACGGGGACGCCGCTTTCTTTCATTCTTTCTTTCTTTCCGTGTTCCCATTCTGAAACAGTCGCTGCGAATGCGCGGAGCCCTACGGGCAGACACGACCGCGGGTGGGTGCGAGGGATGCGCGTCCCGGCGGGCTGCGGCGCAGCGTGGGCGCTCCGCGGTGACTCATGCGGCGCGGCTCCCCCCCGCCCCATCCACGCATTGAGTGCTCCCCGAGCCCACGCGGCCCCACATCCGTCCCCCACGCCGGCTCCGTGCCCCGTACCCCGATCTATAACTTTTCATGGGGGAAATAGAAGGCGGGGGGATGCGCAGCGAGGAGGAAGAAGGAGAGGAGGAGGAAGATGGGCTCCTCCTCTTCGCAGGACCCGAAAAGCTTCGCTCTCTCCCGGTTGGAACCGGCCGGCATCTGCCCCAGGCATGCGCCGTGCGGGGACGGTGCGGGAATGCGGAGCGGCGGGCACAGGCACCCACACTGGTGGCCGTCTCCCTCCCACCGGCTGCGCCCCCGGAGCCCCGTGTGAGCCCCACTGCGAGGTGCGCCCCTGGAAATCCCATCCTCCTGCGGGGTGCACCTGCGCGTCCTCCTGTCCTCTGCCCCCTGCAGCCGCCTCTATGGATGCTGCATCCCCCTGCGGACTTCACTGCGTCCCCCATTGGGGCTCCACTGGCACCCCGTGGGCTTGCATCCCGGGTGAGGTCCTCAGGATGGTGCGCAGGCAGCTGGGGCTTTGCTCCAAGCTTGGTGCTGCTGTAATGATTTCGTTGCTTCACTTTACCTTAAAAAAAAAAAAAAAAAAAAAAAAAGTTCCAAATCACGGAGGGGGAAAGATGAGGCCAGGGCTCGGAAGCTCTCCCACCCGCTGAGTGCCGCCGGCACCTGCAGCCTCACACTGTGTCTGGTATCCTCGTGGGGAGTTGGGGGGCCGGCTACGAACTGGTCCTTTCTCCAGAGCATCTGAGCCAGAGTCCCACCCGCACCAGAGTGGGGTGACAAGATGTGGCATTGATGGCAGCTCAGCACGTGGGTCGCAGTGAGGGAGCAATGTCCCCAAGCAAAGAACCTCCCGTGGGAGGGAGATGTCCCTGTATCCCCATGTCTCTGGCACATCTCGCCCTCAGCAGAATTTGCCAACGTGAAGGCAGAGAGGCAGCGGATGGGGAAAACAAACAAACAAATGGGGCAGCGTTCGCTTTCGGATTGTGAAAGCTCCAAGCCAAAGATAGGAGACTGCTGTTTTAAAAATATAATTCAAGCAACACTCAGCTCCATATGCCTGGGTGAAGCAGGCATTTATTTTTGTTTGATCCTTTCTACGCTGCTTATTTATGAAATAATGAAAGTAATCAAAACAACTCATTCCTTAAAAAAATACTGCTGCAGTTATGTAACAGCCAGGAAAGCTCCCAGTTCCAGTCCCGCTCTATGGGCCGGAGTGTTGGCAGATGGATTATTTTTAGAAAGACTCCAAACACTTGTTTACTACTTATGCTGCATCCTGTAAGCAAAAATGAGCATCCTCCCTTTGCCCAAGGTGAGGACGTGCTGCTGCAGTGGGGAAACTGAGGCACAGAGGGGCTTTGTGCACCATCATGCAGCGACTTAGAGGAGCCACAGCCACGGCACCAGCTTTCCCAAGCTCTGTCTGAATGCCAAACTTCACCTTCTGTCATTGCCAAGCCAGGTTTTCAGGTTTCTCCACGGCTCTGGCAGAGCAGCAAGGAGGGATGGGGACAGAGCAGGCGGCTGTGACGGATGGAAGCAAATGTCAGTGAAAATCAAGTGCCTCGCTGCAATCGATTGCACAAGGCAAGCAGGTTCCCAGACAGCAGATTTGGGGCCCCGGAATAAAAAGAATATTGTTAGCAGAGCTTCCTGGCAAGGCAACTGCACTGCCCAGAGCTTTCAGTCTGTAAAAGTGCAGTTGTCATCCCCAGTTACTGAGGATTTTGCTCCTCCAGGACCTGGGGGGAAGTCACCCACATGCCATGACCCACTGTTGAACCTCACAGAAAGAAGTAATGTAATGAAGATGGACGTTTCGGAGTCTGCCTTTCATGCCAGTGCTCCCAGCAGCTCTCACTGCAGTTAAAGAAGAACACTTGGTGCATGGATGCTCAATCCATTTGTACGGAATGAATAGGGGCAAGCTGTGGTTCTGAGGGCTGAGGAATTTTGGTTTTAACACCCCAAACCAAAGTGGATTTTCCTGTAAATCTTGAAGCAACAAACCCCAAGGGTGATTTCAAACAACTTGGATGCTCTATAAGAGCATCTGTTCCTAAGGGGCGGTAGGCACCAAGGCAGGACCTCGCCAGCAAACTTCAACCTCCAGACCGTGATGTGCTGGGCAAGGAAATGTGCTGTGGGAAGGGACTGTGCATAGCAACACCACAGTGTTGGCTCTGTCTTTCTCCTGTAATAGCCACAAGCAGCCGCAATCCTTCCCTCACTGGGGGCAATTAGTATACTCCAGCAATTAACGGGTTGATGGCAAAAGCTACCCCAGGTTCTGTTGGTGTGGTGGTGTCAGAAGGGCTCTTCCCAGCACGGTCTGGTGGCTCCAAACCCTATCTTCTGCAATGTCTTCATCAGTGAGTGACCAAGGCAGGTGCTGAGATTTCAAGCTGTTGTTCTCATCTGCCTCCAGGTCCTCTTCCAACCCTCAGCTTCATCACTACAGGTGGCTTTGCCATGCTATGGGCACAGGCACCCGCTCAACTCAAGCAGCCCAGCACCATGCTTTAGCTGTAGCAGCCTCTGCTTTGTTGGGCTGCAGGAAGAAGTGAAAGCCTCTCTGTCAGCTGCAGGTGTGCATATGAATGTGAGCCATTTGCCTAATAAATAGCTTCTTAAAGGGTGATTAATTAAAATCTCAACTGCATGACTTGGGGAGAGATTGAATAGGGCATGAAGGAGACACCATTGAAATGGTGGGAACAAAGACCACACGTGGCTGGAGGAGCACCAGGGCTTTAAGCCAGGTGCATGTGGGAACGCCACAGGTGGTGCGAGCCAGGGAGTGCTCATTTCTTTTTTTTTTTCCTCCCCTCTTGGAAAAGTACCTGTCTCTGCAATCAGCTTTTCCTCTTGCTATGATTAACCCGCAGCCACCCAAATTTTGGCTACTTGCTTGGGTCAGCAAGGTAACAGCGCTAGGAAATGCGCTGTATCATGAGCAGCTCTGTCAATGAGTATCTGTCTTTGCTAAGGAAGGAAAGAAGAATCTAAGGTTAATGATTGTACTTTCGGCCAACAGCTACTTTGCTGGCATTTTTAACAGCAGTGATTTTAACTGATGGCTGAAGCACAGCTGTAGTGGGCTGGCGTTTTCCTGCCTTTGCATGCTGGCTTGCTGCAAGAAGCAGAGGGAAATTTTCCGGTATTTCCAGTTTTGCTGTTCAGAGATGCCTCCAGGCTCTGTGCTCACGGCCTTGGTCCCCTTCCCTCTGCACATGGGGACAGCAATTGCTCCAGGTGCAGAAGCAAAAACAATGGCATGGAGTCACATCTGCCCATTCTCATTGCTCTTGGGAGCATCAGGATCTTAAGTCACACTCCCCACAGCTGACTTAAGCTTGCTCCCCTTCTCCTCAGAGAGAATTGTAGAATCATTGAGGTTGGAAAACCACTACTATCATATAGTCCAGCCATCACCCCATCCCCACCGTGCCTACACTGTGAATTCTGGGAAAAGTCTCCTTTTGTTGTTGCTGTTTTTCTTTGTTTGATTGTTTGTTTGATTGTTTGTTTGTTTGTTTTTGTTTTAACTGCTATTTTTATTTTCAAGTGGGATTTAGTGGCAGGCACTTGGTTCCAGACACAGTAACTTTAGGGAAACACCAAATATTGTAAATGCTGTAAAGCAATGGGCTGGAACTGGGGGCACAGAGGCATGAGATTTTTAAAGGAGCATTTTCAAATGGAAAGAAGGTTCTCTAACTAGAGGATCCTAGAGGTCTTTTCCAACCTTAATTCTGTGATTCTGTGACTCAATGACTTTCCCCCCTGATGAGTGGCACAACGCAGCCACTGTGATAAATGTTTATAAATGTCCAAAGGTAGGTGGGAGGCAAATGGATGAGGCCAGGCTCTTGTTGGTGATGCATAGCCATGGGACAAGGAGCAGTGGCCTGAAACTTGAACGCTGGAAGTTCCAGACAAACATGTGGAAGAACATCTTTACACTGAGGGTGACGGAGTGCTGGGACAGGCTGCCCAGAGAGGTTGTGGAGTCTCCTTCTATGGAGATATTCAAGACCCATCTGGATGCCTACCTGTGCAACCTATTGTAGGAAACTGCTTTAGCAGGATGTTGGACTCAGTGATCTCTCGAGGTCCCTTCCAACCCTTTCTGTGATTCTGTGTCATCCTGCGCTGCCATATTTTCATTAAAATCAAAGTCATAATGGCTTGTGAAGATTAAATACTCCAGTGGTATTTTTGTAACAGTAAAGTTGCTATAGTCATGGCTCTGGACAAATTAAGAAAAAAAAAAAAAAAAAAAAAAAACCAGAGGCCTGGTATTACCCTATGGCATCCCACCCCAATGATGGGCACAGCCTGGCACCCTGTAGTTGCTGGGAGATGCCACCCTGCAGTCCTGGTGGGAGAAAGGCAATCACCACTGCTAGCGGAGTCTGGAAGAGGTGAGCTGGGATAGCCGTCCCATCTCTGCGCAGAGCAGGAGAAAGCCAACGGGCACAGACCTCCGGCGGCGCTCCCCAGAACTGCACTGCACTGCTCTGCCACACCTGGGGCTCCTTGTCCCCGCTACCGGTGCTCGGGTGCACAGCGAGGAGACCTGCAGGAGAGCAGAGGTTTGGTGGAGCCTTCTTCTCCTCCCTGCTTACCCCAGGAAAGCGAGCGGGAAGGAAAACTTGTTGCTTCCCGTCCTCCCTATGACCCTGTGAGGTTTTTCTGCCCGGCCCTCCCCTCTGGTGCCCTCCCCCAAACAGACACCAGTGTGAGCTCATCATCTGTCTTCATGCCATCCAACTGAAAGCCTTCCAATGCCCGGCAGTCCTGCAGGTGCCTCTGTTAGAAACATCCCCGTAAGACATGGTGAGCTGCTCTCAAAGCAGTGCTCTAAATGCACTGCTCTTGGGCAACAGTAGGCATACTACTACTGATACTAAAAACCTGGCAAAATAAGATGCAGTTTGGGTGCTTTTTTATTCCTGATTAATTCCTGCCTATCGTCCTATTTTCCTCGGTCTGGACCACCAGGGCTAATGCATGGTGAAAAACCATTTGTTGTGCTAACTCCAGCCCCATGCTTGTGGGACATCTGCACAGCCATCCATCCTCATGATGATTGCATGTCATCCCTCCTGGCTGCCAGCTTGTTCAGTTGGTGGCTCTGTGTCACGCCTGGGCCAGGATTTCATTCCTGTACATTGCTCTGCTATTAAAAATACAGTATTCAGACCCTCGTTCCCCAAAACATCCATGCACACAACACAGCTGGGGGGGGAGGGTGGAGGGCAGACACTGGGCTGCAAGCAGTGATTGGAGCCCAGCTCCCAAGGAGGTGCTTGATGCGGCTCTGATTCATGGGTTTTGTAGGGGAAAGCCAGGAGCAGTGCTGAATGCAAAAGGGAAGATCAGAGGATTTGAGTTCCGGGCTTAGCATCTCATTTCAGCCTGTCGATGGGAGGCTTGAAGCCTGGTGAGGAAAAGCTCCTTGCTGCCTTCCCTCATCTGCCCGGCAGCTCTCTGGGGAACTGCTGCTGACTGCTCCGAAATTCAATTTCTGCACTGGCGGTGGCACGTTGGGGCTGACAGTAATTGCTTTCTTGGAGGAGTGGCTGCTCACCTCTGCCAGGGACGGGGCTGGGACAAGTGTCCTGCCCCAAATAGTGGGGTGGTTTCGCTGAGAGCACAGCTGAGAGACCTGAATCAGCACAAAGCTTCTGGGGGCTGCGCATTCACTCACTGCTGCTACCCTGTGCTATTTCCAGCACATCTCCAGAAAATAGCTCACCCCCTGCACAGGGCTGGCTCTCCACGGCAGGGAGCAAACTCAGCAATTTACCAGAGGGATTCTGCTTCTTATTTTAGACTGCTATTTTAGCCTTCCTTTTGTTTTTACATTTCTCACTTTAATTCCTTTTCCTGCAGTGGGAATGAGGTGCAGCATCTCACTGTTCCATGCAAGTTTCATCCTACCCCAGCTATTGCCTTTAAGTGAGCGATAATAGATGCTCTGAGCAAAATAGCTGTTTGATTGATTGATTGATTGATTGATTTTCCCAGTTGTACCAGTGGAGAAGGCAAAACTGGACTTCTTGGCATGTCTGATCCAGGGCAGCCGCTGTGATCATAGGTTGGAAAAGATCACTAAGATCATCTAGTGCAGCTATCAACCCATCCCAACCATGCCCACTGACCATCAGTGCCACATCTACACATTTCTCAAAAACTTCCAAGGGTGGTGATAACTGATAGTTGATTTGCTGGAAGGTGCATAGTCCTCACACCAATTGAAAATGTGTGTAGTAATGTGTTACCTTGCACCACCCATTGCAAATGGCCCTTCCTGAGGGGCATTTTGCCATGCAGTCTGGCATTTATCAGCTGCATGCAAGAAGCTGGCCATCAGATTATCTGTGCCTAACATCTGTTGGCCATCTCAGTTTCAGTGGACAGGATGGGAATGATAGGTTGCCGTCATATGAGTCTCTTCAGTTGCTTCAACACATCAACAATCTGCTGCAACCAAACCAGGCTACATCTGTTATTCCTATAATGCCAACTATGTATCATGTTGACTCATTTTCTATTAGATCCAGCTGTTCAGGCTGATATGCTGATTGACCTTTTGAGCTTGTTCAGCACTTGGCTACCAGAGGCCATCAGACATGATGTTGACACAGGTTCAAGGCTCACGTCCATCCTGCTGGGGTGAGGAGGCAATTCACCCACCTGTTCTGAGCAGGAGCACCTTGGAGGATCAACTGGCCATTGCATGAGGCCACCACTGTGTCTGCGGCATCAATAAATCAGTCTGGCCCTGAAGTTTCAGTCAACTCTGTAACCTGGAAAGTACAGCTCAGTCACTCACACTCCAGCTTGTAGGAACCATAGGTTCAAATCACAGCAGGACCTGGTTCTGCCTTCAGCTTTCCAAAGCAGGAGGAGATGCCATAATGGTGCACATACTAAAAATACTTCTGAAATACCATGTGGCAGCCCTGCAAGAAAAGCATGCCCAAGGCTTGGGGAAGGGAAGAGGACTGGAAGGCAGAGCGTGAGGCTGACCAATGCACATAAATGAAATGCAGGAGATGAATAAGTAAGGAGATAATTAAACAAACAAACAAACAAATAAATAAATAAATAAAAATAAGTAAGGAGAAAATAAGATCTAGAGGAATACGTTCTTGCAGGCAATGATTTCTTAACGGAGCTCTCATCCTTTATTTTTACCCATCTATTTCTCAGCATTTAGCCCCTGAAACTGAATCTCCAGTTGAAGTGCAGTCCAAAGTTATCCAGATTTCCTTCAACAAGGAACGAGTATTCACAGACCATTCCCAGTTAAAGTTAGTCTCATCTGTCCTGAAAACCCTTCAGATATGGGGAAGTCTGCAGTTTCCTTCAGTAATGTAATCTCCGATTTTATTGCCTAGCATTTAAATCTCTTTACTCCTCATACATAACCTACGTCACTTTTGTTGTGCATTACTCCAATTACATCCTGTTCTCCTGCCAGGAGATGAGGGACCACAACTGAACACCTGCTTTACAGCAACCTTTTGCACATTGGAAACCTATTATCTTATGGCTTTTTCACCTCCTTTTGTAGACTAAGCAAGTCTAATTCCTTCAACTTTAGCCAAAAACTATTTTTTCCAGCCATTTGTACTTAATTTAGAACATAAGTCTTGGATGATATGCCCAGGTTAAGATCGCAGGCAGAAAACTCTCTTGCTTCAGTTTGCTGGAAAAGTGATCAAAGAAATTGCATCTCCATACATGACAGGGTGTTTTGCTGGTGCTGCCCCTCAATGAAGAAGAGACGGCACAGCCCTTCTGCAAGTTTTCAAGCAGGGACTAAGTGTGAGGTTCCTCCCTTCCTTGAAGCTACGGTGGTTTGCAGCAGGTTTCTACCTTTGTTTCCACAACCATATCCACTGCTCAGCATCTCCATGAGGATTCCCAGCAAGAGACACAGCCTGGATGGAAATCTCCTCTCCTGGGGTTTTCCCCAAAGGATTTCCTTTCCTTTGTGTAGATCAGAGCTTATGTGGCTTTGGTGTCCTGCACTTTCTGGGTGTCCCACCCAGGCTAGGTGTCCTGCACTTTCTGGGCAAGGGATATCTAGAGAAGGAGAGGCACGACAGCACCCAGACAGCACATCCATACCATGGTGAGGTTTACTTTTCCTATGGCACTGAAGCTTCTTCGGGTCCCCAGCACATAGGCCAAGTTTTGCAAACTTCTCATTTCTGCTTCTGATCATCCTCTGCTCATCTCACAGCCCCCACAGCAGGTCTGTGTCCAGCACAGGTGTCTCTTTTGGTGACTCATGGAAGGTGTGAAGCTGTTTGCAGGCTGGAGGGACACACCAGGCACAGCACATTTTGCTGGTTTTGCTATCTATGTGGGACTGACTGTGGTAACAGCTTGTCCAGCAAGGAGAGATGTGCGATAGCAAGATGCCAGATGAGTAAGACTAAACATGAATCGCCTCTCATGTCTAACAGATCAAACACAAAATGACCCCAAGAAGGTCCCCCATGTGAGAGGCAAACAAGAGTGCTGAACAGCACCTTCTCTTTAAGAAGTTTCTTGGCCTCACAGGGAAGGACCCACTCAAAGGACCAGGGACCTTGGCTGCTCTGCTCTCTGACGCTCAGTATCTCCCTCGATTTTTCTTGAACCACCCCAATTTTCTAACAACCCCTTATGAAAATCCCTTAGATCTCATTAAAAGAAAAGCACACAGCAAATAGCACAGAGACACAAAGTTACCTTCCTGCTTCTTCGGGAGATCTGCTGCACCCTATAAAACCTCCTTGGAGGGGCAAGGCAAGATCAAATGCTCAAATTCATAGAATCATAGAATCATTAAGGTTGGAAAAGACCTCCAAGATCAGCTTGTCCAACCATCAACTCATTCCCACCATGGCCTCTAGCCATGACCCTCAGTGCCACATCAGTTCTTGAACACCTTCAGGGACAATCACTCCACCACCTACCTGAGCTGTTCATTCCAATGCCTCACCCCTTTTTCAGAGAGGAAATGTTTCCTGATATCCAACCTGAACTTTCCTTGACAAAAATTGAGGCCATTCCCTCTCATCCTATAGCTTTTACATGGGAAAAGAGGCCAACCCCCAGCCTGCCACAACCTCCCTTCAGGGTGCTGTAGAGAGTCCCCCCTGAGCCTCCCCTTCTCCAAACTAAAAAATTCCAGTTCCCTCAGCTGCTCCTCATGAGACATAAGCTGCTCCAAACCCTCCACAACTTCATTGTCCTTCCTTAGACTTGTACTACGGCCTCATTGTCTTCCTTGTAGTGAGGAGCCCAAAATTTAAATCTCCTGGGGCTTTTAGCCAAAGATGCTGCCATCAGCTACCAAAACCTCCTGCCAGAGCTTTGGCACTGGGGCATGGGAATGATCCCTGCAAGTGCTTTGAACTTTTTAAGTAAGTGTATGTTTCAATCATGGTGTTTAAGGTCAGAAGGAGGAGATGCACCCATCAGACGTAAATGTTGGCCAGAAAGGGGAGAAGCAGGTAGAGTTTTCTCCATAAGTAGATGGGGACAGTGTCATTCCCTAAGCAGAGGTGGGTAATGCCTTTTCACAGTCTGCATGGAGTCCGTCTGCTCTGCATGGGCAGGAACCTGCCCCAGCCACCAGCCACGTTGGGATGGCTTGGTAACCACAGAGAACATGCTACATGCATCCGCACGAGCAGCCATATGGACTCATGCCAACTCTGCTGTGCAAAATCAGCAGCAGATCTGGACCCAGTGGGGATGCCTTCATCCAGACTACCTTCCTTGTGCAAAAAGCTGGTTTTGCTAGGGCCTTGGGCAGCTACAGTTACTTTGACTTGTTTGTTGTTCATACTCCTCCTCTGGTTTAAACAGCCAACTGCACAACAGGAAGCCCTTGTTTTGAGTGTACATACTACAGCCTCCAAGGCAAAACAATGCTCAGCCCCAAAGTGCATGTAGCCAGAGCTGAGCAGAGAGCGCTTTTTTTTCCCTGTGAAACTTGTTAGGGTATCAAAGAGAAGGATAATAAATCTGCCATGAGCTGCAATGAAAAGCCACAATCATAGAAGCATTTTTCAAGCTCTAAACCTGAAAGAAAGATTCTGGGGAGCTTAACCAAAATGTTTTGCTTCCATTTCAAACACACTGCAATTGTCTCTGACACCCACTCTGGTCACAAAACAATATGTGTTCAGCAATGTCAAGTATGATTCAAAGATATACTTTCCCAAGTTGTGAAATTGGTTGAAGCCAACTTTTTTTTTTTCCAGAGGAACACATTGTTTCTAGCTCGTCTGATCAATTTTTAATTTTCCCATGAATCTTGTTAGCCCAGCAGCAATCCAATAAGCGTCAAGCTGTAGCTGGACTCTGCCACTTCTGCAAGCACTGGAGGAAAAAATGTGGCATGGTGAGTGATTTATGCATGTTCACAATCCCTGCAGCTCTGGCTCTCTCCAGGAATCCCCTTGCTCTTCACCCCACCGCTGTGCTTCCAGGCAGCTCCCTGGGGCTCCCGTCTGTGCTGCTGTTCACCAGCCCACCCTTGTCACATCAACTGGACCCTGTGGCGGGCACAGAGATTTGAGAACCAAAATGGGAGATAAAAAGCACGTGGGTCTGCCCACCTGTAGTGGGTACGGCAGCATGAGAAGAAGGGATCAGTAACTCCAAAAGGAGATGCTAGAACTAGAGAATCATAAAATCATTTGAGTTAGAAGGGACCCTTATTAAAGTTTATCTAGTCCAACTCTCCTGCAGTGAACAGAGACACCTATAGCTCCACCAAATGCTCAGAGCCCTGTCCTTGAATGTCTCCAGGAACAGGGTATCTACCACATCTATAGGCAACCTGTCCCTTGCCTCACTACCTTTATCATAATTTTTTCCCCTTACAAACAATCTAAATCTCCTCTCTTTTAGTTTGAAACCTTTTCCCTTTGTCGTATCACAACAGACCCTGCTGAAGAGTCTGCCCTTGACGAGCTCTGAGATGCACAAGGCTTCCCATAAGCCCAAGGTATAAAGTCAAGCATGAGTCAAGCAGGCTGTGGGATGAGACAATATTTAGCATCATCAACCAGAGGAAAAGGCAGGAAGGGGCTGTGGCCAGGCTGAGTCCCTGAGGATGGATGGACATATGTGGAGAGTCATGATCTCAACCAGGTCCCTGCAAACAGGAAAGAAAGGTATTCAAATAATCACAGAATCAAAGGGGTTGGAAGAGACCTCTGGGAATCAAGTCCAGCTCCCCAGCTAAAGGAGGTTCCCTGCAGCAGGAATGCCCCTTCAGTCTTCTAGTTACTACTGAGAGCAGTGCTCAGCAACATCAGCTACACTGCGTGTGGGCAGTCGTCACTTTCAGAACAAAGCCATGCAATCCCCTTGGTGCCTTTACACTCCTCTGTATGGCCTGGTGGGACTCTCGTGTCCATGGGCCAACACTGCAGTCATGGCAGCTCTCCTGCACAGCCTCCAGCCTGCTCTCCTGGTGTTCCTCACCTCCCCAGAGTTTACTGCCTCAGCCAGGGCAGCAGCCTGAAGGGTTAACAACCATGGCAAGATGGGGATGTGAGTGGGGACAGGGAGGGCTGGGCACCCTGCCAGGAGGTAAGGCAGTGTGAGAACAGCTGGCAAAGGCTTCAAACCCCTCGGCTAATTTGGGATGTTCTGCTTGTGACATGGGCACTACTCACTGGGAGACAGCTCTTCAATGGGCCTAGCAAGAGCAGGAAGTGATTATTAATATAAGATAACATTTCCAAGAGTGGCTTTCATCCTCAGCACATCTCGCTTTCTGAGGGCCCCATGTGAGGCATTTTCTCCCATGTGACACTTTTCCTCAGCAGAACTCAGAGAGCTATGCAAATATCTTTGCAAAACCCCAGGGATGGAATGTTCTCCTAGCTGCTGGAGAAAACAAAAAATGCAGAGAGAAAATCTTGGGCAAACCCACGCTTGCTTTCCATGCAGTGAGATGGTCAAAAATTGTTCCACACTGATAGAAGTGCATGCTTTTAATCTATATTGTCTATATTTCTCCGTAGTAGACATGACCTTTCCTCCAAACTAGTCAAAAGGATATCTGGGCAGACCTTGAGCACTTCCATGAGGAAATAATAGGATATAGCAATAAATGCAGAATATTTTGATCAGCTTTCAGCTGTGCTGCTGAGGCCTGCACCCACTAGGCTGGACATTGGGTCTGGCATGTCACCACGGCATCCTACCGGGGTAAAAGGACCAGATAGTGAAACAGGAGAATGCTTGTGTTCAAGTGGAGAACTGTTGGGTTTGGAGCTCTGTGATTTGGGAACTCCTCAATGTAAAGAGAAGCTCGCAAGTCCACCTCAGTTCTCCACTCTGGAGACACTGCTGTGGGAGACCAAATATGGAAGGCCATCTCTGTGGGGAGGCTGGGTTTCCTCATGGCTGGCACTTTCTCACTTTATCAGAGAGGGGTTTCCCCAGTGGATGGCACTGACAGATGCCAGCAATGAGGTCATGGAATAGGAAAAGCATCAGGTCACAGCTTCTCTGTCCTGAACGTGCGACTAACCCAGAGCCTGTACACTGTAATGCACAGGGTCTGTGGTCTGCTGACAACTTGAGAACAGTGCTTGGTGAGGTTCAGTCTGCAATTCCCGCTGTAGTCTATTACCCACCTTGTCTAGTGATGGTCTTTGCAGTGATCAAGGCCGCTGGATGCAATTTAGGAGGTTTAGAGTCGTGATTGCCCCTTCTCCATCATCAGCTGTAAGGTGAAGTGTTATTTCTGGCTGCCCAGTTTGCTGCAGAAAGACGTTTCTGGTGGGGAGGATATCACCATCCAGGCTGTGTAGAAAGGGAACACAATCTCTGCTCCAAACATGAATCCACGCTCCAAAAATGCAGTGACATCCACAGCAACATTGCAAACTTCCAGCATAGATAAAAATCTCCTTTGCCCTGATGCTGCTCTGACACTTCCAGCTCATTAGTGGTACCAGTGCCTGTAGAAGCACAGAGACGTGCCCTCCAAAACCTCTGAGCTGGGGTCAGACAGCAGCTGATGTTACTGCCACTGCCGAGGATCCCTCGAGGCTTCTGGAGCCTTGGTCTGACTGCTCCGATGCTACCACACAAATGTTCCCCTCACACAGCAGAGATGTTGGGATTTCTGGACATCTGCTCACCCAGCAAGAACTGCTGTCCCACTCAGGCTGTCCATAAATTACAGACAAATGTGCTACAATCAAGAAATCCTACCACAGTGGAGACAGAGAGCACGTCCGCTGAAACCCAGGGAGCTGGAAGCCTCTCCCTCATTGGGGATGTCTTCTGAATGTGCTTTCTGCCATAGCTTCTTACACCTAACAGACCCACTGCAAAAAGTGGGATTTTTTTTCCCTTAATTTATGAATGCAGCTGGGATGTGAGCTGTATGGGTTCACAAGTTTGGTTCAAGCTTTGGCATCAATGTTTGTTGCATGGCTGTGAAGGACAGGGGGCACAGAAGACAGGGAAAGAAAGCAAGAATAGGGAACAAGAGATATTTGGAGGTTTCTATCTTAAAAAAAAAAAAAAAAAAAAAAAGGAGTAGGAAGTGAGAAAAAGGAAATGAAGAAGTGGAAAGAAATTAGCAGAGGATGAGGAAAAAGCAGAAATTTGGAAAAGTGAGAGATAACTTACTGTGCAGTCCTTGTAGGCAGAGAGCAGGCATTCCTTTATAGACCATATGTATGCAAATTAAACCTGCAGCAAACTGAATCACTTTGAGAGAAACACAGGAGATTAAATTACAGGTAATTGGGTTGAGATGATTTTAGAGGAACAAAAGTTTCAGTGCCTTGTCAAAGGCCCTCTGTTTCCTTTTCTCCACAAACTCACTTTGCTCTTGCTTTGCCCAACAGTCTGTGCTGCCTTTCGGGGCTGTTCAGAGGTTTTCCAGCACAGGGTACATCTCCAAAGCACTGTAGGACTGCTGAGTGTGCTCTGTAACCATTATTTGCTTGCTGCATGCAGAGTGGGTTCCCCACGCCTAGGCTTGTTTGGACCCCCAATCTCATAATATATTTCTGCCAAGGTGGTCAGGGACCTCCTGAACTTCTAAAAAGGGAGGGTGATGCAGTTGGGCTGTTCAGTTGGGCAAAAGAAGAAAAAGGAGAAATTGAGAAGCTGTCTACAATGCCTTGAAGGTCAATGATAAATGCAATGGAGTTCAAGTCTTCTCAACAGTGCAGAGTGGTATAAAAGAAATAAGTGACTAAAGGCTGTAGCTTGAGAGGGACAGCGGAGAAAATGTAATTTCATGAGGAACATAGTTCAGTACTCAGCAAATCACAGAGAAGGGCTGCTTGAGCTCTACCTTTGGACATTTTCAAAATTTGGCCATCAAAGTTGTATCTGACCTGATCTAGAGTTGGCTTTCAGCAGAAGGTTGGAAGTCATAGGATCATAGGATCATTAAGGCCAAAAAGGACCTCCAAGATCGTCCAGTCCCCCCTGACCATCATGTCTATGATACTGGGACCATTTCCTCTCAATCTCAACATTTATGTAAAAGTTTGTTTGATTCAGCCTTGCTGCACCAAGTTCCCAACAAGTGCTTACTCTTGGCAGACTGCAGCTTTTTAGTGTTTCAGCTTCCCAAACTTTCCTGCTTTCATGATTTTTCTTTTGAAAAATAGTATCATAGTAGATGGAATTTCTGGAAGGCAATAGAACCCCTTCCAACTTTGACATATTAACAGAGAACATTTTTAATTGTCAAAAATATCCAATTTGTGTATTCTGGAGATAGCTAATAGGACAAATTGGATTGAGGTTGAGCAGTATGCAGTTAGGCTACTGGCTGGAGTATTTAATTTTAATTTAAGTGTTGTTTTCCTTTTGTTAATAAAATACTCAGCCTTTAATGCCACATAATAAAACAACAGTTGGAAAGCCAAATGACTGGTGGTTCCCATCCTGCGAGAGCATTAAGAAACCTGTAACATTTATCAGGTGCTGAAAGCTAACACATGATTTGTTAAATCTGTGATTTAAATTGAGTCTGATAATATAATCCCTGAGACACAGAGCATCGAGGTTGGGTAAAGTTTCTCTGTAAAGCACTCAAAAGAGCTAAATAAAAGCAGTTGAGGTCAGTGAGTTTTTAAAAAAATTATATCATAAAAGCGATCTGCTCCTAACTCACAACAACCTTCCCCTTTTGTTAGTCCCCAAATAATGAAAAGCTGAAAAGCTGTGTTTTTATGGAACAGAAGAGTAAGCCCCTTTTTTTTTTTTTTTTTTTTTTTTTTCCTATGAATGCTCTCGAGCTGAGCTTAGCAGAATTTGATTTACTCAGATTTAAGCCCAAGTCATCTGCTTCCTGCAGGAATCCCAAGGCAGTATTCTATTTTTTCAGGTGCAAAAAAAAACTTTTTTGTTTTATTTTATGTGATTATTCACTCCAGTGACATTTAAGGAAATGATGTTCAGTTTCCCCATTGTGTATAAAACCTTTCCCTTTACAGCAAATGTTATCTACTTTTTCCTAACCCTCCCCCAGGCAGGGCAGTAGGTGATGATGGCCTGGCACAGGCTGCCCTGTGCTGTGCCCCATCCCTGGAGGTGCTCAAGGCCAGGTTGGATGGGGCCCTGGGCAGCCTGAGCTGGTGGGGGGCAACCAGCCCACAGAAAGGGTTGGGGCTGGATGGTCTGGAAATGGCACAGCAGCTGGAATACTAACAAAACTGCATGCCAGAATTTAATGCAAAGCTGTCAAACCTTGACAAAAGGTGACAAAAAAAGGGTCACGCCGTGGAGGGCAATTGTCCTGGGATATGGCAATAACAGAATTGCTCTCCTCCAGGGTCTCTACCCAGCACTAACAGTGACAGCACTGATTCCAATGTCTTTTCTCCTTATCTAAATGTTCAGTTTGTTGTTTTGGCAATTTTGATGTTATTTAAGCAACGTTACTGTTGTTTTAACTCCTATACAATAATATGTGGTAAAACTGTTATCCTCAGTGAGTCCTTGGCTTGTGACCTGGTAACACATTTGCAGTGTTTGCTTCCTAAGGAGGCAAAATGGTTAAATCCCATGATTTCTCAGAGATGTCTCTTGGGACTGTTTGGCTTTCTGATCACTGCCTGAAGGATTTCAGCTCTTGTAATCTGGTGCCTCAGGAGAGGTGGCTCTGTAAGTACATCATGTATCTACAATGAAGGTGTTTCTCTGCAAACTGTTAACTGCTTGTTTCTGAGCTGGGAATAGAGTTCTTGGCAGCAGTATTTCTTCAGGCTCTTTGCTACATACAACAGATCCCCACAGAGTCCTTCGATGCCTCTGAGGATTACAGGCAGGGGCTGAAATATGCTGTTATCTTTCTCCTTAAGTTTTTTACTCCTTCTGGGAAATATGGCATTCCTTGTGAGAGCCAGAGATTCCAACCTCTGCCTTGCAGATCCTGCTTTGTTTGTTGTTAGGTCACTGGCTACAAAAAGGAAAACTGAATATGTACCTATGCTAGAAGTATAGAACTGTGGAATCATAGAATAGCTGAGCTTAGAAGGGACCTTAAATATCGTCCAGTCCCAACCATTGCCATGGACTGGGTGCCCCCCGTCAGCTCAGGCTGCCCAGGACCCATCCAATCCAGCTTTGACCACCTCCAGGAGGTGAGGTAACCACACTTCTCTGGGCAGCCTGTGCCAGGGCCTCAGTGCCCTCTGAGTAAAAATGTTCTACTTAACATCTAGACTAAATCTCCCCTCTTTCACTTTAAAGCCATTCCCCCTTGTCTCATCAAAATACTTTGTATATGACTATTATATGTATGCATGCCAGACACGGAGAGATAAATAATGGGGAAGAAAAAAAAAAGCTAATTGTAAAATTCCTATTGCCTGCCCCAAGGGTCCTGAGAGATTCTGTTGAGATGCTCTTACATTACAGTCCAGCAAATAGTGCTGGAGTGCCTATGGCTGAGCCCCAAGAAGTGCAGCAAAGTGTCAAGTCTACAGGGAGAAATCATCATGGTTCACATAAGCAAAGGAAGATATACTAGAATTCATTTACTGCCTGTACTATCTCCTTCCTCCCAGTCTACTGTGACAGCAAACCAAAGTGAGAATGGGAGTCCATCCACAACAATGCTAATACACTGCAACAGGCAAAATGGCAGGTTGGGAGAACAAAGAGCAGAGGCTGTGCAGACTCAGGCATGCCCTGAAAGATACTGACATTAATCCAGTTTTCTTTTAAGCTGTGCAGATTTGAAGGTCTTCAGCATTTTTAAGACTTTGCTTCTGTGGAAGCAAAGAAATAACAACAATAAATGGGGCATCATCAGTGGAGAACTGACATGGTGACAACAAAGACGTGCTAAAGTGGCAGAATAGTGCTCAGAAAGGGTATTGTTATGATTATGTAAAACTGCAAACATTAGTGACCACAAACAGAAGCTTCTGAGCAGAGGATAGTGTCTGGTTTTCGCCAGCTCTGTACAGAACCACGGCATTTACAGCAGTCACCCACTGAGATGGCACAATGAGGACTGCCCTGAAGTGCCTGGGAGCTCTCTGCCCTCATTGAAATGGGATTTGGAGGGAAGGCAAAATGCCAGTAAGTGCCAAGTGTTGTTAGGCCTGTATCAGAGTCTCCAAGTTTGGGGATCTGAAGCAATCACTTCAGAGTTCAACACAGAGACCTAGAAGCCAAGATGGGTGTATAACCTAAAAATACAGACATATGGCCTTCCCCAGCCTCCTCCGAAATAGGCTGAGGCAGCAAACAGAGCAAGAACATTGCCAAGAAAAGTAAGTTAATATAAATCACATAAGTTAATATAAATCACATATCACTCCTGGAGCAGGAGTCTTTTGAGCAAGAGAATTCAGGAGACAAAGGCAATGACAAATATGCCAAACAGCAAACTTCCCACAAGTGATAGTTTTCCTCCTTCTGTGCTCTTTTTGGCTCAAATACTTTGAAAGGGTTAACCAAATAGTGCTCAGAAAGGATCAACCCACTCTTAGAAGGTTTTGATAAAGTCCTGCACTAAAGGCTATTGAGAAACTTGACTATCCAGAGGTGGAAGTTAAAGTCCAGTCATGGATTAAAAACTAGCGAAGAGATAAGAAGGAAAGAGGGGGAACAAATGGCCAATTCTTAAGGTGGAAGGAGATTAATTGTGACTAGCTGCAAGGAGAGGACTTCAGACTGGTGATATGTTTGTTCAGCGCTGGCCAGCCAGGTGTTATAACAGTGCTAGCTCTGAATGTTCAGGATAGCCAAGAACAGGAAGGTTAAATATAACCTGAAGGAAAATCGAACTGAAGTTTAGTGTCCTGATAGGCAAGAAGACTGTAAAAGGACAACTCGGTGAAAGAGGCAAAGAAAAGTCTTGACACAGACAGACAAATACAGACCAATGCTGAAAAGAAGAGAATGAACACTAACCTGTTGTCACAGAGAGGATAATTAACATAGGACACCAGAATTTAAAAGCAAACAAGAATGAGAAAAAGAAGTCCTGATTGGCACATGGCACTTCACTTAGATTAACTGCGCCACCACCTGCACGACCCGATGCATGCAGTGGGTAGGAGCAAGGCAAGACAGAGACCTCCAAGTAAACACAGCCTACACAGCCATTCACAAATTACAAGAACCCTCCATTGCCCTTCTCCCAGTTACAGTCACTGCACTCAGAAGAGGTACTATTGTAGTTACCATTTGCTTTTGGAAATCTCTCATTGGAGAAAAGTTTTGTAGAGATCATTGCTTTCTCTGATATTGGATACCAATGACAACAAATTCACTTTTACTTGCTACTCAGGGATTTAAAACCACTTCACGTATCTTAGTGGATGAAATATCATGTCCACCTTCATACTGTAGCTAATAAACCTTATTGCCTCCATTTGGCATGGAGCATCACTGCAGTGCAGAGACATTACTACACTCAGTATTAGCTTGGGGCCGAGATACTTATTTAAAAATATTTGTTTAGTGTGAGATGACACATCCACAAGTGGCATTCTCTTCTATCTCTCAATAGAGAAAGTCTTGATAAATACTTGAGGCTAATATTATCTTTCAAAAGGTCAGAGACTTGTTAATCCCTCCCATAGCAATTAGTGCCAGAGGCAGAAAAAGTCCCCAGAACTCCTGGCTCCCACTGTTACGCTCATGCACAAGAGTCCTTAAGTATCTTTGCAGGTGTCAGCTGGGGCTTGCTCCTTGGACAAATTCTTGAAATTTCCTGGCCAGATAAGAAAGCACCATCTCAGATGCACATCCACCCCTGGTGGGATGGAAAACAGATGTGCAAATAAATATACCTTGGTTAAATCCATCAGATACAAAGGGAAACAAAATAGAATTATAAAACCATAGAACCATAGAACATTCTGAGTTGGAAGGGATGCACAATGATGATCATGTCCAACTCCTGTCTCCACATGGGACCTCCCAAATTCTGGCAATCCATCTCGAGCTCCAGCAGCTTGGGGCTGTGACCACATCTCTGGGGAGCCTGTTACATTTCCCAACCACCCTTTTATGAATAATCTTTTCCTAATACCCAATCTGATCCTCCCCTGGAATAGTTTCATGCAATTCCTTCAGGTAACAGTTCACCAACTGATGGTTTCAGGGGTCCAAGAGACCATCAGTGTTGTTGAAGACAGAGGCAAAGAAGTTATTAAATCTCTCTGATTTTTCTGCATCCCCATTTGTAAGGTGAACATCCTCATCGAGTAAAAGGCCAATATTATCTTCAGCATGCATGTTATTTCTTCTTCTCCTTACTTCAATTTTTTTTTTCTCACCCGTGGTTCTTTCAAAAGGGTATACAGAAAGGGAACAGAACAGAATGGACACAGCAATTGAAAAGCAGATTGTTTCTTTCCTAGAGAGGGCTCATCTCTGGCTGCTGCCAAATTGTTTGGAAAGATCATGGATTCCCTTGATGACAACATTACAAGTTAATTAGGTGCACAACATCAGGTAATTAGGTGAATGTAAAGAGGCAAAAATTGAGAGCTTTCCTGTTGTAGGTAATCTCAGATAAATTATTTGCTGATTGGACCAGCTAGATTTCATTGTGGATTAAAGTATTCTTTATACTATGCAAGCCTCATACATTTGATAAATAGCAGTGATACTTATTCATCTAACATGAATATGGTGTTCTAAAGATTAATAAGGCATTGCCAGAGGACCTGGGCTTGCTTTCTGATGCATGCATCAGGAACCTTTCTGTCAGTCCTGCCTCACAAGGGAGTGGTGAAAATGACCTCTGCAAATGGTTGAGACTTGCCGTGAAATAGAGAGATGAATTACTTATGTTGGGTACAACTAACCTTTAGAGCTTTCACTTCATCATCAACATCAGCAAGAGGGGTTTTTCTTAAATGCTTTGTCTCTCCCTGACCTCAAAGAGATCAGTCGGAAAACTATTGAATTAATGGAGAAAGAAGATACGCCTTAGAACCTAAGGCTGCTGATCATGTCCTCTTCCTCTCCTGCCTTCACTCACTCTCCAACGTGCTCGTGTAGTACAGCTGAGTAATTACAGCCAGGAGTCAACATTGGCATCCTGATGAGCAGGATCAGCATGCAGAAAGCAGGCTGGTGAACTACATCATTCAAAGGTGCAGTTGCAAACATTCAAACGTGAGCTGAATATGAATGGGCACCACCAGACACCAGCTGTCTCATTCCAATCAGAAGTAACTCAAGTGGCAGGTTTTAGTAACTAACTAACGGCTGAGCTCAGGATGAGCAGCTAAACCCTCAATTCAAACCATCTAGCTCCGAGGCTCTGACTGCTGTCCCAAGTTAAGAGTCTTACTCTTTGTTTTTTTAAGTCACAGGACATAGTCATAGTTAAAGGCACAGCCTCACAGTAACTGAAGAATCAGAAGGAATCGTGGCAGAAGGTTGTATAGTCCATCCCTTTCTCCAAAGCCAGGACCAGAGTATGTGTGGAGACATCTGGGAGTGTGCCTAGAGCTGCATGCCAGCAGTGATGGTGTGGAGCCAATGCGGCACAGTACGAGCAGCCCTGGAGAGGCTTTTTCAACAGGTTTTTCCACTGACTGCCCAGTAAGCATCAGACAATGCCAGGCATGAGCCAGGTCTGAGGTCCCAGGAATAATTATTCCGTTATTAGATTTCACTCAATTGGGAAAAAATATGTGCTTAGCAAAAGCACTTACTTATTTACAATTCTAATATTTACATTTTGCTTCCAAACACCACTCGGCATAGCTCCTAAGACATCACACATTTCCCTATATGGTTAACAACTTTGTTTTATTGGAAACACTTCTTTTGCAAGGCTCTTGTCTTCTCCAAACTCTCAAGAACCTTCCTCAGAAAATGATCAGAATCAGAATGGTTGGGACTTGCAGGGACCTCTGGGTCACATCCAGGAGGCTTTTGGAGATTTCCAAGGAGGAGAATCCACATCCCTCTGGTTTCTGTGCCAACACTCTGGCACCTGCCCAGCACAGCAGAGATGCCTAATGATCAGGGGGAGCTACTGGTGTCCAGGCTGTGGCTAGTGCCTCTGGGCCTGGCCATTGGCACTGTTGGGAAGATCTGACTCCATCTTCTTTGCACCCTTTCTTCAAGTATTTATAGGCATTGATAAGATTTTCCCCTACATCTTCTCTACAAGAAGTGTTTGGACAAAACTCTCAAACGTGGTTTGATTTTTAGGTAATCTTGTTTGGAGCCAGGAGTTGGACACAGTCCTTGTAAGTCCCTTCCAGTTTGGGATATTCTACAATCCTTTGATTCCCTAGGCTAAATAACCCCAGGTCTCTCAGCTTTTCCTCATAGAAAAGGTGCTCCTCTTCCTTAATCATCAGTCATTGAACTCTCTCCAGTTATTCCATGCCTTTTTTGTACTGGTGAGCCCAGAACTGGGCACAGTGTGGCCTCATCAATGTTGGGTAGAGGGGAAGGATTATCTCACTTGACCTGCTGGCAATGCTTTGCCTAATGCAGTCCAGAATACTGTTAGGCATCTTTGCAGTAAGGACATGTTGCTGTCTCATGTTCAACTTATTTTCTACCAGGACCTCAAGGTCCTTTCCTTCAAGGCTGCTTTCCAGCTGGGTGGCCCTAGCATATTTGTTCTTCCCCAGGTACAAAACTTGGCATTTCCCCTTGTTGAACTTCATGATAGCCAGAACACCCCAGCCTTAAGAACAAAATGCACAGCATTTTCCTGGGAATTGGCAGATCTGATCCAGCTTGGTACATCCATGGGAGAGCACTCTCAGAGCTACTGATTTTCACAGCATTCCTGATATAAAATATATGAATTCCTAATATATATGGACTGAATTATGTTCTGGAGGTACCTAATGTCCTATTGAATAAACATTAAAAGGAAAAAGACAATTTAAGGAGGTCTGACCTACCTTCACAGGTCCTCTTAGTGCTAAACCAAAATGACTGCAAAGGCAAATTCAATACAAGATGAATTGGATTTGTCCTTCCAGGCTAAATATCTAAAATCTCATTGAAGCAGTGCCTACATTAGGCAGTGATTAATTACTGCCATTCCAGGAGAAAGGAAAATATGAGAGACGGTGCGATAGACAAATACTCAGTAGCTGACCTCAGCGGTACGCTGCGTGGATTCACTTCGGTGCATGAAACATCCAAGGAAATAGTTCCAACAAGGATAATGCAAAATCCATTCTGAATCCCACTACTGACACCACAAATAACATTTATAGAAATCTGTCGCTGCAGAAATGAGGCAAAACGAGCCTCTTATTCTTTCTCAATCAGTACAATGAAGTCAGATCTCGGTAGGGCCATTTTGCATAGTGAACCAATTAATCAGCCCGGGCACCAGATTAGACAGGAGACTTTGCTCATGTTAGGGGCTGTCAGCACACTACAATGATGAAACTAGCTAAGTATGTATGGAACTAACTTGAAAAGAAAGTAGTACCTGACAAGAATATATTTTCCACTCAAAATGCCTGCCTGAATGTAGCTTTGCCAGTCATGCCAAACCTCAAAATGCTTGGAAAATGCATCAGGAAAAATAATACGTCTGCCCAATGCAAATTGAAATAGTCAACACTGTTTTGAGAAAGGCACCAAAACACAGCCACTCATCCAGCCATCCTTGACACCACCAACTCCTCAGATACCAGAAGCAACTTCTGAAAAACTCTCTAGATATTGCCCCATCTTGTTTTCTCATTCTTGGGCAGGAAATAGAGAAGGTTAAAGGCACCACATTTCAGCAGCACAAAACAGCAGACAAAAACAGTGCAATTCTCAAAAGAGTTCTAGACCACAGCATAGCAGGACTCCTGAGCTTTTACCAAAGGACAGCCTCAGTAGGGATAAACACAAGAGCCACCTGATTCTGAGATGTAGGTACATGGAGCGATAGCGGTTGAAGGAGAGCAGAGACCCAAGTCCAAATGTTCAAGTTAAAAAATTCTGCAAAATGATTACCTGTATTCACTCAGATGGCTGCAGACTTTGGTAGCTGTTTGCACAAACCTGCTCTTTCTAAGCAGGAACTGCTCCTCTAGGTACCTTCAGAGAAATATTTCAAGGTACTCTTTTCACATCTCTAAGACTTGTCTAAGACTTGTCCCAATTTGTAGGGAGGAAAGTGCCTATAATTGTCATTTTACAAGATGAAGTTCTTCCTTTGATTTTCCAACACCATTCAGTTCATTTTCATAGGCCCTATAGCATGACCCCTCTGTAATCCTTTTGTTCTTTGATCAAGTGATCCCAATTCTTTGGTGCTTATCATAACTTTCATATAATTCGGTGCTTATCTTAAAGATCTAGCTCTCAGGGCAACTGATTATACAAGAAAGCCACGTTTTATTTAAAAGAGCGAGTTTGTAGTCCTCTGGGTTACAGAGCAAACGTAAAACACAGATCAGAAATATCCCAGCAGCTTGCAAACCAGAAGACAAATTGAAGTAGTATTTCTGTCTGTGTCTCATTACTTTCAAGTCCAACTTAAAATGGTAGAATCTTGTAAATCTTATAAAATGGCAATTATGGGTGATTTCCTCCATAGAAATTGCTTGGTGCCACACTGAGACAAGCTTCAGAGGAGACTAATTCATGATTTCTGAATATTTGAAATTGGCACTGCTATATCTTGAAATATGTAACCACAGACATTTCATTGTCTGGGTCTCACTAATTGGGAATTGTATGCTATGTGACTGCATGAAGACTTCAGTCTATGCTCCTCCCAGCCTTCTTCCTCAGTAGTACACACACGTACTGAATACACATACTTCCACCAGACTTTAAAAAGTCATTGTACTGAACCAAGAGCATTACTGTTGGGCACCCCAATTTGCCCTAGGTGCCCTGCACTGCTTCATAGGAACCTCTAGTATTTTATGTTTGGTATTTTGCCTGTTTTGTCTTTGTGGACTCCACATCCGTTGTGTTATCTGCATCCATAATGACGATTGTGTGAATTGTGGCTTTGGTTGTAGGCATCATGTATTTACAGCGCAATATATTTGTATCCAACAGCAACAGAGAAGATATTAATAGAAGATGGTGCTAACTTCCGTGAAGCACACTGGCATGAGATCTCAGCTCCTGTTTTCCTTTGCAGACCAAAACAGCAGTCTCTTCAAAAACCCTTCTCTAAACTTGCTCTTTGCTGCCTGCACAGATTTGCATGGTGAGCCCTGGCCCTTTTCCAGGGAGCTGACTACACTGCAAATGGCAGAGCTCTGACAGAATGAGGCCCCATACCAGGTCTGTGCTGGGCCTGACATGCACAGGGTGTCCCAGAGTGGGGTAGGCTGGGGCAGCATGTAGACAGCCTTTGTACTGGGCAGGAGGTAATGGTGAAAGGCAGCGTTTGGGAAGGTGTGTATGTGTACAGTATGAATGCTAAAGTGAATGAGCCACATCCTTAGCATCTCCAAAGGCCTGTGGCCAGTCCTCCTCTACAGAGTCACAAGAGTCACCATCCCTGCAGGTGGTCAGGAGATGTATAGATGTGGCACCGAAGGACGTGGTTTAGCGGGTGTGATGGGATGGACTGATGTTGGAATTTATGATATAAGTGGTCTTTTCTAATCTTGATGATTTTATGATTCTAATTCCACCTGGGCGGTCCCTTGAGAATGATCCCAAGAACTGAACTTAGCATTATAAGGTGCAAAAAATGCCTTTTTGTCTGTCTCTGCCCCTAACAGAAACCTTGGGCCACTCCTGGATTAATGGACCAGAGGAGAAAGCAGAATTTCCAGGATATGGAAAACGTCCTTTCTGCTCCTTTTCAAAATTTGACTGAGGTCAGAAGTGTACTGAACTCAGAACTATCTGAAACTTTTCTCCAACTGAAAATTCTAAGAAAATGGCATTTCAGAAACAATGCAACGTGATGCTTGAAAAGAAAATGTTCTCTTTGGACCCTGAGGCTGCCTAGCAAATTTGATGGTTCCAGAAACTGATGAAGATTTCCAACATGCACATCATGTCCTTTTTCAGCAAGATGTGTGAAATCACAATTCTCTTTATGTTAAAAGCAGTACAGAATAGATGAAACAGAGAAAACGTATTTTTTACATGTACACTGTACTTTAAAATGAGAATTAATGCAACAACAAGCATTGTAGAGTGAAAAAGGGAAAGGTATTTCCAAATGGAAATCACAATTCCTCAGGAACACTCACTAGTGGGATAATTTCCATGAGTGAGGTCTGGCATTCATTAAAGTATCTTTTTGGATCTAGGCCTGGGAACAATATTGACTTTGATTAGTTTTCCATTAATCACATTGAAAGATTAAACACTCGGTTTTAGGGGGAGGAGTAAGCAAACAAAATATTTTGGTAATCTATGAAATGCTCTATTGGTCTCAAAGGCCATCCGATCCCAATTTACTCTAGGAGTAATTGCTTAGTTGTCATTAGATGTCTGTGAGACAGGAGATGGCATTCTATAAATACTTCATGACCATGACCACAGCAGGGTGATGCTCATTCCTAAATTGGATCAAGCGAATGCTGACACGTGAAGTATGCTCTCTGCACTCCCTTCCTGCCCCTTTCTCCCATTACCCCTGCTCTGCTCCCTCTGATTGCATTTTACCATGACTTATGCCTCTTCATGCCTGAATATTTTTAGAGCTATCATCATGTTGAAGGCATGGTGATAATCATACATGTATAGACAAAATGTGTGAAACCACGTAAGTTGATATCATGCCATGTTCTATGGACATTTATAACCTGCTTGGAAAGGCTCACTAAGGAAGTGACATATGCTACTAATAAGTAACTAATCTTGTTCCTAATAATAGTAATCCTCTGTTTTATAGTGTTGTTGTTTTTTAATCTGGAGCAGGTGAGAACCACCCAGGGTTCATGACCTGCATGGAGTTCCTGAAGCATTATGAAGTGTGTACTAAAAACATAAGCTGCAACACGAATTGCCTAAATATCCAAACAAATGCACACTTTGTATATATGTTACTTTTCCAAGGCAGCAGTATGGACTCATTCAGTCATTTGGGCACCTTATTCTCAAACTTAGGAGCTGTGTATGCCTGTGAAGAGTTGGGCAGCTTTGCCTGGAAAGCATCCAACACACTTTGTATATTACACGTGGGAATTTTTCACTGCGGCATTGGAGTATTTCTGGTTGAAGAACAACAACTGTCTAACAACTCAGATTCAGATGAAATTACAAATAATGTTTTTAAGAGTATACCTACTTGAGTGTAACACAGATGTGAACGGCTACAATTGCTACTGCTATAATTGGGATCCCAAGTGCTCTTTTCAATGGGGATAACCAAGACCCTCCTTGTTACAATATTATTAACGTGGATGTGCACACATAGCATCTTTGACATTGGATAGCAATTGTAAGGAGACCACTAACTTTACAAATATCCCACACTGTGATTTTGGGTCTTTTTCTTAGATTTCAGATCTCTTCACTTTCCTCCTAGAAGCCTCTCTGTTGGTTTTTGTTTGTTTGTTTGTTTGTTTTGTTTTGGGTTTTTTTTGTTTTTGTTTTTATTGTTTTGTTTTTATTGCTTTGGTTTTATTTTTCTTTTTGCTTTATTTTCTATCTGTTTTTGTGGCTTAGATATCTAGTTCTCTTTCTCGTTCACCCACATATTGAAATAATGCCAAACTCTCTGCATTCACCCTCAGTCTGGAATTAAATTTCTGTGGCTATAAACTTTAAAGTAATTACTGATTGTGTTCAGTTTTAGGGATGGACTACTAAAAGGCTGTAACTCTTTGCTCACTCCAAAAGGAGCTTAAATATGTCTACCACCTATCTTCAATGAATAATATATCCATCAGCTACACCAATACTTCATCCAACCATCAATAAAATTATTGCAGACTTAACTAAACAGCTCTTCTCACCATGCTAGTGGTAAGGTTCTTCTACTAGTTTCTAAATTAGATAAGATGAAGAAGTCAAAATAAGGCAAATAAAATATTCTTGGAAGTTAGAAAGAAAAAAAATACTAACAAACAAACATAAAACCAGAATGTCCTTGGGAGCACCTACTGTAATGTCTGATATGAGAGGAAGACTGAAAAAGAAGTGAGGTCACAATTGCTACTTGGCTGGTGAGAATTGTAAGTATACGATTTGTACAAACAGCTTTAGTCTCAGCTCCGCAACTGAGATGCACCGTGACTTACAAGGAACAGACTGTGGCTTCTACACTGGCAGCCTCCAAGCAAAGGCCATCTAGTACACATGTCGCACAAAGAAGCAGTAGCTCAGGGGCAGGAGGACATGGCTAGAAACATCACAGTTTGGAACTCCTAGATAAACCCATTTGAGTTTCCTTACTCAAAAATATTTCATCTAATCCAGAAAATTTACTGTTAGACATCATCCTGACAGTCAAACAAGAACTGACCACAGAATTAAGCTTGGTAATGGCTTAGATACAAGTCATCTTACTTAATTGGATTTCTTGTGTACAGGCAATACGAAGTTCCCATTATTATTATTATATATACAGTTTCTTAGAAAATGTTTTACAAACAGAAAGAGCCACAATTCAAATCACTTGGAAAGAAATGTGAAAATGTAATCACTGGATCAGATTTAAGTTTTTTCTTAAAATAGCCAAAAACCCATTAGCAGTTAAGGAAGGCTCAAAACTCCTGAGAATGTTGCTTAGAATTAAATCAGACAGTCCATTTGTGTTTGAATAAACACATGGAATATTGACAACAGAAATAAAAAATCCTTTATAAATGACAACTGATGACCAAAATAAATTTACCAAGCATACAGTGTAACAGAAGAAAACTAACCTGGCTAGCATAGAAGCACAGATAATCTCCAAATTAATAACCATAATTAACCAAGTAACCTTCCAGCAATTCAAATCCACAGGGATTGTCCCCGTGATATTTTGTGTTTCTATTAATGGTTAAAGAGATGAAAAAACAACTCTTCAAAAATTTATTATAAGATACAGAGGGTGAAGGGCAGGTAAACAATAGTAAGACATGACAGTGATATTTAGTAAACTGGACTGTATGAACATAGATAGATAAAATACAAAATATGAATACCATGCTTAGTCTGTGTGCTCTCACAGGCCAGGGTACAATTCCCTGGAAAACTGACTTAGAAAAGCACTAGCAAGCAGTAGTAGATATTTTACTGGCTGTGGCCTATCAAGATTAGGAAAAGGTAAATGGAACATTCTGGATGTTGGTTGCCTTGGGTTCTTCATGTTTGGGGTTCAGAAATATGAAAGTGTCAAGAAATTTTGGCAGGAAGAGTTGACTCTAATATGTGGCTGAAGATAAAGATGTCTTGGAGAAATGTCCACCAAAGAAAATATTAATGTAATATATGAAAAAAAAATGGAAGGTGACAGAACTGTTCAATCATTTTCTAGCTGAAATCTGACACCAAAGGAACTCGGTGTCATTGACAAAGGCATAGGAGTCCAACCACTGGGATTTTTCATTCCTTCTTCTCTTTCAAGACTTTAATTCACAACTAAGATTCTTTTCAAGGAAGCAGTCTTGTTGGAACAGGACTACCGGAAGGCTCACATTCCGTCCTTGGGGAGGTGCTGAACTAAAAGAGTAGGATCATGACATTCTAGGTATACTATCCACAAATGTGGAGTCTGAATTATGATCTAATGCATCTTTTTATGCCTTTGGATTGGAAACACTTTCAATAATCCCCTCAAATATTTTATGTAAGGAAATGTCTGAAATGGCAAATTAATTGTAAGAAGTTATTATTTTTGCTGAGATTAGTCTGAATCTCAGTTCCATTCTCATCAGTTTCACTGAGGTTTGAGACATAACATGACCTTGCTCCATCAAGTCACTTGCCCAGGTTTAAATCAGTCTGCACTGCACTGAGTGGTTGCACTTTGTGCCATGTGTGCATTCCGTTCCAAGGGGCCTGAGAGAACAATTCTAAGGACATCTGTTAGCAGCACAGTCTCACAGGAATGCCCACAAGTCAGTTGTAAAATGGCCACACTTAATTTTGAAAATCTTCCATTTTGTCTGTGATATAGAGGATTTTCTTTATAGTTCATCAGGGTTGGCTCCACTGAATCCATCTGTGCCAGCTTTGGCACGTCGCCCATGATGCAATCTTCAGAAGGAAATAGTCCATCATTTCTAGTCAAGACATGAAATTTGTATCTCATTCATTCATTTCCCACTTGTGCTGCCAGGTGTTGTCAGGCCTCATGCTCTCTCTGATCTCTTGCAGAGAATATTTAAGTATTCAGAATTCACCATTAAAGGGGTTTGTCCACCTTTTACCAACCAAAAATACTATAGGCCCGGTTTCTGGAAAAAGGTCTTGAAATGCACATGAAAAGCTTTATCTTCCTCACAATTTGAAGACATTTTGAAATCAGCCTATTTCAGATTGCAGTCAAAATGTTTGGTGATCTTAACAAAGATAATTACCTCTTCCTACAAACCTTGCCTCAAAATAACTTCCTTATTGACAGCTCTTTAGTGCCCCCTCATGATGATTTGTGTTTGACAGCACGAGCAAGAACATGAGACATCACTCCTCTGAGTGAACCAAAAGCACAGGTGCAAACTTTTGCACTTCTGTACTGCAGGTGACTCTTTTGAAGTAGGTAAACACATCTTAAAATAACAGACTTACCACTCACCTTCACCCTTGTTATGGGAATAGAGCACAAAAAGGGACCTAACAGCCAGGCACACAGGGTACTACCAGGTTAGATTTGTCAAATCCAGATAAAAGGAGACACTCTTTAATTATTGTCTGCTCTTAGTATTATTTCCATTGCCTCAAGCTGTCTAGCTTTCTGCAAGAGGTTTACAAAAATAGGACTGACATCCTAAGCCTATCCATACTGATAACAATACTTCTCTTGACTAAAGTAACTTTAAGATTTTGTCAGAACTTAAAAAACAAGGTATCCTCTTAATTGCATACAAGGAGTAGGGAACGAAGGGGAAAGCCAGTGACAAGAATTGGCCTGGCTTTAGTAAGTTTGGACATATGCACATGCAGATATACCAGTGTGTGTTTCTGTGCTTGGCAAAACGCACTCAAATCCCTTGAACTTCCGTAATTTATGAGTTTTGTGAGAAGTCAGCTGGTGAGTATTGGTTAGCAGAGCCCTCTGAACATTTTCAGACAAAGGAAGAAAACAACTACAAATATTAAGCTGCTTTTATGTCCAGTCTCTGGTCCAGCTGGTGCAGCTGAGAGTGCTCCTTATGGGTCTACTTCAAAATACTTATCAGAATGATTTTATACATAGAAACCATCCCTGCTTTGTCTTGTCTTTGTTCCTCCACTCCTGGTATCGACTCTACCTACCAAGCTAATGTGAACTTCACAGTACAAGGCTTCCCATTGACTGAAAAGTTGTTCGAACATTTTCAGCACTGTTTATACTCTACAAAGAATTTCCTATTTATAGCCATTACTGTTACATCTTTACCAATGGTTTTATTTCCAGTGGTACTGCTACAGCAAACTCCTTAAACAAGTAGCATTCCACCTAGCATATTACTCTTCCTTAACTTAGAATTTTAGACTTGGAATTGTCCTAAAGAACTTGGTTGGTTCCAGCTTTCTTCCTTTCTTCCTTTCTTCCTTTCTTTTTTCCATTGAGAATATAAATTTATCTGTCAAAGCCCACAAACAAAGAACTTCTAGTTCAGGCTAGTTTTTCCACAAAGATGCAAGTGTCTCTTCTGGTTGTTTAATGGACAAGAAAGCTGAGATGGCCTTCTCAGGAGTAGTTTGGAAGAAGTTTAGCTGCTGAAATAATGCATTCATTATCATGGTAGAAGTAGTTATTTGTTTCACACCTGACTTTTCTCCATCATTTTTTAATTTGCCACTATCTAAGAACGAGGGGCAAACGGCACAGAGGGAATAATGCACTCTGAACTCTAGGAGACCATAAGCAGCTGATAACATAAGCAATACCTGAAAAGTATGCAGTGTGGCAGCACATGCACTTTAACTTAAGATACTTCCTGGAAATAGGTCTTTAAATACACAGCGCAGTGTGGGAAAAAGCCTCAGGAAACAGGAATTAGTTCTCTGCAAAATCTTAATCAAAAATTTGAACCTGAGGCACAATCCAAGATGACTTGATTTGATAATAAATGTTGAATAAAAAGATAAGCATTTATGAGGTTTTCTAGTCCTTCTAACTTGCGAATCATAGAATCATTAAGGTTGGAGAAGACCTCTAAGATCATCTAGTTCAACTCCAATCCATGCCTACCGTGACCACTGACCATGTTCCTCACTGCCACATCTCCATGTTTCTTGAACACCTCCAGGGACAGCGATTCCACCACCTCCCTGTTCCAGTGCCCGACCACTCTGAAAAGAAATTTTTCTATAAACAACATCTCCATGTATACCTGGTTCTCAAGACATTTCAGCTATAAGAAATGCAGAAGCCTTTAGGTGAAGGACCACTGTGCTGAGCTGCTGATGTGGAATCATGCAATGTCTGGAAGATTACAGTGAGCTTGAGAAAATGAAAAGTAGCTATACTACAAACTATTTCAGAAGAGGTGAGAGCTGAATCACAGTGTGAACCTGCCATCTCATAGGGCTGTGCCATTTATGTATGAATCGCACATGTGCCAATGGGACTGCAAGAAAAGTAAAGTTTTAACAGAGCAGGAGTTCTGAGAAGGGACTGTGAGATGTATTTATTCATAGAAAAGTGACAAAATTCATTTAAACCAACTTCAGCTACAAAGCAAGTAAAAAGAATTCAAAAACTGCTGTGCTGGTATTTTGCCTCTGCAACATATGGGTCATATAAACCTGCAAGTAACAGCTTAGTTGCACTGTTTTGCATAGGGTATTTAAAAACTCCAAGTAGCAAGTAGAGCACACAACAGCTGTCTGAGCTTCATCACAGCCTTCAGCAGTGATTAAAGAATAAACATCACATGGTTCTGTTGATCCTTTAAATCCTTTTTAAAAAATATTAAGTATTTTAAAAATGAAATAAATTTTATTCTGCATGATATGGTAGGGGAAGGTTCGTAGTCATTCCTTGCCATGTTGCAACCAATCCTTTATTTTGCTTTCTCTCAGCCAATTTCTACTCCGTGACAATATTCAGTCTCATACATTAGGGCTATTCTGTTTCTCAGATTGCCTCCTGTGAAGGACTTTGTCCTGTGCCTCCTGAAAGTCCAAGGAAGTCACATCCACACTCCTGGCAATGTACTAAAAACTCAAGTAGATTAGAGACGCAATTTTCCTTCAGTGAATCAAGACCAAGTCATCCCCATTCTGTCATGTTCATCCAGCTAAACTTCTGGTTTTGATTAGTTTCAACCATCGCAGCTGGCGTTAGAGAAGGGTTTGCTGGTCCCCTGCTCCTAGCATCAGCTCTTTCCAAAATGCAGATACGACATAATAAGCAGCAGCATATTTTTGTCAGCAACTCAGATCTTTTTTCTTAAATTCCTGCAGTTCCCTTGGGATATTTTCCTTTCATTCCCAGCAGCTTGTGGCTCTTTAACTTGTTCAACACCTCATGTTTTAACATCTTGCTGTCTGAAATTTTAGCCTGTAAAAATATGTTTTGGGCCAATATTTCCCATCGTCCTCTGTAGTGGAGGCTGATATTAATAAATACTTTAGCTTTGCTGTGAAGTTTTTCATGCTGCTAAAGACTACCTAGTTGCCTTGGCATTTTGAAGTCTCTCCTTCTCTTGGATGCCTCCTATGCCTGACGCCAGGAAGCACATCATCAGCTCTCTGTTTCCACATTGTGCATGCCTCTGCCTATATGCATCTATCAGAATACATTTCCATTTTCTGACCTTTGGCATGGAGACAGGCAGCTCTCCTGGTTCACAGATTGTGGCTGAAATAAATATACCAAAAACACACAGTATGCTTGCTCAAAACTGGGATTCCTTAAAAACCTAAACATGGTCAGATTCCGCCACAAAATGAATAAAGAAATCATTCAGCTCTCCATCATGGCTTCTTTGGGGTGTTTAGTTACCACAAAATGAAATTTCAGGCTCTTGATGGTCTCTTGCCAAGATGCCCGATCTGCAGAAGTGTGTTCTCTGGAGAAGATATTTTCTTCAGACCAATAACACGGAGCCAGCAATTTCTTTCAACTGATTTTGTAATGAATGGGGCATTCTTCTTCAGGCTCATATAAGTTACCACTGACATCAAAACACACGCAAAGGAAACAGCATGATATGGGTCTGAGTTAGCGTGATGCAGTGGCCAAGCCCTTCAGAAGAGCTGGAGCCTCATTACCCACTGATCCTTTACCACCAAAAACTCAAGACACCTTGCTAAATGCAAGTGGATGCCAACTCTCCCTGTCAGCTTGCAAACTGTCTCCCTTCTAGCTCCCCTTGTTATGAATTCATGTTTCCCTTCCAGAGTGATTATGTGGGTTCACATGAAGTCTGGGATAAAGTTATTTCCATTGGTTAACCCAAGTGATGTGTCCCCAAACCAATGCAATTCTGTGCCACAGGATCTGTCAAGAAAGATTCACACCAACTGACCCTCTCCATGCTTAGGGGACACCTGGGTAACAAGCTAATTAACGAGCTGAAGGAGCTCCTGCAAGAACAAGCACAGTTGGATGGCTCTGGGTGGCTCTTCCAGCTAAACACCAGGATGTGTGTCCAGTGCCACCAGCAAGCACTAATATCAATAGACGTTATGCAGAACTGAGGATGCAAAGCTCGGGTGGTCAATCATAAGAGCTAGCATCCTTAGCATTCAGGGTTTTAGGCAAAGCCTCCCTTAGGACAGGGAGAGTAGGCTTTTCAAGCTCCTGAGTCTGTCTCACAGATAGCAATGTATCTGTCCTACGAATGCCTTCAGAGCAGCTCACAATGGCATGGCCCTCCCTGAGCTTTCACAGCTTCAGAGTCATGAACCATGCACAAAGGAGAGATTAGATAACATTGAATGATGCTATTTACAAGGTCAAGTCTACACAAAGTTGGAAACAGAAGACCATAACAATGTGGAGAAAATGTCACTGAGTGCAGTCTGGGCCAAAGGCATTGTTCTGACCCAGCTCTGCATTTCTAATTGTTAAAATAATAATTCTGTCTCTTATTTGTATTTGTAACATTGGGCTAACATGTCATTAAGCTCAACCTTTCCTTCAGGACATGCTGAACACTGATGAAGATATGCCTCCTTCCTCAGTTGGGGCAGGAGCCTTCCCTGGGAGACCAATAACTGCAGGCTGATGTCAGAAATACTGAGGCAGTAGTTGCCATATCCTTGCCTCACTGGCCTCAAAATCCCTCCTTGCAGAGGTGAGCTGGTTATCCACAGTACAAAGATCACAATGCCCAGCCCGTAGTGTCCAGGGACACTACGTGCACTTCTTCACAATCTCTGGATTTTTGTCAGGAAAAAAAAAAAGCTCTTGATTTAATCTTTTCAGTCATTTTCTGTCCCCATCCCATCTCCAGAAGATGGGGGATGTGAGACAACTGCAATTGCCATGCTGGTCACGAAGAGGACAGACCTACTGGTCAGCCCCATGTCAGCCTGATACTGCTCCACTTCATTTTCTGAGCCTTCAAATCCCTTGTCTTCAGACTTGTCACTTGAGACAGCAGGTAGGAACAAGTGCAAATGTCTTTGTAAGCAAACACAGATCAGATTGAAATGTAATTGTTCAACAACTATGACTTGTCTCTCTCCTTTTCAGTGCCTGTAGTTGGATGTGATTCGTGACACACAATTTAGATATAATCTATTACATTGATTTAGCATGTCAGCCTCATATTGATCCCACACTTAGGTCTTGTCATTTGTAGACAGTGCAGACTGTAAGCATCTCTGCCTATCTCAGGGCTGACATCTTAATCCTTCGTACACACCATCATCCTTGCCCAGCTGTACTCCTGTAATCATTTTCCTGCCTTACATCCTGTCCCGAGATGTGATTGACTGAAAATGTGTTTCAGCTTATTTTCTAGTGTTCCAGGTTTTCTCTTCACCTGTCTTAAGCTCCTACATTGATCTCATCCTTCCTCTTTCCAGGAGAAAACCTGGAAGAACAGAAAACAATCTGAGCCACATCTTTGGCTAATCTCATTCTTACTGGGCTCACACAGACTATGCTACAATTGGGCAAAATAGTTTTATTTCAGTGTCTGATTGCAGATGAATACAAAAGTAATGACTATTAGGTAGGATGTGTTGTCACCTTGAAAAATTATCCTTGGAAATAATGCAGGCAGACTAGCCTGCATTAGACTATGTGCAGGTTTGGAGCCCATTACATCAGACTGGAGCACAGCAGAGATATTAGTAGAAAAGAAGACACGTGTGTACACTATGGCATCAGAGCTAAACGAAATGAAAGAACATGTTGCTAACACCATGTGGCATTAGAAAGATTATCTAAATCCAGTATAAGGAAGAGAACACATTTTTTTACTTTATTCTAACAGAAATGAGAAATGTAACTAATTCTTTACATTTTGGGGGACCTTTCTGATTCATTGTTATATTGACCTTTAAAAATCTCTTTATTTCTCTAGCTGCTCTGGGTATTAAACTTTCCCTTTGCCTGACATGGTTTTGTTCAGCACAGTGGAGCTTACAAAACTTGATTTAATTACATTTTGGAAGAAGACCCAGATTGCAACCACAGAGCTGCCACCCTAATCAGCTCTCAGGCTGAGTATCACCTCCTACATCTGCACTGTTGCTCTACACAGATAAAAAAAATCTGAGGCCCCACTGCTGAATGTAACAACGTACAGTCTCCTAGGTTGCTACAAGAATGATAAAGTGATATTTTGATGTAATTAGAAGCTCGGAGCTGGCCTTCAAAGACTTCAAGGTTCAAGCCTCCATGCCTAGAAAAGGCATTGGAGAACAACAACACCAAAAAGAAAAGCATTTACAAATCATTGTCCTCCTTAACATTCCAACCTGATTCTGGCCCATAAAGTGAGAGGACATAATGGTCTTCCACTCCACAAACACAAGAAACTTTACAGCAGATACTGAATTGACACAGGAGTCAATTCACAGCAGCATAGATAAGCTGAGATACAATCACTCAGCTTCTTTCTTCTAAAGCAATTAGGCAGCGTCAGCACTAAAAAAATGCTGTGATCCTCTTTGGGAAGGAGGCCACCATGAAGATATAAATATCTTAAGTTAGAAGAGACCCATAAGGGTCATTGTGGCCACCCGTCCTGGCTCCATACAGAACCACTCAAAAACCAGGCCATACGTCCGAGAGCACTGTCCAGATGCTTCTTGAACTCTGGCAAGCGTGGGGCCACGACCACTGCTCTAGGGAGCCTGTTCCAATGCCTGATCGCTCTCTGATGCACAACCTTTTTCTGATATACAACCCGAATTATTGTAGCTTCATGATAGACCATGAGCTTGTATCTCGTGGAGAGTAAATTCAATTAAAAGGTCTTCCTGGATGTGGAGGAAGGTAATGCTCTAGAAGGAGACCTTTGGACAGCTGGGAACAAAGCCAACCAGCAACAGCCTCTGATGTTAGCTAAGGCCATGGGAATTGGTAGCTGTGGGCCCATAAGCTGCAGGCTCCCAAGGGACATAAAGCCACTACCCCAGTGTCTCTTTGCCTTTCTCACACAGGAGACAGAAGCTTGATGGCACTGCAGGTGTCCTAATGAATGCACCTGCAGCTATCAGCCTTGCAATTTTAGTGGAGGTGTCTTCTCACAAAGCATACTTTTGTTGATGAAAGAGCTGTTGATGCATATAAAAAACAGTGTTGGCTCCTAGCACAGGCCCTTACATACTCTTTATTATCCTTGGATGTAGCTAAGCTTCAGTCTACTCCACAACCTATACACAAAAGTACTTGCAAACACCACTATGATTCAGATAGCAGAGGTTTAACTGCATTTTCTTGGTCTTTTACTCCCATAACAGAAAGCTGACACCCTTTCCAAAAGAAACAGTCTCCTGTTCTCCTTCCAGCACCTGCTGTGCAATGCTTTTTCTACCCAGTACAAAAAAGTATTTATTCTCAGGCCCCTCCACACCCTCTCCTTGGAGTGATGCCCATCTAGCAGGGATATTTAGCAGGTGACTCCTGTTTGCAGCTCCCAGCTCCAGCCTCCCCCAGCCCTGCCCAGGTGAAACTGGCCCACGTTCAGGGAATTTCAGTATTTTTCTTGAGGGAAATGAAATGTTTGTAACACAAATGAAGTGTTACTGAGATTGTAATTTGTAGAAAAGCATTTATTCAGCCACATTTTTCTCTATGAAGACACTAAGCATCTAGTAATTCAGACTGTGATCTTTTTTTGTACTTTTTTCACAGAAATTTTCACAGAAATATTTCCAAGCTGTTGTGAAGCTAGGTATGTTTAATTCCTACCCAGAAGGAAAACAAATTTCAGCCTCTTACCTGAAAATTCATCATTCCATTAGATCTGCAATCCTGTGTTCCTATTCACACCTTCTCTAAAGACAACACAAAGATTTTTCTCTCCCTCTGGTGTTAGGAGTGATCACAGGTGACTTGCAGTCAATCCAACTACAAATTACTTCAAAAACAATGCCTGGCCTCTTTACCAGCTTTATTTTCAGCCTCCAGGAGGGCTGGCATGCCCTTGCTAACCCCAATGTATCAGTGGCACAGGCAGGGGCTTAGCAGCCCTTCAGAGCTTCATCAGCTTTAGGTCCACCCCAAACCAGGCTCCTATGAGCAAACTGCTTGTAACATCAATTCCTTTTTTTTTTTTTTTGTTTTTATTTCCTCTTCTGCAGATGCTATACCTCCTGCTTGACCATCCCCTCACCCAATTTTAATAGGCATTGGGTGTAATAGTTTCAGCTGTTGTCTCCTGTAGGCACACATTCAGCCAAAGCCTTATCAGATGGTGTGTATCAGGGAGTAATGAAGCAATTCTTCATGTCCTGTTAGGGTGTGTGTGTTGGAGCTGGGCAGAACGCAGGGGGTCAGCAGGAGCAATGAGCTTCCAGACCTGCTAGAGCAGAAAGACCTTTTGGTGCTTATAGGTGGGTGAAATGCTGGTGAGTCTCCTCCAGAGAAAAAACAACGTCAACTCCTCTTTTTTTTTTTCTTCTTATGCTTGGCTTTCAATGCAGTTGTCTGCAGATATACGCATGGTTTTGTAAAGTGTAAACTGCAGATCTATTTAGGGCTTTTGTACACCCCCTAGTTGCCTCAGATCAGGAGTGTAGGGGCATTGCTGCATGCTGGGGTGTAAGGACAAAGAAGAAAGTCTGCAGGTTCCCAGTAAAGTTTCCTGGCTCCAGTTACATGCTTCTGTCCTGGGGCAACTGCCTTCCCACAAAACAGGTTACGGCCTTCTAATGCTGAGAAACTCTGCCCCAAGTGGTCCAAGAGTGTTTAAAACCAGTGCTTGTGAAATGGAGGAGTGGGAATTCTCCACATATTTAGCAGAAGTGCAGAGCACACAGGACATTATCTCCTTTGCCTTGGGAGCTTGAGTCATGGGCTGAGGTCTCCAGGGCTGCAAGTAATAAATCTGCTTTTCTCCCAGGGTAACGACTCTTGTTAGGTTGTTTGAAGCTAAAAAGTGCTTAAGCATGGGTGCGAACCATCATGTGATCCTAGACATTAAATCATAGAATATCCCAAGTTGGAAGGGACTCTTAAAGATCAAGACAGACAAGAACACAGGTTTTGAGTTACACATAGGTTTGGCAGCAACTAGAAGAGTAACACTAAGGTGTTGCTGACATTTGGAGAGTGTTTATGCTTTTCTGTGGTACATCTCATGCTACAAATGCTCCACCTTTTTCTGCTTAAGAGAGACAATCCTTCTCAGTAGATAGCACGCATACACAGGCACACAAACATGGTGATTCAGAAAGGCTAATTCCTCCAGACTGTGTAAATGATAAGCAAATTATGAGCAAGCAGGAGGAAAGGCAAATACATAAGTCTAATGGAAATCAATGGTTTCTGAAGCCAAAATACCCACAGTCCCACGATCAATAAAGAAAATAACATTGGCTAAAATCCCTTGCAGACTCTGTGGCAAAATAGGGCTCCAATTAGACATGAAAAAACAGCATACGATAAAGAAGGAAAGGGGGAAGTAGATCAGAGCTGATAAAAAAAACCACAGTGTTCTGAAGTGTAGAAAATTGGTAGTGCCTATTAAAAATATCAGGCAAAATAAAGACTATTTGAAAAGATGCCAAGAGCAAAGACTTTAGAATCATTTGAGTTGGAAGGGACCCTTAGAGGCCATCTGATCCAACTCCACTGCAATGAACAGGGACATGCACAGCTCTATTAGCTGCTCAGGGCCCTGTCCAGTGTGACCTTGAGTGTCCCTGAGGATGGGGCGTCCGCTGCCTCTCTGGACAACCTGTTTTGGTGCCTCAGCATCATTAATGAAAAAAAATCTTTTTCCTTATATCCAGTATGAATCTCCTCTCTTTTAATTTGAATCCATTTCCCTTGTCCTCTCACAGCAGGCCCTGCTGAAGAGTCTGTCCAGTTCTCAAAGCCCCCCTTTAGATACTGGAAGGACCTTCTAGTGGACTGTAGGACAGAGATCTCATGATGCTGGAGAAGTAGATGTTATTAATAATTTCAGTCTCAAGTGCCACGTTCCAAAATAACCAAATGCCTCATAAGGCAAGAGGGACAGCTTGCAGACTCCACGGGAGCACACAATTGTAAAACTCCAGATTTCCAGAGGGGAACAGTGTTGCTGGCATGCCAAAACTTGCTGAAATGCCAGCTCACCTCCTCTCCCTTCATGCTGCAGTCTAGCTTAGGAGTCTTTCCATCCTCTGTCACGGTTACACACATGAACCCACACTGTGCTGGAGGCTCCCATTTGCTTTGGAGCCTGCTGAACTTGTACTGCTGCATCCCACCTGGGCTAGTGCAGAGCCAGGCGTTTTCCCGCAGAGAAGTGACTTGTCTCCAGTTGCCTTTTACATCTTCTACAGAGGGGACCTGGTCTCCTGTGAACATCGGCACGCTGAGGTCTTGATTCACTGCATTCTTACAGAATGGCATTTTCATGTGCTTTGTCTACCAACGCCATTAATGCAGGCAGGGACAATAGCTGTAAGATTTAAGCAGCACTGAGACATCCGTGTGCTGCCTTTACACTCAGCCCCTCTCAAAATGCTTTTCAGCACTGTCACAGAGTCTACATCTGCCAAAATATAGGTGGCTATTAAAGTTATTTATTTGAAATACGGCTTTAGTTTCCCCTTTTCTCCCCAGGTAACAACATTGACTGAATGGGCCTGAACCAACTCCTCTCCATTATGTACTTTTAGTTTGACAGTGGGGTGCAGTCCTCAGTTGTTTTCCATGCATTAGTCCCACATTAACTGTACAAGTGCAAAAAAGAGGCACAGCAGAGAGGTAAGCAGCTTAAAAACCACAGCTCCAAGCAGGTGCTTTCAAAGCCTGCATAGTTCCTGCAGGAGGCACTGCCCACAAATGAGCTCTCAGGAGAGCTCCGGAAAGATTTGCAGACAAGTCCATACCTGCAGACATCATCTCCACTGGGTTGAAGTATTTGAGCAGCTAGATGTCCCACCACAAAATGAGGAGTGTCCCTATCAGCTCATCTGCACAAATCTCTGAATTGTCATGACTGTGTCACCAAATATTTTTGAGAATCCCATGATGTTTAATAAATCCAAGTGCAAGGTCTTGCACCTTGCACCTGGGTCATGGCATCAGTACAAGCTGAGGGATGTAAGGATGGAGCGCAACCCTGCCAAAAAGGACCTGGGGTACTGGTGGATGGCATGCTGGACATGAGCCAGCAATGGGCCCTTGCAGCCCAGAAAGCCAACTAGATCCTCAGCAGCATCAAAAGTGTCCCTCAGCAGGGTGAGGGATGTGATCCTGCCCCTCTACTCTGCTCTCTGGAGGCCTCACCTGGAGTACTGTGTTTGGATGTGGAATCCTCAGTACAGGAGAGACATGGACCTGTTGGGGCACATCCAAAGGAAGGACAGAAAAATGAAATGAAAGTGTTCCAAGAGATGGAACACTTTCCCTGATTAAGAGGAGATCTAGATTGGATATAAGAAAGAAGTTTCTTTGAAAAGGACAGTGAAGCACTGGCACACGTTGCCTGGAAAGGTGGTGGATGCCCTGTCCTTGGAGACACTCAGGGTCAGGCTGGACGGGGCTCTGAGCACCTGATGAGCTGTAGGTGTCCCCGTTCATTGCAAGGGACCAGGACTAGATGGCCTTTAAAGTTTTTTCCAACTCAAACAACTCTATGATTCTATGGGGTATTTCTCAGTAACAGGTTCACTGTGGGAATTGTTGTGATAGTGGCACTGCACAGAAGCCTTCTACTGCGACCCAAGGTCACCATCAGTGTCCAACACATCTTCCTCCTCCCAGGGCACTGGTCCTGGTGTCTTGTACAAAAGTGTGTCAGAGAGAGAGAGATTTTCATGCAAGAAACCTTGCTTCTCTGCCCTGAATATTGGTCATAGTGGATAGTGGATCAGGTCCTGGTGACACATGAGCAGATTTTCTATCCCACACCTAGAAGGTTTGTGGGATGACTCAGCCAAAAACCACTGAGCAGACAAGCAATAAGTTGTGAGCCCAGAGCCTCTCTTCTGCATTTGCCCTCAGTCTAAAAGTCAGTATTTCCTGATAATTAATGATATCTACTTAAATGACAGAAGAAGCATGATAAGTGAAGTATTTCTCAAAGGAGAGGAATAAATCAGCAAAAAAAGGAGTGATCTGTAATATGATACCATTTCATTTAGAGATCCCACATCCATCCTACAGCAGGAAAACTGTACCACCTGTGCTCACCATTGACTACTGGACAAATTCAGTGTCTTTCTAGGAAGGAGAAATGCTGAAGCCTTCATGTCCTCCTTTGAACCATGCCTCATGCAGAAGAGGTCTGTAGAATCATAGATTTGCTTGAGTTGGATGGGACCTTTAAAGGTCATTTATCCCTGCAATGAACAGGGACACCTACAGCTAGATCAAGATGCTCAGAGCTCAGTCCAGCCTGAATCTGCCTTCCATGCCTGTTACAAATCACATAACCAAATCAAAGCTACTGACCAAGGGTTCTCAGGGACATAAAGCTACCAGCATTCCAGGTGTTAAAAGAAAAAATGCTGAGGACCTTATAAGTATATGAGGACCTGTACCAGCTCTCCTTCATGTCCTGCAGGTGAGGCTCACAGCAGCAGCCCTGCATGTCGCAGTTGCCACTCTTCTCAAGCCAAAAGCTACTCCTGGAGTTACTCACTCACCAGCTTTTCACCTGTTGGGTCCTGACCACTTCACTGAAATGTTGATACCTTCCTATGGGAAGGTGGTAGAAAACCACAGGCTGGTAACTGACTTGTAACTGAGACGTAAATTAAACTGAGGTGTGCAAACCCCATCCACTGCTCTCCATATCACTCAGCTCTACTCACACCTGCCCAAACCATCAAATCTTGCAGGGTGGAAGCACTGTTTTCAGCATCACAGCATCCTTTTAAACAAGACTTCTAGAAGCAGGAGTTCATGTAGCTCATGTAGCTTTATTCCTTTCTGCTAAAGTTTTGTGCTGTCATAGAGTGAAAAATAATGAGTTTTGTTTGCCACAGAAGAACTGTAGAGGACAGAGATTTTTCATTTGCATGACTATTTGGGGAGCTTTCACAGCAAACACAAAATCCAATTTCCTTCCAGTTTTTCAGCTACAAGGAATAATGTGAGAGGCACCACGGGCTGACAGCTGATGGAAGGAATTTCAGTAGCCTCCAGTGTAAGCAGAGAGAGCAAGATGCACCACTAACCTCGTTGACACAGAGACAACAGACTGGAACCAGGCTTGCACCCAAGCTTGCATCATACTCATGCCATAGAGAAAAGGGCTCTATGCTTTTGTGTGATTTTGATGGTTCAGAAGTCACCTGGGCATCCTAGTGTGTGATTTAGTTGTTGGAAATCCTGCCTGCCTGCAGCAGGGGATTGGAACTGGATAGTCCTTAAGGTCCCTTCCAATCCAAGCCATTCTGTGATCCTATGATATTTCTATATTTCTGTCATCTTGCATCAATCCTTCTCTAGACAGATAACTCGCTTGAACAAAAACAAAAGCATTTCCATGGTCCTATAAGTTTTCCCATCTGGTTCTAGTTCTGAATACTCTCTACTCCTTTCTCTGTTCCTTATTTGGTACATATACTTATTTTTAAAATGTGTGGTGCATTGTTCTGAACCTGATTTGCTAGACATCACATTTCCCTTTCATAAGCCTCCTGACACTGCCTACTGCTCCCGTTTATGCCTAATGCTGTCAGCTGCACAGTAATTAAAGAGAAATGTGCTGGTTCCTTGAATATGAGTGGAAATCATGTCCTTCTCTGTGTGCCACTCACAGTGTAATTAAAATGTAGTTTGCCTCCAACTCTGTGATGGTATCCATTCTTTTTCCTGGACAAAACACCTTTCTCATTGTTTTAGTGGGGGCCCCTTGCATATTAGGATCATTTTTCAATAACTGGATGAGAAAATTGCCAAACGCCACAAAGATGGGAAAAGGCAGACAGAAAACTTGCAGAGATTAGCAGAGCGCTGGAAGGTTTCCAGAGCAAAGCTGGGAGTTTGATCACTTGTAGGAGAGGTGACAAAGGTGACTGGTGGAGAGGAAGGTTGATTTTCCATCAGACTGCCTTCCTGTGTTGACTTTCACATGCACACATGGGATGACTGAGCCCTGGCTTCTTACCATTTCTCTCTGTAAAGTGGCAGTGCGCCAGCATCTGCCTGGAGCTCATTCTCTGATTCTAGATATGCCAGAGATCTTCACAGTGTCTAAAGTTACCTCAAGAGCCATAGGTGGGAGAAGGATGCAGTGCCTAGACCTCTACTTCCCCTGTTGCACTGTTGGCAATAACAGTACCCTATATGGGACCCTACTGCAGGAAGCAGAAGGCCTCTCAGCTTGCAAACCTGCTATTAGCCCCACCCAACTCATTAAGCATGATGCTGAAATGCAGCCCAGCATGAGAATTTTGTGATAAAAGAGGAGAGAAAATACAAAGTACTACTAAATTTGAATCGTTTCTAATGCACATCTGACAGACTAATGATGAAAGTAACTATTTGAAGATGATGTCTTCTAAGCTTATGGTCAATCTGCACTTCTTCACCATGGGGGCTGGCAACTGAGCAAAGGCAGGGTGGAGATGAATGACTAAGGAGAAATGGTTGGAGTGGGAATGGGATGGGCACCCATCCTTGCAGCCACTTTGAAGAAGGCCACCTCAAAAATCACATTAACACCTACACTGTTATACCCTGATATATGATCTTAGAGGAGTAAACTATTGACAAGATGAGAGGTAACGGCCTCAGGTTTTGCCAGGGGAGGTTCAAGTTGGATATTACGAAGAATTTGTTCTCCAAAAGAGTGGTAATGCGTTGGAACAGGCTGCCCAGGGAGGTGGTGGAGTCGCTGACCCTGGAGGTGCTGAGGAAATGGGTGGAGGTGGCACTGAGGCACATGGTTCATGGGATGGTGGGGATGGGGTGATGGTTGGACTAGATGGTCTTAGCAGTCTTTTCCAATGATAACAATTCTATGATTCTAAATGGAGGAAATCTATTGAAACTGCTGATGCAGCAAAAACAAGTGAAGCAAAGGAAAAGTGTTTTGTAGTACTTGGGGAAGGGAAAAAGTGCAGGGAAAAAAAAAAAGACAGAGGGAATGAACAAGTAGGAAAGATAGCAAAGGTGGAAGGGGCATGTCAAAACTCCCAGCAATAGACAGATGAATGCTAGTTACCTATAATACCCTGAGCACCAGATCCGTAAGGAATGGGGGCCAGTGCCTGGGAATCCAGAGCCAAGAGATACGCTAGAAGTCATGAGGTTTGGCAGCACCTCACTGTGACAGGTAATGCCATGCCAGAAGCCTTGCAATAATCCCTGGGCAATGGAAGTAGCAGCAACCGTCAGTCATGTAGAGCAAATTCACTTCATCATCAGCTGTCACAGGAGAGTCTCCAGGCAGTGGAGAAGAAAACACTGCTGGAAAGAGGCAGCCTGTGTCAAAAAGTAAAAGCAAGAGCAAAAAAAGAGCTGAGAAGGGCATGCTTGTGAAGTGGTGGGCAGAAGATGGAAGGCTTTGCTTATGTGGGCTGACTAATTCAGTAGGTGGTTCTGCAGACTTGGTGGAAGAGCACTGCAAAAGTCACTGTGATGTCTGATGGAGATAAGTGTCTGACATTCTGTAACACAAGGACACTAGTAACTGTAGGGCTGCTAATTTAATTTGTTCAGTGGTGTTGGGTATGTGGGTTTCCTGTGTGTTTACTTGGGATTGCGTGCAGTCAGAAGATGATTTACAAGCTGTGAACATCTGCAGTTTTGAATTACCTTTACAGCCACAGGAAGCTTTTCAGATTAGTGTTACCTGCCACTTGGAAGATTAAGGATTTTCTGCTCAGAAACCCGCTTGGGTAATAAAGGGTAACAGGGTGAAAGAGGAGATAAGCACACCAGCAGCAATGCTGGCATTCGCCACTCCTATCCTGAACCATCCTCCCCATTCCCATCTGTACAGTTCTCCATACTGAGCAATCCTGCTGACTTTGGAAGAGCTTTTGCATCGCATCTGAAGCTTGGGGATCCCCAAAGTCACTGAAGCTCAGATGTCTCCAAAGACACTTCAAGCGCCCTCAGCACTTTGAAGGCTACCCTGTCTCAAGTCATCCACCCATCCGGCTCTGCATGGGTGATGCTGATTTTCTCCGTCTGGTAATAGCCACAAAAGTTGATGGTATCCATAGGGAAATGGGGAAATATCCACTAGTATGGACTCTGGGAAGAGGGTGGCTGAGTTTGCCTGGGCACAAAGTGGGTTTCTCCTCAAAAGCAGAGGGGCAGCTTTGAGGATGCTATCTTTTCTTTTCATAGTGGCTTTTGGTCTGGTAACACGAGTTAGTGCTGGGACTTTGCACTGACAAAATTGATAACTATAACCTCTGCTATTCTGAGCAGCAGATGGAATTTTTTGGTGGTTGAAATAAGTCCTTTGATTATTGCTTCCCTTTGTTCAAAGGCACTGGCTTGATAAAGTACATTGAAGTCAGTGGAGTAAACCAATTCACATCAACTAATGATGAGGCCTGCTATTGTTCTGGGATGATATGCACTGCGATAATTTCCATCCATTTGGATGCAATGTTTAATTAATCCTGGTGAGTGATTGAAACTTCTGTCAATTGCTGCTAACCTGAGATAGGACTATTTGTATAATTTCAGTATAATCATCTTTTCTGCATTAATTAACACATAACAGCATTACACTGACAGCTTCTTAACACTTTTCTAACATTTATTCCAAATCTCTCCCACTTCTCTCTGGACAATACAGAAATATATAATATATATACTTTTCAAATCCCTGTTGTTTTGTTGTTGTTTTTTTTTTTTTGTTTGCATTTTATTACAGCATATTGCTCTGTGTGCAGCTATACAGGATCATGCCAAGGCCAGTTAGTCCCAGCCTTGGTGAATGACTGATGAAGAAGCAACTGGGTCTTACCAACCTACAAATTCATCATGAGATCCAGAAGCCACAAACCATACTAATAATGGAGCTGGAAGCTGGGAATAACCCCAGACAAGACATCAATCTGGGATAAAACCAGTAACTCACTTCACCAGATTTATGCTGCACAGAACATCCATGCAATTTACATTTTCTGCTAGCACTGAAGTGTCTCATGCTTGCCCTAAGGACACTATGTTTTTTGTAGTCTATTAGGAGTTAACATAGCTGTAATTGTTGGAAAACATCTGTCAATCTGTGATTTCGTTTTGCATCATCTTTATCTCTGCCTCTGTATTTCAGCAATTATGAATTATCATAAGCATTATTGCACTTTCTAATCATCTTTGCAGTAGTTGATCTGAATTCCTACAGACACTTTCTCAACCACCTTTTATCAAGTGTTCTGTCTTCTGCATGACACAGAGACCCACCTGCACCTCGCCACTGACATTGAGTGCAGTGACTTTGAGTCCTCTTGACCTCACGTTCTCCTCCTGATGACATGAGTCAGACCATCCCACCAAACCCCAGATTTTGAAGTTAGATGAATTTTCCAGTTTCGTTCCCTGTGATGGAGAAGGTGGCCTTTTCACGTGGCTAGTTCTTTCACCTGACTTGTCAACTGATAGTTTAGCTACTTCTGTTTCTAAAAGTTCATCTGGAAAGAATGTGGTCCAAAATGTATCTACTACCCAGGCTTTTGGTTTGCTCTCCCCCAACTAATCCCTAAGCGACTACTTGAAGCAGCTTACACGAGCAGCACTCCAAAGGCCACCTGGCTAATCCCTGTCCTTAAATCACAACTCTCCTACCACAAACATTTCTGCAACATGATCTCCAAGAGGTAGATTCAGGCTTTGGGAGTGATGGCTCACAATTGGCTGCTTGGAAACATTTCACAGCTGACTGATGTGGCTGTGATACTTGGCCACAATTGCAATCTGCCATCATCTGACAGGAAGAGCAGCCTCCCCAGCCTGGGCTGTGTGGTACTTGTCACTCCATCACCCCTTTGCCTCGCAGCCCTTCAGCTGGCACACAATTTTCTGAGTCAGTGGCACTTGTGCTTCTTGCCCTTGCACAGTGATTGTCATTTCTCAGATCATCAGTAGTCCTTCCTTTCCTGCTGCCTCTGTACCTTAAAATAGCCAACAGAGCTCTACACCCTGCAGAGAGGATGACTTTGCTCTTAAACTACTTCCATGGCATGCAGGTAAAGAAATAAAATAGCAATCATCTAAGAGGGACTTCTCACAATAACCTTTTCAGACTTGCATGGGGGTAACTATGCTTCTGTTCGATGCACACCAAGTAGATGCTCAAAGTAGTAGCTTGGTAAGGGCAACCACAAAGCTCTGGTCTGACTGCCCTTAGCCAATGACTTGGACTGGTGCCTTCTTCAAGCTCAGCTCCCCACTGAGTCATCAAGTGCTCAGTTTTTGTAAAAATTACGTGTTGGTTAAAAATGAGCTGGTTAACCTTGCTGAAACACGCACAAAAGAAACTGCCAAGGAAAAACAGAAATTTTGCTTCATTAGAAAATATCAAAAAAGACCCATCTTGTATCCGGAAGTTTCAATATTCCAGGGGGTGAGCCCCTGGCATAGATTGCCACAGAGAGTGTGGATGCTCCATCCCTGGAGGTGCTCAAGGCCAGGTTGGATGGGTGCAGGGGAGCCTGAGCTGTTAGGGCCAACCAGCCCATGGCAGGGGGTTGGTACTGGGAGGGCTTCAAGGTCCCCTCAAATCCAAACTATTCTGTGATTCTGTAAGTATCAACTGCACAAAGTAAAATGTTTGATTAGCTACTCCCCAAGCATTACACAGTACAGCAGCATTTCTGTTTACCTTGGCTCACCAGTATTTATGAATACAACACACTGTTATATTTTACCTTTTCTGATTTAAGTCCTAAAATGTTAAAACCTTTTAGATGAGCTATATGTCACTCTGCATCACATCTCCCTTGGGAATTGAATTCTCACCACATCCTGCCCCTTCAGGACAGCAAATGTCGGAGATGAACATCAAAAGTATTTTCACAGGGCTCTACAAAAAGTGTTCATTAAAATATCTTCAATTCTCTGTGTAAAGAAAGTGCCCACAGCAGAGATCCACCGTTGTAAAGCTGTTGTGGAAAAAAAAATAATGTGTATAAAGAATGTTTCTGCTAGAGGAAAAAATAATGAAGTAGCTGAGTATCTGGGAATTACAGCCTTGTTATTAAAACATGGGGCTGGGAGGGGGATGTTCATATTGTATTTCCAACCTGCCAGATTTCCCATCTGCCTGCAGACAAATCACTCGCAGCGACTCTCAAAACTGGCCTGCAATTTTTGGGTGATGCTTCGCAAAGACAAACTTCCTCTTTAATCTTGAAAATCTGAGTCCCCAGCTGCATTTGTTCTGACCACTCTGCCCTGGACCAGCCTCTGGGGTGAGTTTCAGCATAGCATTTTGATCTCCTGCCCACCACAGCTGGGAGGTTTCAGGTAGCTTCAGCTCTGTCAGGCTGGACCTGTCCATGTAGATCTCTTGAGTCTGCTTCATGCTTATGAGCCTGATGCACCCAATGTTGCTGAGTGCCAAGAGCAGAGCTTCTGCACAGCACCTCCCCAGTTCATACAGAAGCAACTGCAAGGAGTCCAGTGTGGTTAATCTGTGGGGAAAGACCTGAATGGTGATAATTCCAAACTGAGGTAATTTGGTCACAGGCTTCGGTCATACCAAGAGCTTAAAAATGAAATAATTCACTCACCGGCATTACAAACCAGATGCCCACATTTTATGAGTATATCCAACCTCAGCCTGTGTCTCACCTTCCTTGATGGTACAAGAAGAGCAGATGGATTGGTACTAAACTCATGGGCTGAAAAAACAAGATTTGTGAAATACCCAAATAATAAAGAGTTCCAGAGACACACCCAGGAGAAAGCAAGTATTTCTGAATTCAGAAGCAGGGTTGAAAGATAGACACTGAATAAGACACAGGACCCTTCCACTAAACTAAACAATGAGGATGGAAGAGATTATTGACTAGCTGCTCACTAATTGAGCATCATCCTTTCTAAGTACTAAATGAGACAGGGGACTAGGGGAAACAATGTGTGTAATTATAGTCTGTCTTCAAATGTATACGCATGGAAGAGCCTGAATTAATGTTGCACAAACAATATTAGTGCTGACATTTCTTGGATGTTGCATGCTAAGTTTCCAGCAACTTTTCTAACATACTCTGTTAAAGAGTAGTGTCTCTCTTCTGATCTTCTGCTCTGAAGCATTACTTGGACTAAAGGAAGTGGAAAACAGAGTGGAAAATGAATGCTTCCTTCAATTCTCAAGCAGCATTTCTCCTTCACTTTGCATTGGTGGGAACTACAGTACAAAACAAATGAGAACAGGGCCCTTGGCACCAGCGCTGGGAACCCAGGAGCTGGGGTATCCCAGAATCACCATTCATAATTTGGGTTGGGACTTGGCTTTGCCTTTCTTCTAGTTACACAATAACAATGTAAATTCAATTTTCTCAAGGGATTTTCAAGGCCTCATTAATGTTTGGTGACACCATTCATTAAGAACTTGGGAAGAGCAGCTTCCCAGTTTGCAGTGGAACACCTGATCCCTGAGCGCTCACCCATCATCATCACCACTGATTGACTGGCTACATTTCCCCCAGCTAAGGCCAGAATATGAAAGGCTAGAATAAGGTATGGTGAGAAAGTCTGGTTTTTCTACAAGTAGGAAGATCCTCTTTCGACCACACTTGGCCACAGTCAAGGAAAAAAAATGATGTACCAATGTCAGATGTGTATATATTTCAGCTCAGAAATATCCTCCAGGAAATACAAGAGAGAAAAGAATTGAGAATTCAAGAACCTAAGAAAGGAGGAGATCAATTATAAGAGATGAGCAGTTCACATATCTGTAAGAACGAATAGCTCAAGTTAAATGGTCTCTGTGACACAGCACAATAGCCTATTGTCTTGGCTCCCATAAATCAGCCACTCACAGCCTATGCTTGAAGAGCCAGATGTTCATTACTAAACACTGTCCTGTTCTCCCTCTTGCATTTCCCCTTCAGCCCTGTTCTGAGCCATGCATGGCCATTCCCCCCTGGACAAACCTATGGAGGTGACTAATCCTGGAAGGACATGTAGGAATCATCAGTCAATAGCAAAATTTCAGCTCAAGACAACACAACGCATGCATTGCTCTGCATTTGATTCCAATTCCCAATTTTTTTCTTGGTTTAAGGTCTGCACTCTGGGTTCCCGCTTCATTAACAGGGTGCTGAAAAAAACACCTCGAAGAATCTTTAGTCAAACCAGGGTAATCAGGGCTGCAAAAATGGTAAATCCAAGCACTTTTAGGCACATACACTATTTGTTTATTTTCAGTGTCTCACTCAGCTTGGGAACAATTCGTTTCTCTTGGCTTCAAGTCAGCCTCTTCCTCTGCTGGCAGAGAGGTGTGTTTGCATTGTAAGACACAATGTAAAACCCAGGCTAGAAGGGCCACGGCTGGTAAACTAGAGGAGGGAAATCACTTTCTGAATAAGCATCCATCCCAAAACTGGCTACCTGCCCTTGGAGAGAGTGATATTCCTGTCAGTGCCTTCTGAGAGAGAGATCTGGAAAGAAACAGGATATTACAAGAAATCCTCAAAAGGTCCTGCAGTCAGTCACTCTGCTGGGGCATCAGGGATGGATTTGGGTGGGAAATCTGTGCTGCCAGACACTCCTGAACATGTGGAAGCACCCCCAGGCTCCTGCTGCTTGGTGCTTTACAAAAGGGTATGGAGGAGAAATTAAAGCCCTGAGAGAAGTGGCATGAGCTGGCGGCAGGCACATGTCTCTCCTTGCTGAGACCTCATCAAAAATGAAAGCCAGAATCCTCAAGCACGCAGTGTCTGACTGAAGGGAGCATTAGCAGTATGAAGTCTGGCCATGCAGAGCATCTGTGGCAGCCTGTGAGAAATTATGATTTACTGAGCAAGGGAGGTAGGATCAAAGAATTGCACTGCAGATAAGGACAGATTGAAAAAAAAGCTGTTCATGTGCAGAGATCAAAGCTTTGAAGATGCAACAGTATTAACAGAAGATGTTGTATTTGAGAGTAACTCCTCATTTAAGAGGTTAACAAAGAAGAAAGCACTGGTTGTAATACATGGGAAGGAACACATTCATCCTCCTAATGATAAGGAAACTGATGATTTTCCCAAAATCAGTGCCACGTTTGGCTGCAACAGAGGAGGAACTGGGGATGGCTCCAGAGCATATGGGCTGAGCGTGTGCTCTGATGCTCATCCTCTGGTGAACACAACCACCGGCTACCACCGAGTGTCCAGAAGTGTTTGTGAACAGGAGAATGATCTGTGTCTGAGGCATCTGTGACTGACTGATTCTGCTTTGATTACAAAGCAATACTGGTACCATGGGGCTCACCTGCATGGCTTCTAATGCTTCCCACTGCCTGCATCCAGCAAGTCACCATCTCTGGAGATGTTCAAGAACTGTGAAGATGTGGCACTGATGGACATGATTAGTGATTTCTGAACCTCTCCAATTCGAGTGTCTGGCAGCCACTCCTCCTTACCAAAGTTCATGAACTGTACTGCATACATTTCAGTCTTCTGGCATTTCCGAAAGGGATCAGTTCCCTCAGGCCTGTTTTTCTTGGCGCTCACCTCAGTGTTTCTCACTCGCTGCAGGTCTGGAAGCAGCAGGCCCTGAGAAAGGAAGGAGGGCTGCACTGCCCCATGCCCCGGCCTTGAGACATGATTCCTGGAAGAAGCAAGGAACGGGCTGAGGTTTGCCACAGCGTGGGGAATTCCTCACTGCTCATGGGGCATGTCCCACCCCATGCTTATCGTTAGGACTTGTGCTTGCATTCAGGTAGCAGTCAAAAACTGTCTCTAAGGAAAGCATTTGTTTACTGCTTTTTTTGTTCTGTTTTATGCTGTGCTGGTGTGTCCTCACCTTGATGACTGAATGCAGTTCTGGGCACCACAGTACAAAAAAGACATAACCCTCATGGAGAACATCCAAAGGAGAACTATGAAAATGGTGAAGGCTCTGAAGGGCAAGGTGTGTGAGGAGCAGATGAGGTCCCCAGTTCGCTCAGCACAGAGCAGAGGAGCTGAAGGGAGCACTCATAACACAGAGAGCAGAGGGGCAGCGTTGAGCTCTGATTCAATGATTAAATGATTAAGGCCCTGTTAGATAGCCAGGACTCTCACTGCACGTTTCCCTAAAAGTAGTGCTGAAAAGTTGGACTTCCAGAAATTGACACATGGGTACATGAGTTGTGCATGTGCAAATATATAATCAATGAATGTACAGATGTTATAATTATGAAATACACCAAAGAGTTTGGCTAAGCAATTATTATACCCAAAGAGAATACATAGAATGCTTATCTGTGTCCTGGGCTTACTAGGAAACTCCTATTCATCCTGTGATCTCCTGCCAAAAGCATTCACAGATGGAGGGGATCTCCAGAAGAGATCCTTTCCCACTGGCAGTCAGCTCTTCAATGGGTCTAGGAGCGGTGCAGCCAGGCTCCACCCCCTTCCAGCAGCACAGGTGAATTGCCTTCACCTGTGCTCCCATGGCTGACTCATGGCTCGCCTCAGGTGATCAGAGGTTCAGGCCGTGATTCAGCAGTTCCCATACAGCAAAATAATGCACACAGCCTAATGGCACAATAATGAAATGATAAGGAGATGAGCACCGGATTTTTGGGAGTTCTAACTTATGCAATGAAAGGGTGTTGGGAGCTCCCCATCAGCCGCCTGGCTGTTTTCTCTCTGAAGCTCCTTGAAGGATGCTACACAAGGAGCCACTTTGCTGGAATGAGGCACACCAGTGCTATTTCACTTGAAAAGGCTCATTGTGAAGTGAACATTCCCGTTTTGAAAAGTTATTCACAACAAAGTGGTAAGGAACTTTTTGAGGGCCCTTGCAAAATGCAGTCCTGTGCTCCAGCTCTCTCAGTAATGTTGGTGTCACATTGGTGGCAGACAAAAAGCAAATGCAGGATCTCAAAGGTCAGGCAAGAAATTTTGAAGCAAACCTGGGAGTTCTGCAGTGACACCTCTTTGTTGAATGAAATATAAAAATGGCATACACAACCCATACTGTAAACCATGTGTAGTGGCCAATAGAGCACCAACACAAGCTCTGTGCTTGCAGCTGAAGACCATTTGAGAAGATGAGTATGCCAAGGAAGTCAAGGCCAAGGGCAAAGCCCTGAGGCCCAGCACCTCTATGCAGAGCTCCGGGCACTGGCACAGAGCAGCTAGCTGGGACAAATCAGCCCTGCCATCTGCCACAGTGAGCAGTGGAGTTGGGCTGGATGAAGACCCGAAGGACTTTCTTCTGTAGGCCCCAAGGAGCCTATCTAAGCTGTGGAAATCAACTGAAGCTCGTTTGTTTCCAGGACATCTGAGAATGTCTTTGGTGGGAGGTCACAGAATTAACAGGATAAAGCATGGGGACAAGTCTGCAGGGTTATCCTCCTGAGAAACACCAGGAAATGGTGTCTTGGTTAGGGTGAATGCCCCCAGAAAAGGGGCCACAGCACCTGCTTGTTTCACAATGAACATTTCATGCTAGCTTCAGATTCAGGCTCTGTCTCTTTTACAAAGATGCACTTTACTTATGTCCTACCAAACACCCTCTCTAGGAGAAAAACAGTTTCTGCAGACAGAATGATCCTTTTTTTCTGGCTGAAAGGTCAGAACAGTTCCCAGATGCAGTCAGCTCTGCCAGCAGGATGACTTGCCACCACCCCAGGTAAGTCTGCATGAAGGCTTCTGTTGTTAAAAAGGAAAAGCGAATCCCTACCAACGCCGTGACACTGGCAAACATTTCTGGAGTTGATCTGTTCTGAAATGGACACGATGGCCTTGCTCAGAGCAAGGTTACAGCTGAGTTTAGGGTTGGTGTAACGCTGTGTGAGCCATGGTGGCTGAGACTGTGCATCAAACACAGGTCCTACATCACTTGTGCTGAGCTGGTTGTCCCTGACTGGCAGCCTGGGCCCAAAGGTTTCCGCTTCTATGCAGAGTCCTCTCTTGGGATAACAGCATCTGAAAGTAGTGCCCATATGTTTCTCCACTGTGTGGGGAATAAAATAACTTTATACCAGGCTGGTTTCCTTGACTCTTCCTTTCAAAGTAGTTAAAGCAATACATCTCTGTGCATAGGCAGAACTTGACATTCTTTTCATGCTCGGAAGATTTTATTCACAACTATAAAGGCCAGATATTTTATCTTTTTTTTCCTTTGCTTAATGAAAGCCTGAATCCCAGAGAATCTCAGCAGCTCCAGAACCATGCTGAGCATGGGGACCTGAAAAACAGACTCATTGCATGGTATGGATCAGCTGGGAATTATATTCAAGAAACCTTTTTTTTCATTAAAATTGCCTTATCTTCTCTCCACAGCTCCCAGTGCCGACATTTCACTGTGCATGGCATTTTTTTATTATTATTTTTTATGATTTAACACCACAAACTGCCTCTGAGCACACTCTAATGCTGGGTGAGTGCAGCATCAAGGCAGATCACATTCTGCCATCTGCTACAGTTCTCCCTGTGCAACTTCCAATCCTACACCCAGATTTGGATCCGGCACTGGTCCAGACACAGATGTGATGGGAATACAGCTCACTAAGGGATAGACCCTCTGCTGCTGAGGCTGCACTTGGTGGGGTTGTGGTGTTTTTTGCCACTGACTGTTGCTATACTCATCACTTTGGATCAGTTCCCTTCCTTTTTCCTTCCTGAGAATCTGCAGCATCCACGTTGGCTACCACTGGTTGCCTCTGAAACTATGTCAGTTTGAAGGAATGAGGCAAGGAACATTCTTTTCAATTAACAGGATTTCAACTGTATTTCTGATTTAATTTGTGATGAGAAAAGTGAGATTCCCCTGGTGACCCTTCAGAGAGCTGGGCTGCATGAAACCAGAGCAAACCAGAAGTGCAGGTCTGAGTATGCTCAGAATAAATTGCTGAGACCATCAAGGAGATCTTGAGTGGGGAGAACTGGAAGGAGCCTTGCTGGAGCTGCCAGGCCAGAGGAGAAGCTGTTCCTCGGTGGTAGATCTGAAATCACTAAGTGACAATGAGCAGGAGCAGCCAGCAGAAGGGGAAAGCCAGTGGGAGCAGCAAGGAAAAGACAACTGGAGACATGGCTAGGGAAGGAATATCTCCTGAGTGGGTGGCCCTGGGACCCATAGTCTACCCTGGGATTGGTGGTGAAGACTGAAAGGTCTCCGTCTTCCTGAACACGTCCTCTCATGTGCAAGGAGAAAGAGTGTGCCAGCTCATTCCCTGTCTCACCCACCTTCCTAACTGGGATGCACCTAGTTCCATGCAGGATTGAGAGAGGGCCATCCAGCTACAGCCCTGGGGAAGGTCACATTTCCAGTCTGAGAGCACCTCCAAAGCCACTAAGTATATTCCAAATCTTTGTCTATGTGAAGGGATCCTGGAAGTACACATTAATGTTGATTAATGTAAGTTGGTGAGAGATGACATGATGGGCTCAGGTTGCTGTGACCTGTTGAATGTATTTACAAGCCTGAGCCCTTTGAGAGATGCTAGTTGTTTCCTAAAACAAAGTTGCTTTAGTGACAGATAGTGAAGAGCAGCTATTTCAGAAACCATTAAAACTTGCTCTGTGTTTATGTGCGAAGGCAAAGGAGTTGTTTATTCTCAGGCCAGATTTGAATTGACCTACCACGTCTAAACCAACCAGTACAACCAGAAATTTTGACAGCTCCTTGAGAAAATGAAACAACACAATGGTACTACAAAATAGCAGAAGTAGCAACTACTGAAGAGCAGCAACTGGAACAACGAAGCACTAACTAAGAAAATATGCTGTCATAGTCTGCCATAGAGCGAGTTAGAAAAAACATACAAAAGCCTGGTAATTGTACTGGATGAAAGAGACAGAATGAAGTCCAGACTACAGTGGACATGCTAAATATAAAGATGAGATGTTCCTAGACCAAGCTAGGTAGCTAAGCAACTAACCTACAAAGAACCAAGCACAGTTCACCCCAACTTCTTCCAAGAACTGAAATGAACTGTTAGAGCTGAAATAAATCCTGAGTCACTGAGTGAAATCTCAGATGAAAGGGAAAGAGGGAAAGAAAAAATAGCCACTGGCAATCTTTTGCATCTATTGTATAAGTACATCAAAACCAGACTATATGATGAACCGGAGAAGCAGAAAAATCCATGACGCATGCAAGGAAAAAATAATAAAAAAGAATAAAAAAATGTCTCATGTGAAAGTACAGGTGAATAATACTTTTTCGTGTCACACAACCACGTTGCAGAAAACACAAAGAAAGGACTATAAAAGCACCTTTAGAAACAGATAAATCCGCTGTCTCAGGAGATTAAGCAGGCCGTTTATCTGCTCATGGAACTAGACTAGAACCTGGGAGAGAGAACTGTAAAAGCAATTCAGCTGACACAGACCAACAGACACATGCTCACTGCTTTCTTGTTGGTGTGGCCAATGCATCACCTTCAGGAGAAGTGGGCATAACTCCTCGTGGACAGGAGGCTTCCCCTCCCTCTGGACCATTACATTCCATTTACAGCCTTTCCTGCAAAGTGTTACACATTTCTGACTTTGGCACTTTTTTCTTTGTGTTTGCAGAGTTACCCAGGTGCCTGAGCAGAAGCTTGCTCTGACTGACTGCAAGCAAGGCAAATCAGATCTTTAGCTGCAGTTGACATTCAATAAAAACTCCCACCTGATTTACATGATCAAAATCATCTGCTGGGCTTGTCAGTGCCAGAGTGTTAGCAGAATGACTTTCTGTCTCTTTTCTGCATCAAGAAGAGAGGTCTTTCTTCCTTTCAAAGGGATGCAGCACTTACTAAAGGCTTATGCTATTCAGAACATCATTTTTCTCACTTTGCTCATGTATCTTCGTGCCCTCAACTGGTGCAATGCTCACTGAAGGCATCCATTAGATTCAACCCTTCCTCTTATAGGTTTTTTATTTATTTAAGATTTTCATGATTTTTTTTTCTAAAACAGACTTTTTGTGCCACTGCTTCTTTCTTTTTATCCTTTGATGGCACAATGACAGCTTTCCTCCTGGATCCCTGCATGAGCAGTTGGCAATGGCAAACAGCATTGCTGCTACTTCTAATCACCATCAAAGCTGATTCTCTAACTGCTATAAACACAACAATGCATATTGGAGGAACAGGCAGCAGCAATGGTTACTCGTGAGACACCTGTTCTTTCAATTTAAGTTCTTATTCGTGCACATTTCAGGGACAGCAAATCAAAGAATGGAAAGAATTTGTGTAAAGAGCTCTCACTGTCTTCTAATCTCAGTTACGCAGAAAAATATATGGGAACAGACTTTGGAAAAAGAGACATACACTGCACATAGCTTTCCACTTCTTTCCTCATGACTGCACAAGGAAATGAGTTACAGGCATCCAAATACCCACAGCATCCTCAGCTGTTCCTACAGCTCCCATAGCTGTTGCACAAGCCTATGTCACCTCAGGAACCATTCAGGTACTTGCACAGTCTGTAGTTGTGGAGAGAAAGATTCTGAAAAGCTCCTCGTGTACAATATCTATCAGCCTGGTGGTGGAACTGAAATGAAATGGTTTGTGGTTTAGCTAAGATTTGTGAAAATACCAGGCTGAACTGACACCAAAATATTTTGATTCAAGGAGAAAACAATCCTATTACTAAGATGCAGTTAGATTTGGACTACTTGTAATTGAGGGGGGGAAAGGGAGATTTTTCCTACAGATCAGATATGGAAAGTCACTTGTCACTGCAATGAATAATGCCAGGAAACAATGAAGTCCCTGAATAGATCTTTTGAGGCATGGATCTCCAGGCTGATAAAAGTCAGACTGAAAACACAGTATTTCATTTCCACTAAAGTATTCTCCATTCAAGACTTTTGGCTCATCTCAGATAAACTGAAGCCAGCAAAAACACTTCCATCTTTTTCCGTAAGTTTTAGGTCAGGATCTTTCTGAGGAAGATGCATAACAAATCTAGCACATGGAAGGCAACAGGCATGTTTCTGGCTCTGCAGAATATCTAGCTGGGTCTGAAAAGCAAGCAGGAGGGACAACGATTTCTGCAACCATTATACAACAATAGCTGACTGCATATTCATTCTTTTCCATATTTAATAACATTGACCCCTTGTCCCTTCCCATGCCACTGCTTATTGTATTCAATTATTGGCTGAAATGCTACTGCAACATAAATAAGCAATCAATAAATAATGAGAACATCCCTTGTAAATGCCACAAACAGAAGTGCCAGACTTTTCACAGATTTTGGCTAGGTTTAACAGTTCCCCGTAGTCCTCTTCTGTGCCCTTCTGGGCTGCACAGTGCCAAAGGACTCCATGACTTTGTCTCAGCCTTTGCTAAAATGCTGGCGGGAAGTGCTGAGCCTGCCTGACTCCTCTTAATGACAAGGGTATGGCCAAAGGCACTCAGCAGGAGTGATCAAGAGATGCTCAGCCCCCTGCAGGATTTGGCTGTGACATACTGCAGCTGGGTTGTGATCAGATGGATAAACCTGTTACCAAACTGTGGACACTGTGTTACCCTGATGGTATGAAATTGAAAGAAGGGGAGAGTTATGCATGTCATGCCAAGCCATGCCATGCCATGGTATGCAATGCCATCCCATCCCATTCCACTTCATGCTGTGCAACACCAAATCATTACACATCATGCCATGCCGTGCCACACCATACCACATCATACCATAGCACACCACATCATGCCAACCCATAACATACAATTAATTCTAACTTACATTGATAGTTTGCATTTCTCCTGACTGCTTTGCGCAGATTTTGGTGACAGTGACAACAACTGTGCTTCCAGCAAAATCTGGAGCATAATCAAACAACAGGAAGTTTTCCATCACCTGTCCTCTTCCCAAGGGCATGATGCTGCTCCAGCTTGGTATCATGGCACCTTGTTCTGGAACATCCAGCAAACCTGTTCCCAAGTGCAGGCTGTATGCTCCCCCACCTTGCTTTCAGACATGCTGTTGCCTGGACAACATTTCTGCTCTCAGAAACAGCATTCACCTGCACACACGGACAAAAGTGACTGTGCCCCAGAGATCACCTTCCCTGGCTGTAACAGCAAAGGCCCAAAGTGCTAATTAAAAATAGATCAGAGCAGAGGGGAGCCAGCAGGTTTCAAGCCTCATCAGAAATGTCTGAAGCAAAGACTTCAGATGACATTGAGTGCTGACTAAGTGATCTAGTCCCCAGGACTTCCACTGAAATGAAAGCCACAGACTGGAGACTGACTGCTTAGGCTAATGAAGCTGAATCACTGTGAAACTGCCGTGAGATTAAAAATTCACTGTGAGGTGAGAAATGGAGGCACAGCAGGGCTCAGGGCAAGGGATGCCCTTACAGAGGGATGAAACCGAGGGCTGCACCGAAGGCAAAATCACACTGAGTGACAGCAAATGTCGTTAGAAACATCGGATGTGAGGTGAATAGGTCCTCGAGCTGGGTGGCAATGCTCCGTCCCTGCAGTGAGCTGAGGACAGACGTCAGCGGTGCTGAGCACTGACACTGGCTGTGCAGTGCCACCAGGTGGCAGTGCCTCAAAGCAGTACTCGGGGAGCAGCAGCAATTGTTTATTTTTGTTTAACTAACTGGAGCAGTAATTGGTGTATCAGGAGAGGCAGAGGGCCACCCAGGCACCACAGTGCTTGTGGCAAAAACACATATATCCCTACATTCCAGACTTGGTGCCACTGTGCACCATGGGCAGCACTTCCCAGCCCAGATTTCCTACAGTTTCAATTACATTTCCAACTGCAGCAGTGAAGGCAGATGGTTAGGTAAGCCCTAGGCTGGGTTTTGATTTTCTCTCACTTTAGAGAATAAAAATCAATGAGGCAGGCTCCTTTCTAATTCTAGCTCACCTCGCTTACAGATCCTTAGTGCCACAGTGCAGCAGGACATTTATTTGAAAACACTTATTTCCTTTTTCAAAAAATCATAGAATCATTTGAGTTGGAAGGGACACTTAAAGGACATCGAGTCCTACTCCCCTACAATGAACAGGGACACCTACAGCTCCGTCAGGTGCTCAGAGCTCCATCCAGCCTGACCTTGGATGTTTCAGGGGCAGGGCATCCACTACCTCTCTGGGCAACCTGTGCCAGTCAGTGTCTCACTACCCTTACTGTAAAAACTTATTTATTATACCCAACATATTGGCAGGGCTGTGCTTCATTCTTTCATCTGCCAGCTCGTACTGCTAGTGAAGGTTTCCAAGACCCAGGTGCAAGGCCATGCACTTGGTTTTATTGAACCGCATGAGGTTCATCTGGGCTCAATGCTCAATCTGTCTAGGTCTCTCTGAATGGCATCCTGACCCTCAGGCGTAGGCAGGGAATAGGAATCCTCACAGTGAGGGAAGAAAGATGCTCACAGGAAGTAGTGCTGTCCCTGTTGTTACTCCATGTGCTGCAGATTCCTTTTGTGGCTGCAGGCAAAGTGCTTTGAGCTCCATCCACACTCAGGCTTCTTGTTGATTGTGGATTTGGACTTAGAGGGCTTAGTGCTTCAGTTTTCTAACTAAAAGAAAAGAGAGAGAAAAGCAAAACATCTTGCACTCTGGATGCAGGAAAATGTTAACAGATAACACAGGGACAATGCCACACAGACACTTGCAAAAGGCAACCCACAAGGCAGGTTTATCAGTAGGGGGCTGATTTGTTTACCAATAGTGTTTTCAAAACATCCACCTTGTGTAGAAGATGAATGCTTTATTTTTCTTTCTTTTCTTTTTTTTTTTTTTTTTTTTTTTTTTTAATAGTGCCTGAATGACACCAACATCACACTTCTCTTACTGAAAGGACGAGGAGAGGGGTACTGCTGGACCTTATTCTCACTAATAGAGAAGGGTTTGTCAGGGAAGTAAAGGTCGGGGGCAGCTTGGGTTGTAGTGACCACGAGATGGTGGAGTTCAAGATCCTGAGTGGAAGAAGTAAAGCAAAAAGTAGGATTGCTATCCTGGACTTTAGGAGAGCCAACTTCGATCTCTTTCGGGGCCTACTTGGAGCTGTCTCATGGGCTAGGGTGTTGGAAGGCAAGGGGGCCTGTGAGAGCTGGTCAGCATTTAAGCAGCTCTTCTTCCAAGCTCAGGATCGGTGCGTCCCTGTGAGGAAGAAATCGGGAAAGGGTGGCAGGAGACCTGTGTGGATGAGCAAGGAGCTCGTGCACAAACTCAAAGGAAAGAAGAAGGCCCATGAAATGTGGAAAAAGGGTCTGACTACTTGGGAAGAATACAGGAATGTTGTCAGGGTCTGCAGGGATGCGACAAGGAAGGCTAAAGCCCGCCTGGAATTAAATCTGGCAAAGGGGATAAAAGATAATAGAAAGGTTTTTTCAAGTACATTAACAGTAAAAGGAAGACTAGGGAGAATGTGGCTCCCCTGCTAAGTGACGGGGGTGTTCTGGTAACGGGAGATGCTGAGAAGGCGGAGATACTGAATGCCTTCTTTGCTTCTGTCTTCAGTGAAAAAGCTCCCCCTCGGGAATCTGAGACCCTGGAGGTTAGTGAGAGGATCTGGGGAATGGAAGACCCCCCTTCTGTCAGGGAAGAGGTGGTCCGGGAGCGCCTAGGCAACATCAATGTTCACAAATCCATGGGACCCGATGGGATTCATCCACGGGTGCTGAAGGAGCTGGCAGAGGTGATTGCTGAACCGCTTTCTGTCATCTTTGAGAAGTCTTGGAAGACGGGGAAGGTGCCTGAAGACTGGAAGATAGCCAACGTCACCCTGGTCTTCAAAAAAGGCAAGAAGGAAGACCCAGGCAATTATAGGCCAGTCAGCCTCACCTCTGTCCCTGGAAAGGTGATGGAACAGCTTGTACTGGATGTCATCTCCAGACAACTGGAAGAAGAGGAGGTTATCAGGAGTAGTCAGCACGGGTTCACAAGGAGGAGGTCGTGCTTGACCACCCTGGTAGCCTTCTATGATGTTGTCTCTGGCTGGGTGGATAGGGGGAGAGCAGTGGATGTAGTCTACCTTGATTTCAGCAAGGCATTTGATACTGTCCCCCACGACATCCTTATAACAAAGCTGAGGAAGTGTGGGATAGATGAGTGGACAGTGAGGTGGGTTGAGAACTGGCTGACTGGCAGAGCACAGAGGGTCGTTGTTGGTGGTGCAGAGTCCGGTTGGAGGCCTGTAACTAGCGGTGTTCCTCAGGGGTCTGTTCTGGGTCCGGTCTTGTTCAACATCTTCATCAATGACCTTGATGAGGGGATAATGGCCACCCTCAGCAAGTTTGCTGATGATACGAAGTTGGGAGGATTGGCTGACACGCCTGAAGGCTGTGTTGCCATTCAGCAAGACCTGGATAGGCTGGAGAGCTGGGCAGAAAAAAACCGGATGAGGTTTAACAAAAGCAAGTGTAGAGTCTTGCATCTGGGGAGGAATAATTCCATGCACCAGTACAGGTTGGGGGATGACCTGCTGGAGGGGAGCTCTGCGGAAAGGGACCTGGGTGTCCTGGTGGACGACAGGTTGGCCATGAGCCAGCAGTGTGCCCTTGTGGCCAAAAAGGCCAATGGCTTACTGGGGTGCATTAAAAAGAGTGTGGCCAGCAGGTCAAAGGAGGTGATCCTCCCCCTTTACTCTGCCCTGGTAAGACATCATCTGGAGTACTGCATCCAGTTCTGGGCTCCCCAGTACAAAAAAGACAAGGATCTCTTGGAAAGAGTCCAGCGGAGGGCCACAAAGATGGTGAAGGGCCTGGAGCATCTCCCCTATGAGGAAAGGCTGAGTGAACTGGGTCTGTTCAGCCTTGAGAAAAGGAGACTGAGAGGGGACCTGATCCAGGTCTATAAATATCTAAGGTGTGGGGGGCAGAATGGCGAGGCCGGACTCTTTTCAGTGGTGAGTGGAGACAGGACAAGGGGAAACGGCTGGAAACTGCAGCATAGGAAGTTCTGCACAAACATGCGCAAGAACTTCTTTACAGTGAGGTGACGGAGCACTGGAACAGGCTGCCCAGGGAGGTGGTGGAGTCTCCTTCTCTGGAGATGTTCAAGACCTGCCTGGATGCCTACCTGTGCGACCTGCTGTAGGGAACCTGCTTTGGCAGGGGGGTTGGACTCGATGATCTCTGGAGGTCCCTTCCAACCCCTACAATTCTGTGATTCTGTGATTCTGTGAAAAGACCAAATTTCACTCTTTAAAAGTTGCTTGTCATGTCTGGATCATCTCTCATCACCAGCTCCCTGTTTCTTCTGCAAAACAGCCAGAAAATGTTTTGGAGGGAACTGTGGGTAGCAACAATGAAAAGAATTTCTCATATTTACACAGCAGAAGCAAACTACCTGTGTAAAAGCCACACTGTGTAGGAGGGTACCAAACAGTCATGTCCTATTGAAAACAGACCACTGGCACAGGTTGCCCAGAGAGCTGGTGGATGCCCCATCCCTGGGGACATTCAGAAACAGGCTGGAAAAGGCTCTGAGCCCATAACTGAGCTGTAGGTGTCCCTGTTCATTGCAGGGGAGTTAGACTGTATGGCATTTAAGATTCAAAAGAATCTATGAAATAAACCTTTTCCCTTCACCAGGGCTACCAAAAGTCATGCTCTTGCTTCAGTCTACTCCTTTCTTAGCAAACTGCGGAATTAAACCAAAGCCCATTTTGCACTGAATTTTGCATTGAAATCAACAGAGAAGGGGAAAGATCCTCAGACCAGACAGTGAAAATCCATCATCCTTAACAACCTCAATCACCCATATATGCAGCTACACACAGAGCAGGAGAGGCAGGAAATCCAGCTCAGTGAAATCCCACTCATGGGAATGGGAAGTCTCCTGGATATAAACAGGGAGCTGAGCATGTGCAATTGGCAGCTTGCTGCAGGGTGATACAAGCCAAGTTGTTTAAGGAAATAAAACAGTGAGAAATGTTAAAGCCAACCATTGTCTCCTCCTGGAGAGCTGCCTGCTCTGCAGGTACTCGCTGCTCATCTCAGCTTTCAAACAGAATCCAGTATTTCCCCAGCCCTGGAAATGGTCCTATCTGGGTCTGTGTGACATGCAGCACAAATACCAAAACCTCCTTCTGTAGAGACACCTGGTTGGATTTCTATTTTTTCTTTGCCAAAAGATCATTTTCTGCCTGGTCTAGAGGAACTTGCCCCATCACCTCAACATGACATTCTTTGGAGCATCATCAGTGATTTCCAGCCCCTTTAAATATTTCCTAAGCACTCAGATCCCTGAGGGAAGAGATTTCAGAAGAAATTGGAATGCAGTAAAGCTACTCTTATTTGTGCTGTTCCTGTCAGAGAAGTGGCTGTGGGCTTTTTCAGTAAAGCTGCAGGTCTCTGTGAGCATTTGGACATTTGTGCCTTGTTGTTTCTAGCTGACAACATGCAAAATAATGAAAAATCAGCACACCTCATCCCCACTTGGGTGCTAAAGAGAGTTAGTCTCTACACATTGCTATTTTACCATTTTCTCATGGTAGTCTAAACCCTTGGGATCTTTCTGATACAGTACACAGGGAATTTGTAGTGTTCCAAAATGTAACATATATAACCAGTAAAACTACTTGGTCTCCAACAGACATATAGGTTAAAACTGGCTCAGTGCCTCCAGTCAGTCTCTACCCATCAATGCTGCATCTGCCCTTCAAGTTGGGCAGTCACTTTTCCCTTCACTTTCCTTGCCTGGATGATGTACCGGCAGCTCTCCATCTTTCCAGCCCTGCCTGCAAAACAGGATGGAGGATATCCCAAGGGTGCTCCTCCCAGCTTTGGCACTGGCACAGTAAGATGCAAAGCTGCAGGACTAACCTTTTCATAGAACCAGAGGTTGGAAGGGACCTCACATCCCCATCCTTGGCCGTGGGCTCACTGCCCCCCACCAGATCAGGCTGCCGAGGGCCCTCCCCACCATGACCTTGCACACCTCCAGGGATGTGGCACCCACCCTTGTCTGTGCATGTTCTACTCTATCTGTGGGGAAGGAAGGCTTTTAGTGTAGTCCCATAGTGTAGTGTAGCCCCACAGGACATATACGTGCTCTATAGACTTTAGATCATCAATGTGGAGAAAAGACAGTGGATTTGGATGTTGTGGGAAGTCTTCATACATATTGAAGTAAACAGATAGAAATGAAGCAAATATTGACTGAATAGTTGTCACATTGCCTTGGAAAAGCAAAGCCTTTTGTGGCTCAGCATGACACTCTACCAGGCCATGTTTTGCTCTGAGGTTTGTAGCAGAGACATCGCCTCAGTAATGTCATTTCAGTCTAGGAATGTCTACAGAATGTATTTACAATTGAAAAAAATGGAGAAGAAAATCGCTGAGAAACCTCAGGCATGTTACTGTGGCAGGATGATAAAACACAGAATACATGACAAAATAGGATTTTAAACAACTTTGACATTTCCACCTGAGCTTTCTAATGTCTGCGCTGGTATAAGGCAGGGATCCCTGGCAAGTGCATGCTGCTGTGCAAGATTAACAGAGGAGGGATGAAATTTTCCCAAGCTGTGAAGAGGCGCTGCCCAAGTACGATGATCGGCCATCGTTACAGGCTGTGTCTGACAAGAAACGTGGGAACCTTGTCAAGGACCTTATCTTAGCGTAGGGAACTGTGCACTAACACTTGGGATTTATATTCTAATGCTCAGAGGAAAAAATGCTGACCTCCTATGGCATGCTGAGAAATGGGCTATTAAGGTGAATACCGGGGCTTAAATCGAGGAAGGCAAATAGGGAAAGTGAATTCTTACAGACATTCAGCTAGCCCCTCCCCAGACGTGGCATGACCAGGGAAAGCAGGACCAACCAACGCAAGTGTAACCTTCATTACAAGACGCTACAACAGCAAACAGCCATACAGTTTGTGCACCAATTGGCAACAGAAACAAACCTTCCTCAGGAAGTGCTTGTATAACTTGTTCTGCAAAATAGATACCTATGTTTCCGTGCATGTTTGGGATTTGCAGTTCCACAGTTGGGCTGTGTTAAGCTTTAACTTGACTTCACAACACATGGGCTGAGGAGGAAGATGGCTCCCAGAGGGACAAGGACAGAGAATGCCACCATAAGGAACGACACATAGGAGTTCTGTTTACACACAAGTCAAACTGACAAATCAAGACGAACTTAATGCATCTCACTTCAAGAAGGCCCCAAGCATTGAAGAAAATGAATCCTGACTAAACTAACAAAATTGATTTGAGCACAAATGAAAGAAATTTGGCGCTGTAGTGACAACAGAGCTCCATCAGTAGTGGTCTTTGTGAGATGCGTTTCATTGCAGACGTGCTAAATTAATTCCCGGCATTGCGGAGTGAGGAATGTTCATGCTAGAAAGCTGATTCCAGAGCATCTTACATTACTGGACCTGTCTTAAGCTGGATACATAGAACTTCCACTGCAGAGAAGCAGCTGCTTTATGTTGGGTTGGGTTCTGGGAAGAATAAGGCTCCATGTCTCAGAGAGCGAAACCACTTGTAAAAGTTCAATGTCTGTGGCATAATCAACATAGGTGTCAGAAATACAGTTTTTCACATTCACAATAACATCATAAATTACACCCCAATGCTTCAGCAGAAATTGCATATTGTGGCACACTGGTAATTTCCACACTGAAGTTGCGTAGGGGCTGTGCAAAACAAACACGTTACAGCCTCCCTGTTTCTGTGTGGTTTACATCAATGCTTGAACCAAAGGTCTGGGTGCTAACATCATTGGTTTAAAACGTGAAATCCTTGAATATTTCTAAGAACAGTTTATAAAACCTTTGCCAACTACCTGTAAGTACAAATTGCAATACATATCTGTATATGTTCTCTTACCATTTGTGTGCTGCTAAGTTTCCAATGCCTTGACGCTGGTCAAGCTGTAGCTGTTGCAGTTTAGCATAGAGGAGTAGGATTAGATGGGTCGAGTGGTGGAACACTAATGCACAGGTAATCTACAAATGTGAAACACCTGCTCTAGTTCAACAAAACAAGTGGATAAAGTCTCTTTGGTATGGAGGACAATGGCCACCACCCAAAATACTATCCTGGGCATTGAAAAGCAAGTCTTGCTCCAGTGCAGTACCCCAGAAAGATTTGAGTCAGACTACGGGACTCATATCTGAAACAACCTAAGCAAACCTGAGTCAAAGGTCAGGGACCAAGGTGCATGATTTAGGTGACACAAAATGATGGAGAAGGCCATAGCATAGCTCAAGATCCAATGCTGGGTGAGAACAGGCAGTAACTTGAACTGCATGACGGCAGTAGCTAAGCAATACTGTAGGCCACAATCACAACAGTTGTTATATACCTTGTTAAATGTGTTACATTAACAACCACCCAGGTTAAAGAACACTACCTTCAGCTGGAACCAGAACTAACTACATTATGCAGTAACCAAGTGTTGCGAAACGTTCTTCCAATACTGAAAGACAATGAGGACAGCTTGACCTCAACATCACAAATTAATGAATTTAAAGGACAATTTACATAAGTGGAAATTAAACTGAGGGAATCAAAGGTAAAACTAAATACTAAGAATGGATAAAAAAAGATAGGGACATGAGCAAGACACCAATGGTATGAAAAAAGAGGTAGAGCACCCTAATGGGATGAGTTTCAACAAGGCCAAATGCCGGGTGCTGCACTTTGGCTACAACAACCCCAGGCGACACTACAGGCTTGGGGCGGTGTGGCTGGAGGACTGCGTAGAGGAAAAGGACCTGGGGGTATTGATTGATGCTCGGCTGAACATGAGCCGACAGTGTGCCCAGGTGGCCAAGAAGGCCAATGGCATCCTGGCTTGCATCAAAAACAGCGTTGCAAACCGGAGCAGAGAAGTGATTGTTCCCCTATATTCAGCACTAGCGAGGCCGCACCTCGAGTACTGTGTCCAGTTTTGGGCCCCTCACTGCAAGAAAGATATTGAGGCCCTGGAATGTGTTCAAAGGAGGGCAACAAAGCTGGTGAGGGGTCTGGAACACAGGCCATATGAGGAGAGGCTGAAGGAGCTGGGAACGTTCAGCCTGGAGAAGAGGAGGCTTAGGGGAGACCTCATTGCTCTCTATAACTTCCTGAATGGAGGTTGTAGTGAGTTGGGGGTCGGCCTCTTCTCTCGTGTCATTAGTGATAAGACCAGGGGGAACGGTTTCAAGCTACGGCAGGGGAGATTCAGGCTGGACATGAGGAAGTATTACTTTTCAGAAAGGGTGGTCAGGCACTGGAATGGACTGCCCAGAGAGGTGGTGGAATCACCGACCCTGGGGGTGTTCAAGGAAAGGCTGGATGTTGTGTTGAGGGACAGGGTTTAGTGGGAGCTATTGGGAATAGGTGAATGGTTGGACTGGATGATCTCTTAGGTCTTTTCCAACCTTGGTGATTCTATGATTCTAATTCCAGCTGAGACAGTTGCTTTTCAGAGCAAAACCTAAGATGCCACATTTTTTTTTTTACTCCTAAAATTAAAGTAAGTGGATAACACACTGAAATTTTTAGCTGAAGCTAAGGAATAGAGACAAGGAAGTTTTAGTTGTCACAGCTTCACCTACAGCCGAGGAGAGTCCTAAACTGGACAAAGAGAAACTTATTCAACAGCATGACATCAAACAGAAAGTCTGGAAAAATAATAAAGGCAGTGCAGTAGGCAGGCTGGCACACGCTCTGTATGAACAATTGCACGCACAGCACTTCTCATACATATATTAACTATTTAACCTTTTATTTCCCACTTTCTTTTCTCTACATCAGAACACAGATGTCTCAAACCATAAGCTGAACTTAATTTCTTTTTTTCCTTCCCCCCTACCCAGATCTTAATAAAATAAGTTATCGGCTAGGTTAAATAAAAAAAAAATACCAGAAAACAAACAACAGATGAAGTTAATCCTCTCAGAAGGTGCAAAACAATAAAAAACCAAAAAGGAATGAGAGGAAAAAAAAAAAAAAGAAAAGCAGCAGACATAACACAGATACAAATCACAAGGACTCAGAAACCTGTATCCACCCATGAGCACACCCACTTTAGCAAATAAAGAAGAGAAAAAACCCAGCACTTCATAAACAACACTGAAAAAACCCAAAGGGAGAAGAGTTGAGAAAAGTCATTCAGCAAGCAAAGACAGCAGGTACAGATAACCAAATGCCCCATTCAAAAGACAGGGAGAACAGCCCAAGTGCCTAGGTGAAGAAAAAAAAAGTAAGACTAAAACCACAAACTTGAAAAGAATAACTACAAAAAACCAGAAACAATAATGACAAACAACTATGATGAAAACATATTTAATAAAAAAGGAAAAAAAAAAGAGGTACAGAGCTGCCAAATTTTCTTATTACCGTTACTTAAAGCTAAGATGTGGAACCAAAACATGGCAACAACTAACAAGACACGACTGTCATTTCCCTGCGCCCCCACGTGCTTCTTGTCATGAATTTCCAGGCATCATTATTCCTTTCCTCTGCAGCAGCTCCTGAAATCAAAAGAGGTCACCATCAGAC
>NW_024962264.1:62373838-62727896 GCF_019238085.1 Lagopus leucura
GATAGCATGATGTTATTATGTGCAATACTTAAAAAAAAAAACCAACATACAAGCATGACACCTTTATTTATCAATTTGTATTTCACAATACAGCCAGGTATGTCTGTCCTTGTTCTACTTTACCTTTCTTTCTGAAGAGCTTCTTCCTCTACTTTCTCCACAACTGCTCCAGCCCTTTCCTTCTCACTATCATTTTCCACTTCTTCCTAAGACAGAAAAGGAACCCCTACCTGTTATCCTTCGGAAGAGATATTTTTTCCCTACTGCCGCTCGCCATCCCCAGGCACGGCACGTGGTTTGCCACCTCCCCTCCCCCACCGACCCCGCTCCTAAAATCGGGGCTGCGTTGCCGTGTTCCGCCCCGCGGTGCGGCACCGCCCGTCCCGCCGCTTCCCTCTGCGCTCCGCCGAGCCGCGCACAGCGCGCGCAAAGCACCCGCCCCGCCCGCCCCCATTCCCTCAGCCCCGCTCGAAGCTCCCCCCAGCCACCCTGTCCTCTCACAGCCAGCCCGACGCAGCTCCACGCCCTCCTCCTCCCCTCAGCCCTCACTTTAGCCCCACCGGTTCCCGCTCGACTCCCGCCCCATCTCCTCATAGCCTCACACCACGTCCGACCCACAATTGGCCGATGCCCCTCGAGTTGTGCCACATCCCCCCACATCCCATCCCTCAGCCCCACTCGAAGCTCGTCTCAACCCCTCACAACCCGCGCCGTTTCACTCGGCGACACCCTCCCTCACCAGCCCCTCACCTCAGCCCCGTCGCAGCCCGCTCGATTCCCGCCTCATCACTTCACAGCCCGTGCCCGCCTGTGTCCAGCCGGTTCCCACTCGACGCCCGTCCGTCCCCTCATCTCAGCCCTCCGGTCCACACTCGACGCCCCTCCCTCACGGCCCGCCCCCTCTCACTCACTGCCGCCACCACCACCCCCACACAGCCCGCCCCTCGCCCCCACCAGATCCTGCTCGACTCCCGCCCCATCTCCTCAGAGCCCGCTGGTTTCTTCTCGGTGCCCGCCTCATCTCCTCACCTCAGCCCACGTCCCGCTTGCTGCCTTTCCCTCCCAGCACTTCAATTTCAGTCGTAGCCTCAGGTGAACGTTTGTCCCTCAGTGGTCTCCCGCGCACCTTATATAGGTGCACCGACTGCCCGTCAGCCAATAGGAGCGCAGAACGCCGCCGTCGTTTCCCGCCTTTTTTGCTTGCAGCTGCTCTCGTTTCCCGCCTTGTCCTTCGCGCCCTTTCCACCTGAGCTGGGGTCATCTCAGGGTCACACCCTCCGCCCAGCCGTTGCTGCCCATCTCCTCACAAAGCCAGCACCGGGCACAGCTGGGTGCAGGGGTCTCATTTTTTCCATATCAGTGTTTGTTTGTTTTGACAGTTCCATAAACATCGTGTTTCTTCCAGGGCAGAAGTTGCCCGTTACTTTAATTAAAAATATATATTTTTGTTAATGGATTAGAGTGGTTCCTCCCATCTCTGCCCCTAGAGGAGAAATCCTTATCCTTGACTGAGGACTGCCCTGCACCCTCTCCTCATCCTGCTTTCAGCCCAGATCAGGTTAATCATGCTCTGATGTTTGGTCGGTGCTGAGCCATGGGCACACTCCCCATTAGAAGACTCCATCATGTTAAGCACATACCTAAGGCAAATGCAGAGATCACTTGTGAAGAGATCTCAGTCAGTGCCCAACTCACAGTCTAATGCTCTATTTTCTCTCGCCTCCCTTTCTTGGCTTGCTGCTTTATTCAGAGTGGCTTTATTCAGTGTGGGCAAGGCGTCTGGAAGAGCGGCCAGGTTCGGCTGGTGTGATGCTGATGGGTTGAAGAGCTGGCAGTTTGGAGATAGCTCCATTTGGAGCTGGCAGTTGAGATAGTTTTGAGCTCAGTCTTTCGTGGAATCATACAGTTGTTTGAGTTGGAAGGGACCAATTTCTCCACAGTGAAAAGGGACAGCTGCAGCCAGGTCAGAGTGCTCAGAGCCCGGTGCAGCCTGACCTTGGATGCCTTCAGGGATGGGGCATCCAGTATCCCTCTTGGAGACCTGTTCTATTTACCATAAAAAACCTTTTTTCTTACATCCACTTGTCAATTTTGTCTGTGCATCAGAAAATTTCTAACACTCACATTTTTTTACTCTAACGTTTTTGTTCTCCCCATACCCTGATGCTGGGGAGAATGTTTGGTTTATTGCACACTAAGTAAGTTAATGGTTTTGGTACGCGATGATAGCCAGTACCCTTAGGCAAGCATTCATAAAACATGTCATGAACATCACTATAGTGCCATACAAGGCTAGTTACATGAGAGGAGCTGTTTGTTGGTAAATCCAACTCTCATTTGTGCCCATAAAGCACAGGAATCCTGCAGGGAAGTCTCAACAGAAGTTACCAGTAGATAAAAGAAGGTCTTGCTACAGAATTCACTGCAGTTTAACAAGCATGAGTAAATGAATATTTTAGTGTAACACAAAATCCAACTAATATCTAGGAGAGAGGCCTTGGGCAGGAAATAACTGAACAATACCAGGGCTTGTGCAACATCTGCTCTACACTGCACAACCTCATGGCTGCACAGGGAGGTCTTCCTGATCTTGTTAGATGGATGCGACAGGAAATTTCAGCTCAGAACACCTTCTTTTTGCATGGCAGTGTAAACTGTGGAAAAAAGGAACAACTGCCTGCTGGTCAGCAGGAAGGAAAAAAAAAAAAAGAAGAAAAGCAAAGGAAGCATAGACAAGAAGTTAAAGAGAGGGAGTGACTCTATAGAATTATGAGTCATGAGAAGGCACTATAAATATGTGCCATTTATATTCTGGAGCGGGCAGGATTGTGCAGGACTCTAGTGCTAATTGCAGAAGCTGATGTTGAGTCCTGAATGTCCCTTGCTGAATGCTGTTCTAGGCAGGGGGCAACTGTTCTGCAGTGGGTTTTGCATCTCAGCTGCTTTGGTATTACTATTGAAACATCTTGGCTATCAGCTGAAATCAGGTGTCATCTCCTGCTGCTGCCTATGATAGGATAGCTTTGAGCCCAGATGGCTTTCAGGTGAAAACAGGGCAGGCTTTAGAAAAACATAATGTGGGTTTTGTTCAGTTGATTAGAAATTGGGGCACCCAGGGATTACAAGCATTCCCAAACTCTGGAAGATGAGTTGGTTTGTGATGACCCTCAAAGCTGTATCTGTGAGCCCTCAGTGAGGAGCATCAGCTTGTATTCCCCAGCGAGCTGTGATGGTTTGAAGGCAAAGAGAACATTTTTGTTTCCTAATAATTGCTACAGAGAGAATGCTAGTTTTGATCTCTCTCTGTGTTAGTCTTATGCAAGAACTTGACTTCAGCTCTAATTTTTCTTTGAATAGATTTTGTGAGGCTGCAGGCTGACCCAAAAGCCCTCAGCAAGCAGAAGAAAAATGCTACTGCCAACAGCTCAGTGATCGCCTATGGCAGCCCAGCAGTGTTCTGAGCAGCAGGAGCATCTGAGTGCTAGCTTGGGAGCCCACTGCTGCCCATCACCACTACCTAATTGGCAGAAAACTCTGTAATTGCTGCTTGTCAGTGGCACCAAGAGTTCAATGCAGAAATCAGAACAGGGGGGCAAATTAAATGACTGTACATGGCAGGTACATGCTTCTAGCAAGAGAGCCAAAGGCTGTGCACCTCTCAGCAGATGAACTATAAAGAACATTCCTAGCACATGCATAACTGCCAGAATGCAAATGTAATGACCTCAGAAAGTACAGATGAGCAAGGAGTCTGGCATGAATTAAACACCTTGTGGTATCATGGCATAGGTGGGGAAACATTTGCTTTCTTGTGTGAAGAATTGATGAGATATATCTTGACCTTTAAGATCAGGCATAAATTCCTCACTGCTTAAAAGAGGGAAGTACGCTTCTAGCTCTGCTGTTTTCCCATTTGGAGGGACCAGGAGGGAGCACTTGGACTGAAAAACAAAAGGAAAAGGCTTGAGAGTTTTTATAAACAAACAAAAGGAAAGGCAACATTGGAGTTACTTTCACACTGATAGCTCTCTGTATTGGTTCATCACAGCACTGTATTACCCTGGCCAAGCTGCTGTTTTGAGATTGGCCTTTCCTTGCTCTTCACTCAGTTATCCCATTGAATGAGAAGAATGAGAAGCTATCATCTACCATTTATGGTCAGTGTGCCTCAGCAATGTCCAGGACTGGTCTACTAATTCAGCTCCAAACTCTGCAAATACAACAGCAGCCTACACAAAGCTAAGTGCTAAGACTCCTGTTTAGGCCTTCTGACAGCTGTCAGGCAGTGACTACAGCATGTTAACTCCACAGGCTTTTGCTAACTAACCGTACGAAAACCTTCAGAGGCACCTCTCAGTGAAGTGCACAAGGCACATCCCAGGTTTATCCCTTTTGATTCACATAACCCCTCTCTATACAGTGTTTTGCCTAGGCTCTCACACGTTTCCTCTGCTGCATCATCCTGTTTGCCACTTCACTGCAGACTCACAGAAGAGCAGCCAAAACATGAGTGATTTCAAAGCAGTAGTGCCAGCCTGCCCTATAGATAATGCAGGGAGATGTTTTATAGTGGTGAATTTTGCTTTGGAGTCGTAAACGGTGTTATCTTTCTGATTTCTGCCTTCTGCTGCAGCCTTCCTGTAACCCTCTAGAATTTAAGTTATACAAACAGCAGATTTGAAGCATATTTCTTTTCTAGGAGCTCAACTCCCCACCAAATGGTTCATACTACTCACTGACTTCACAGAAGAGCAGTTCTGCTTTTGAGGTAACGGCTGTGGAGCTGCTGCTGAAAGACATCAGTAGAGAAGAGGCCTTGAACTGTAACAGTACTGCAGTGCTTGGAGAGAAAAGATCCATTTCACTTTGCTTATGAAAACATCATCATCAACAACAAAACAGTCTTTAAAAGCTAGCAAGTCAGGAGTAGAAATTCTAAGATCAAATCAGACATTTTCCTATAAGGCAAAATCCGATTACCTCTGGTTGGTGACTTACAGATAGGTGCTGAGCCAATACAGTAGGATGCAAATAATTGCCTGAGATACATAAGTGTGCAGAGCTCTTCTATAAAAAAAACACAAAAGTGTAAGACTTATAAATTTAAGAGCTATTGTTCCATTAAACTTTTTGCTTTGCTTGCGGAGACAGAGAGCCTGCTGAAAAACCATTCTAGCTAGTAAAACAGTGATTACTCCAGGAATTCAAGTGTGGGGCTGAATACTGAACTTCCATGCCTGAGATGTCCCCAGAGTGGAAAGAATACACGGCTCATCATAAGGTCTGAATTGAGGCTCAGTGCCTTTATAATGGTACCAAGAGTGCTAATGGCCCTGAAGCAGACAGTGAGTGCCTGAGAAAGAACCCATGCCTTCTGCACAACAGCATAACAGATAGTAAAAGCAAGGGTGATAATAGGTTAAAAATAATGTCATGCGAACCTCCATCAGCTGAATGATATTTATATAAATGCCTGCCAGATCCGGAAGCACCCAGAGGAGTACTTTCTTCAACCAACTTGGTTTTGCAGGCTCTCAGGCTGAACACAGAGGAAAGGCAGCACACCTGGTTTCTCAGAATGCCAGAGAGATCACTTGACCAAAGGGATTCACTTTTTGCTCTTATCACCCTCTGTTCTGCCTTGAGAGGCAGATTGCTGGCCACCCTTGCTGTAGAGAAACTGAGAAACTGTAACAGCCCAGCCTTCCTGACTAAATAAGCACCACATTCCCCAATATGTAAGGTGTACTAGGACGGAAGGTGCAGCTCCTCTCTACCATTAACAGGAACATCTTACTCTCCTAGAACCATAGCAGCTGGTTTCCCCTCCTCTTTCTCAGTTTGTTGCAAAGCAACATCCAGGGTGGAAGTGCTCTGAACGGTAGATCTCATCCTTCTCCTTCCTTTTGCTTCACTGAAGGACAGTGTTGGCCATGGAAGCGGCAGGTTGGGGAGCATTGGCTGCTGGTGGTCTCTCCTTTCTTTTCCACTTCCATGTCCCCAGTTTTCCGTGTCCCAAGCTGGCACCATACTGTGCAGTGCATATCCCAGTTTAGCTGAAGACACTAAGAAACTGCAATTACATATGCAAGCAATGCAGCTGGTAAATTATGACTGCTTCGTGCCCTGAAGGTCTAGGCCTCACTGATCTCATTGCTGACATGCTGTTTACGTGCTACTTCACCTCCTGAACACTGGGTTCCTCACCTATTCCAGGAGCAGTTTGGCACCAGGGTACAATTGCTTGCAGCACTTTCCTCTGCACTTCTTATACCTTCTCAGCCACAATGGATTACTAAGAGGTTTGTTACTTGCATCACTAATTAGTATTATTTAGGCAGAAGTCAATAGAATATTGTCAGCTTGAAAAATCACGTTCCTAGATGAAATCATAAGTTGTTGGCTGCTGAAAATTTTTCATGTTCGTGACACACTTGTCAGTACGCTGCGCAGATCTCTGTTACTTCCTTGCCACTTCCCTTCATGCTCTCCAGCTCAGTCCTTACCATCACTGTTAGACTCTTCCTAGGAAATAATGTCAAAAAATAATACAAACTAATTATTAGAATTGTGGAAAATTTTATTCAAGAAATGCTTCCATTTCTAATGGCATGAATTTTCATTATCACATATAGCTGTGCTTTCCTTGGGCATTTTCTAGCAGTGACTCTTTTAGCCACAAAAGAAAAAATACCGTGATTGAAAGTGTGCTAAACCTCATTGACAAGGAAATACCAAGGCTTTGGAGGACTGTGGAACAGAAGCCTATGGAGAAAGAGGTACACTGTGTATAAGAATACATTACAGAGTATAGCCAGAGGGAGAAGTAAGTAGACCTGAACAAGCGTGACAAAGAAGAGGCTTCTAGACGGGATGCTTACATCCCTGTTGAAATCTGATGCAGAGAACTGATCAAGAGGCTGAAATCTATGAAAGACAACTCACAGGTTTTACACAGCAACGAGCCTCTTTAAGTCAGCGGGATGGATGGAAAGCGACAGGCTGAGGAAAGATGCGGCTGCTCGCTTTCTGTTAGAAATTAGTAGGAATCGGGTTTTTAAATTCCCCGAGGGACTTGGGAAGAAGTGAAATGTAACTTTACTGTCATAAAAACTCACAGGTTACTGTGAAACTGCATGAAGTTAACAGATGCGTGGAAATGAAGCAATCATTAGCAAATAGGAAATTTCAGCCTGGACTGCTGAACGTACATGGCAGGCAGATTTAGAAGGTACAGGAAAGACTTGGATGTCCAAATTTAGTCCAGACCTTGACAAAAGCAAATAAGCAAACAAACAAAAATTTCAAAACAAAAACAAAACACCAGCCAGTCTGAGGCTGACACCTGGATTTGTACAGCCACAGCCAAAAGACTTTCTCATGCAGTTCAAATTCCCTAGTGATCTTAGTAGTGCTTTGGTTCGGGGCAGTCACACGTGCTTTGGTGAGAAGCTCCTCGTGTTTCAGACACTAGTTCCACTCAGGAGCTTACTCACAGTTATCTTAGAAGTGAGGTGTTGTTTCATAATTAGTACAGTTTAATCCAGGCATGTCCAACCTGTGTCCCACTGCCCACATGTGGGCAGACACAGGCTGGCCTGCACTCACACCCTGCCATCATGGGTACATTTGTGAACAATTATTGTCAAGCATGAAGCACAGGAAGAGTAAAATTTCATCAAAAATCTCTGATGAGCACCTTGAGAACTCATTAAGATTTGCCACCGCTGCCGTTGAAGAAGACTAACGCATTAGCTTCAAGAAAAGAAAGGTTAAATATCCCACTACTTTTTTGTTGTTGTCTTTTTAAAGAGTTTTAATAAGAGGCATTAAAAAATAAAATGTTTTGCTATTTACAACTATTTACAAACTGTATTATATATCTTCTGAGGCCTGTCTGAAAGTAATGCCTCCTATTTTATGATGTTGGCTCATGACATCAGAGGCAGATGTTGGTGGGACAGCAGTAAGGGTTGAACATTCTATTAAATGTTGCTGTATGACAGATGGCACCAGAGGGGCAGTCTGACAAAATGGTGTCTAGAAATGTATATGGAACAATGGTTTGCACTGAATTCCTTCAAAGGGGAAAAAATGGCACCCACTGACATTCACTGACACTTGCTGAAAATTGATGGAGACCAAAGAGTGGATGTGAGCACAGTGAGGCAGTGGGTGGTGTGTTCCAGCAGTGGTGATGGCAACAGTGGCCAGCTGCACTGGTGCAGATTGTTATAAGCGCAGCATGCAGGCTCTTGCTTATTGCTGGTGAAAATGCATAGCAAGTGGTGGTGACTGTGTTGAAAAAAAAAAAAAGAAGTGTTTTGTTATCTGAGAATTTGCTCTATTCAGTACTGCTACTGTGTTCTTTGTATTGGTCATATTTTCCATGGAAGTAATTAGGAGGCATTACTTTCAGAGCAACCTCTGTTGACGTGGCTGAACGCAATTCCTCTTCAGTCAGTGTGACCCAGGCAAGCCAAAAGGTTGGACTCCCATGGTTCAATCCATCCCGGAAGACCTTTCCCAGCATCCCAATCAGGTGACTGCCTCGCTGTGCTTTCCAGACATTGTATGAAACAAATGATTTAAGTTCTAGCAAAGTCACACATGCCACGATTTTAACCTGCAATAAAAGAGAGAGTAATTGCTTTCCACGAGGACTGATATGCTTAACACAACTTAAATGCCACTGTAATCTACTTGAGTCCTTTCTTCCCTGCCTCTTCACACTTACTCAGTCCTGGGGTTCCCAGATCATCATACAAGAGAGCTGAGCTCCCCTTTATGATCTGCTGGTTCTCGCTCTGTGGGACACCCCCGGGAGAGAGGAGCTGTTCTGTGACTTTAGCTGGTCTAACTGCAGCTCAGAGACAATGTGAAATTAAGTGCCCTGTGGCACTCTTCAAGTTGGAAAAAGCTGCTGGAAGCCACACTCAAATCTGCTTTCCTGTTCTTGTTAGTGCCCATACTGCACATTCCCAAACAATTTCTCTTGAGATGTTGTTTGCAAAAATAGTGTTTGGATGGTTCGCACACCACGCTTCCATCTGGAGCAGATCTTTTTTTCTGCAGTTTCAACCACATGGAGATATAATGGACCCAAATGTCACGGCTTGAATAATGGCACCATCAAACAGGGAGCAAAACTCACTGATGAATCCCAAAGAGCACTGAGCCCTTCAGATCCAGTTCTGCGAAGCTGTTAAACATGGATGCACGTTGTTTTAAGCAAGCTGCTATTACAGCATCTTGCAAGATTTATTGTTGGTACACCAAAGTCACAAATTGATTGCTAGTATGGGCAAAACTGAAACAGCCATTACAGAAATTGTATCTAGAGGTATTACGTCTGCATCACAGTATCTTGGCTCACTGTTCCATTCAGTTTACCTGGCAGTCTCCCTGCTGTTGTACCCGTTCATCAATATCCCATGGACAGCTATCCTGTTTTGTTTTTCAAGCAAAGAACTTAGAACATCTCAAAATTCAGTGGATTGTATGATCACAGCTAGGCCCATTGAGCTCCATTGCTACACCCCCAGGAAACAGTTGATAAGCTATCTGGTATGTAGCTGGTATGTAACTGGCAAAAGCAGTATTTGTTTTTCTTTGTCAGGCACAACAAAATGCAATGAAACCAATATCTTCAACTCTATCTCAAAATGTAATGAATGTAGGATGTAGGAGCAAGCTCTGCCTGATTCACCAGATCAAATCCATCACTAGCTGAGCTCTGAGAAAGTCAGTAGAGTTCTGTGACTACAGACTGCAGGGCTCTCTGCAGTAGAACAGAATTTTTCATGCTTGATATACTCTAACAACCGATCTCAGCTATCTGGGTTTACCAGCTTTTCACATTAAAAAAAAAAAAAACAAAACAGAAAACTGCAATATTTTTTGCTGTAATCAGAGGTTAGATTGATTTAAAGTTTGAAAATTGACACTAAATTAACAGAACAAAATAGATGCATTTATTTCAACTCGTTCTTTTTATAAAAGTCCTATGATTTCTACCATGGTGCTTGTGCTTTTGGACTCCTTGATTTGACGGTTACCCGACGGGTTTCTGTGAATGACAGTGAGACTTTTAACATGGTGGTTCCCATATGATTTAATCATAGTTATGCTAAAGAGATAATATAGCATCAAACTGCATTTATGTCTGTTCATGCCTTGCAAACAAAAATACGCTAGCATCATGCTGGGATCACCCCAAATTGTGCAGCATGGCCATCTCAAGATGAAATGTAGCATAGAGCAGTTAATGTCAAATACTACCAGGATGGGGCTCTATGAAAGGCTGTTGGAAGCCAGCTCACAGCAGGGGAATGCCCTTCCTAAGGGATCAAGCCCAGGTACCTTTAGCAAAAAAGTAACTTTGGAGCCCCGTTCCCACAGGATGTGAAGCCTGCTTTCCTCTCATTAACACACTGTTGCTGGCTCATAGACAGCAGAGATAGGCATCGCTCTTCAGGTCTTAAGGTCTTACAGTATGTACAACCGCTCAACCTTCTGTTCCAACTTTATGCTTGCTTTATGAATGCCAGGTCCTCAGCATGGTGATAGCAGACCTGTCTGTCTTCTACCCTGAGTTTCTGCCTAAAAGTGGCCATTTTGTCTGCTGCCTTGCATGGTCTGTTCTAGGGCCTGCTAAATGGGACCTTGTCAAGGGCACACAGAGTGGCACCCTGGGTAGTCAGGTCACGGGTTGTGAAGTTTCCTCCTCTTTCATGTTTGTAGTGCTGTACTCACAGATTAGACAGGTCTGCTTATTAGCACCCCATACTGACAGTCTGGCCCTGCAAAAGACAGTCTCTTTGAACTATCAAACTCCTCATGGGTCCACCTGGCCTCTAAAGGCCTTCTGGATTCCCATTCCCTGCTTTTAATGAATTACAGTGAGGTTTGGATCATAAGAACTGCAATAGCTCTGTCTTTCAGAAGAGCTGTTTCCTGGGTGGATGACCAGATGGGCCCTTAGAAGAGAAAGCTGAGCGCATGCGTCTGCATCCTGCACACAGTTTGGGTTTCGGGCAATGACAGCCTGTTTTAATAGACCGGCATTCTGACACGCATGAGCCCTCATCTTCCTCCGAGAACAAGAAGCTGTAAGATGGGATAAAAATGACTCTGCATGCTACAGAGATATCAGCACCTACTTCAGAAACAGCAGCACCTCCTCCAGTTACAGCCCTCTGCTCTCCATCTTTAATATACAGCCAGACCACTCCATACCAGCCAGTGTGCCAAGCTTCTCCCTGGTCAGGATTAAAAGTGTCCATGCTATCAAGTTCCTCAAGTGAGGCGCCTGCAGCCCATCTTCCCAGGCACTGTGTGCAGCTCACAAATTACTTTGTCAGTGGAGTTCTCAGACGAGCCACTCAGTCACCCAGGCAGAAGCTGCTGGATGCTCTCCAGTTTGGCAGTGATTGAGTAGTGTATGCAGGTGTTTGTCAGCCATGCCTGGAAAGCCTCACAAGAGCTTATTCCAGACTCCAAACATGATAATAAAATGCCTGCTGGTGTATGGAAGGTATCTGGTGGCCTTTCATGAATGAACATCAGTTCTAAATGGAAACTAACCTTGAGGAGGCAATACAAAGCCTTTCTCTTGTGCCAGGTACAATGAAAATTTTAAATGGACAAGGTATAAATCAGACCTCAAGTAAAAGGGAAAGCAACAAGAAGCATTTTTTCCCAAGTTTACTGTGTTTATCTTCCCAGCCAGTAGCTACTAGTGATTTTTTTCTCAAGAGTTGCATGTTTGCGCTTGTTCTTAGAGAGCTGGCCAAGGTCCAATGCCCATTAAGTCCATTGAGTCTTCATTTACTCCCAAGTCCAGATCCTCTCAATAACTGTTTAAATATGACTAATTCAAACTTATTGCAATAAAATTGTTTCAGCTATATAACTGTATGTATGGGAAACAACTAATTATTTGCAATAAAGAATGTGTTACATTTTGCAACTGTTTTCTTGTTGATGTTGGGTTTGTTTTGTTTGCCTTTTTTTTTTTTTTTTTTTTTTTTTTTGCATAGTAATGAAATATTCTGGAGATTCACAATTATTCAGTGCATTATTGGGCATCGAATACTTGTTCCACTGCAGGCAACGTACAGCAGTCTTGTTACAAAAGCTTATTTTGAGACTTGTACTGAATCTGGTCTCTGAGCACATCAGAGCTCAAACATTGCTGGCTTCTCAATTCTTTGGACCTACACCACACCCATGTAGGCTTTATGTGTTTTAGTCTGACACCCACACACACCTGAGTCGCAAGATGCAGGCACAGTCTCTCATGCAACTTGAAAAAAAGAATTAAATATTGGAAAAGATAGGCTTGTTAGAATCTGACTAATACGGTTTTACACACAATGTATGGATTTATAGTTTTACCTCAGTTTCTTGTTTTATTAATATGGAATGAAATCTAATAAAACAAGAGCCTGTCGCCCTGATTCCATCTATAATGTATGGAATACTACAAGCAAGCTGCTGTATCAAGAGCTAGGAAGAAACATCCATTCTCGGTATCCACTGCTGCCGATGGTATCTATCTTTTGTACTTTCATGCTTAGCAGATGATGGAATACTTTCTGCACAAATGCTAGACTTCTGTATGTTATTTCACATCATCAATTTGTTATTTCACACTGTCAGTTCTTAAACAACAGGTAACATTTCATCTTGAAGCCAGCTCTTGATCAGCTTGAGAAATACAATAATGTAGGATCTAAATTCTTTAACACTGAGCCTGCTGATGTAGGGACAGGGCACAGGAGCTCTGCTTTCCCCAGGAAAATCTTTTACAATACAGCAAGGGGATCGTATGAAATCTAAACAGCAGTTACATCAGAACAAATACACTGAGTAAACATAGCACTGTGTTAGTGTGAAATAGGCCTGAGTCACCTTTTGTGCTTTCTAGTGAGTTCGTGAAGAATCCCACGTGGGAGTGCAAGTGAAGAATTTGGGCCACAGTGTTGAGAGAACAGCTCTGAAAATGATCGCAGAATAAACAGAAACATATGGAGTTCAAAGAAAGCATTCACACAAGCCAGTCTGAACAAAAATCCACACTTTACCAGGGATATTTCTGCTAAGAAAGAGCTACTGCATGGAAAACATCGTAATGGATGTAGTGAACTGGAGCTTTATTAATGGATATTAACAAACATCATCGTTTATGGTAATTCTTTTTTATATACTAGGAACAGTGCTGTGCTTACACACAGAGCGGGAAGCTGCTTGGGTTTCCCTCAGTATAAAGCTCCATCACAAATGGCTGTGCTGTACCCAATCCTTTTCTTTTTGCCTTTCCTTTCCAACACCTTTGAGCTCAGCAGCCAGCTAGCCCTGCATATTTCAGGGATCCAATTATCTCCCTTTTGCCACTCACCTCAGAGGTGGAGCAGGTGAGACAGGTCTGAAGCACTTGGGCTCTGAATGGACTGTGGGTACAGGGACCCCCAAAGGAAGAGCTTGGTTCCTTGTCTTCCTGCTTTGTACAGATACCTCCTGTCCTACATGTGCTAAAAGTTTACGAGCTGCTTCAGGCTCTCCAGGAACGATGAGAATGATTAAGTGGTTTTCTCACAATCTCTTTATGTTTCTCATTCCTACTCTGGAGTTAAGGGAAGAAAGTTCATATCTTCCGTTTTTGTCAGGGTATATATGTGGATAACATAAGAATATAAGTTTGCTCACATTAGGTTTGACCAAAGGTCTTTCTAGTGGAGCAAAAATGACAGTAAATATATTTCACATATACATGTATATATTTGCAATTGTTACTATTTTTCCAACTCTAGTTAACATTTGCCACCAATACCATACATGGCCACTACCTTTCTCCTTGACTGGTAAAAGCACTTACAAATTCACTTCCCTTAATTTTCAGATTGGCAAGTACTAATTTGTAAAAGATGTGAACAGTGTTGCATTTTCTGTGGGAACAGGCACAGCACTAAGCCTCCCTGACACTTGCTACGTTCTGAGCAGCTTCAGCTGAGGAGCACAGGGGTTGCTCACAACCACTTCCTCCATCCGCATTACATTGTACAGGTCTCAAAAGCAGCTTCTGGAAAGCTTGGAAAATTCAAATGGCGTTCTCATGAAGAGTGGCTGAGGGACCAGGGATTGCGCAGTCTGGAGAAGAGGAGGCTCAGGGGAGACTTTATCACTCTCTACATCTCCCTGGAAGGAGGTCTCCAAGTGGAGGCCGATGACGAGTGCTGTTCCACAGGGATTGCTGCTGGGACTGGTGTTATTTAACATTTCTGTAGGTAACACGGACAGTGGGATCGAGTGCACCCTCAGCAAGTTTGCAGATGACACCAAGCTGAGAGGTGCAGTTGACACGCTAGAGGGCAGGGATGTCCAGAGGGACCTGGACAGACTTGAGAGGTGGGCCCATGCCAACCTCATGAAGTTCAATAAGGCCGAGTGCAAGGTCCTGCACGAGGGTAGGCACAAGAAGCTGTGGAGATGCACCACCAGGATTTAGCCAACATCTTGCCTACCCAGAGGAAGCACCCCGCTAGCACAATTGTATCAGTTCTTTTCTACTGAGAACTTAACTGTGCATCTTTACAGCCTGCCACTTCCACTCCGTTGTGTACAAATGCACTGTGCCCAAGGCTATCTGCAGCAGCACTGCACCAAAAGAAAAGACGCGGCTTGATTTCAAAAGGTCACAAATTTTATCAAATTGGATAAAATCAATTGGATCAAATTGTGGATTCAAATCCACAGCAAAATGGTGCTTTGAGTGCTGTGTAGCAAAAAAGACTTTCTGCTTTAAGACCTCCTGCAATTAAAACCTTTTGTAAAATATAGTTTCTTCTAGTACATTAACTTCATAAGCAATAATAAATTAAAGCTATGTAGCTCAATTTTTAGTTAGTGCTACCTTGCTAATTACAAGGAGCTTTATCACAGCTATCAAGTTCAGAGTATGGAGACTTTAGAAAAGTTCTAAATATCTTTGCAGTATATTTAATTTCAAATAAGATTGAGTTCGATTTTATACTTCAACAAATAGGAGTACATTCATAAATTTAGCTCAGATACAAGATTTCTTGATTTTCTTATTCAAAATAGCACTTTTCCCTCTAAGAATTTTCCAACTAATTAAAGAGCAGATATGCAGATATATGCATGAACATCTTAAGTTACAAATAAGTAACAAAGCACACCAAACAGTGCAACGCATCTTGTATTTTTATTGTTATAGAGAAAGAGGAGTACATCTCATCACTGCCATCACAGCTGTATATTTGCAGTGTCACTCTGATCCCTTTGAGAGCCAGAGAACGTCCACTCGTCAGTCTCTCCACATTTTTATCATAACAAGCTCCATATCAAAGCTCAGCTGTGTGCAATCACTTTTCTAAATGAAAACACAGCCAAAAAAGAAAAACAACCCAGAAACAAACAACAACAACAAAAAAAAAACCCAGCATTTGCTAACAGGACTTTGTGACATTCTTTAAGGTACCAGCAGAATAAGCATGCACAACAGCAATACAAAACCACAGACGTGCTGCTGTCCCCAGAAAGTGAGCTGTGCTGAAAACCCTCACAGGTTCAGTGCTGAAATTCTACCTCCTGCCAAAAGTCAGTTCAAGATGTGTGCATTGCTTATGTTCAAATCGAAGTGGGAGTAAAGCAACCTAAAGCTGGAATTTGAAAGCAGTTGTGTTACGCCTACTGTTCTAGTTGTAAAATAAACCACTCTACTATGAGACCCTCTATTGCTTCCCCTCAGCCAATTTCCAGTGCTTTAGTGGAGCGCAATGCTTCTAGAAGCAATGTGTTGCTGTGTCACGATGCTTCTCTTCTATACAAACTGGGTCCTGAGGATTTTATAAAGGGTTTTTCTGGAATACTACAAAGGACAACAAAATTCCTACTTAAAATGAAGGTGGAAGGATGCTTTTCCTTACTGAGAACCAGCAGCCTTTCAAGTTACTTTGCCAGAGTGTATTCCAATACTGCATATTACTGACTGTGACTGCACACAAAATATTTTGGCAGTGGGTCATAGTTCCCTGTGCCTGCAGTGGTGGAATAAAATAGGAGAGAAGAGGCTTGGAAACAGAGTTTACTATCTACCATCACAGCTCACTGAGCAGCCCAACAGCAGAATATCAGCTGCTTGTAGAGAAATGGGCGTTTTGATAAGGGCTGACAAAATAACTTTGAGAACCACTGTTGTTGATACTGCTCCCACAGCCTTGCTTGCATAAAATTTCAAATTTATACATAGATGCTCTAGCTGATCTCCACATTTCCATTCATCACGCTTTGGGGAAGTTCTATGAAAATCTGTTACTCTATGCAATAACTTTCCATTGGGGGAATCTTCCATTTTCCCCCTCCCGCCCACCCCAAAAAAAGGAAGAAAAAAAAAAAGGAAAACAAGGGGAAAGGACGTGCCACTGTTTTTCAAAGTGTAACAAGGTGCAATCTTGTCTCCTACTGCTACACTGCCTGAACCATTGTGTCCTCCCATTTCCCACTGACTGCAGAGGGAATATTAATAGCATCAGTGCTGTAACCCATCACTGTGGAGCGAAATTCCTCCCCGCGTGAGTCCATGCAAGAGCTGTGGACCATTTTGCTGGAACCCAAATATTTGAAACACAGAATTTGCAGGAGGCTCCTGGCTGCGCGGGCGTTGTGCCGGCGTTCTGCCAAACCTGCTGGAGCGGCCAGTGAGCGTGGCTCAGCCCAGGCTGTGATTTGCTTAATGAAAGACACTTCTCCAGAAGATTTTGGCAGACACAATCAGTTCTATTGCCAGGCAGCATTCATGTGATTATAAACGTTAGCGATCGCATTAGATACTTAATAAATCCCTCCAAAAAGATCACAGCTACTGTGTGGCTCTGAAGAAACAAACGCTGGGTACAGATTACTGTTTGCTGTGCACTGGATTATTGATACAATTGGGAACAAATACTTTCTGTGTGCTGCCAGGCAGGCAGTGACAACTACTAATTTCTATACAAAATCACGACTGCTTGTTTGCAAATTTACAGTGAAGCATCACTGCAAAGCAGCTTCATTTTCTTTTTAGGGACACACTTGTAACATAAATATTTAAAAGAATTTGACTCCACTTACACTTTGACAGATCTGTGGCAATTTACATAAGCTGAGGGGTTGGCCTGAGAGCCTAAGGACAATTTTTGGCTTGAGATAGCAGGAAAGAGAGATGCTGTCCCTACACAAATCCCAGGAATGAGCCACTAACACTGCTTCTTCTTTTGACATTTCAGCAGATGCAATATCACATACAGTACTGATAAAGCACATCAAAGGAAAAATTACCTAGCTGGGCTGTACCTGTTTGGATAAAAATTGTTTTCTTGCTGTGCAGCACTCCATATCTTCCTGTAATTTATTCAGCAGTGTTTTAAAAATGAATACATAATACATGTCCATTGGCCTAATCCCAGCACTCATTTCAGTGCATTGCAGGAAAGCAGTCACACAGGCCTCTCTTCTCTGCTTTCAGGAGGAGTGTTTCTGTCTGCAGGAAAAAAAAAAAAGAAAGGGAGAAAGAAACTGAAAAAAAGCACTTTAAAAAGGTATGAGTATAAAATTGATTGACCTAATTCCTCTACGCAGCTGTAGTCAAGGTGCTTTGCTGAGTGAAAAATCATGGTTATTAGAGTTGGTTTCCATCCAGAAAAAGCAACACAAAATAAGCATATTCAGAATCAAGAGGCATGGAGAGTATTTTTGTCATCCAAATGTTTTCATTTCCATAGTTAACTTGCAGGGACAGAGCTGTCAATATTATTAAAATGTCCTTTCTAAATACTGAGCAAAATTCCACTTTCAGCTGCACTGCTCTTAGTTCCTTCCCAGTGATTGATGGCTTCCTGTTGATGAAGCCTTCAGAGCAGTGTAATTTAATTGTGCCAGATAGCACGTGCTAAGGGGCAGGTTATGCTCTCTGTTACACTGCTGTTTCTCCACTGGGTTCAATCCAGCTGTCAGTCTAACCACGTGGTCTGAAACTCACCACTTTTTAGGGCAGATTTGGACTTGAGCTTGTGGCTCGTATTTCAGCCTGAGGTGGTTCACTGGCAGTTGCCTTATTACCAGCTCCATTTGAAGCCGTGCCTCTAGAACCCCATCAAAAGCTTACAAACCATTCTCTGTACAAATCACTTGAAGTTATTTATTCTTGGCTTTGGAGTGTCTTGGTAGAAAATCATTTCCAAGCTTTTGTTTCTCTGTACTCCAGGAAAAATAATAATTTCAGATTCTCAAAGATATGTAAGTATCACGTATAATTACAGCTTAGATCTTTTGTTGGCCTTGGTCTCACTTTTTTGGGAAACAAAGACTGTACTTCCCAAACACTACTGTAATTTCAGAAGCGGAATCTCCTGACAGACTCAACACAATAGCAACAATGGGCTGCCCAGGGAGGTAGTGGAGTCTCTCCTCCTGACTGTGCTCAAGAAATATGTAGATATGGTACTTAGAACATAGTTCACAGGGCAGTATTGGTGGTAAGTGGATGGTTGGACTAGATAATCTTAGAGGTCTTTCCCAACCTTAATGATTTTATGATTCTATGATTCTAAGTGTAATCATGACTGAAGATAAATGTTTTCCTGAGCATAAATCTGTAGTTTTCAACCTGTGGTCTATGGTCCCTTAAGTAGTTTGTAGACTAACTCTGAAAAGTTTCTTGGGGAAAAGAAAAATCCTTAAGCCTTTCCAGGCTTAAATTCAACATAAATGGATTTCCTATTTGTACGGGGGGAAAAAAGCAACCAAACAAATAAAAACACTAAACCTCGGAGATTTCTTGTTAATGAAAGATCAGAAAGTTATGTGAAACACAAATTCTTTAGCTGGTGTTCCTCTTACATGATGCTTCCTGACAAATTAAAACCAGCTGAGGCCAAATTAATAAAGATACCCAGTAGTTCCCATAGAAGTAGCTGGGGGCTTCTACCCAAGGATCTGCTCTGCCAAGCCCAGACTCCCTGCCCACCAGCCCAGTGCCTCTGTCCCCAGCCATTTCCACTCTGCTGCTCACTTCTTGCTCTCACAATGCAAGCTTTGCAGGCAGAGCATGTTTGAGAGATGCGTTTTCATTCCCTCATTTTATTCTTTTCAACCTAAACTTTTGACATCTACCTTTGCATTAAAGAGGACTTGCTGACATTCCTTGTCTGCTTTCACTTAGTAGCTTAGTGCAATGGCAAGCATTATTATTGTACACTCAAGAAGAACTGCTTCTTGGTTATACAATGCAATCCTGGATGAGTGAATGCTCCCATTGTTGGGAGCCCAGTAGAAATCACAGAATCATCTTAACATCACACTGGCTTATTGGTTTTCATTGTAATGCCAACAAGCTGTCAGTGTTACCACAAACTCTGCTGAGGCAGCACTCATGACTATCTACAGGAAGGAAGAGCAACTCTGGGACCACTCCAATATAAAGTAAAAGACTTTGAGAGAGAAGCGTCTCTCACCAAAATTAACTGTGGCCATGTTGGCAGTGGCCAGGAAGTCCCTGACTGATCAGTCCTCCATGGGGTTTGCCCTTAGAGCAAGAATTTTAAAGACTCAAGGAGTTGTTCAGTGAAGTTATTCGTGTGTAAAACATGAGAAAATAGAGTTGGGTCAGTCAGTATCAGCCAAGCACTAGCAGTAAAGTGCAGGTACGAAGGCTGTACCTTTCTGAGAACGGAGGATCATCTGTAGGTGTTTGGCCACGGCCTTTCACTTTTGTAACTGCATCATTTAATAATTTGTATTTAAATGAAGCGCCTCTTCCAGAAAGGTGTTTGGAGTCTCGGTACTCCTTCCTACAGTCATGCATAGGCACAAAACGTTTCAGATGCATCTAATCCAAACAGGTGCCCAGCTGTGCACCAGAGCAGTCCCAGCCCAGCTGCAGGGGTGCAGCTCTGCTATCTGCATTCTGCTGCCTACCGGTTGTTGAGTTCTAGGCTAGTGCATGAGAAACTTCTGCAATGTAACCTATGCTGCACACAGATCTCTGGCCTAATCAGTTCGCCACTGATAGCTCATGAAAGCTGAAGTGACTTTACCTTCTTCGTCTGGGGCCCTACATGATTGCCCAAGGTCACAAGAAACCAAAGGCAAAGCAACATAATTGCCCTTAAGTGTTACAGCTTGAGACACAATTGATTTAACTCTCTGTGGCTGACTGTTGCTAATGACAGTTTGAGCAGAGTGCGGCTCTGAAGGACAAAGGAGCCCCTCCCACCCACCAATGAAGATAGCACTGGCCAAAAGCAGCCACCCATAGGAGACACAGATGGGGCTCCAGTCTGACTGCACTTAAAAATCTGCCATGTTGCCAACGTTATGGAACTGTTAGGAAAGCAGAGGTACTGCAAAGCATACGAATGGGCTTTATCATAGAATCATATAATTATTTGAGTTACACTTCATCTACTCCAACACTCCTGCTATGAACAGGGACTCCTACAGCTCCACCAGGATGCTCTGTGCACCCTCCTGCTCCTTTCAAACTTCAGACAGCATGGAATTATTTGTGAGCTTTATTAAGCCCTACCCCAGCCAATATCCATGTATATTTACCAACCCACATATCTAGGCAATGCCAAAATCAGGGCATTTTATTACACCCTTGTGCTTTGTTCTCTGGGACCTCTGCAGCACAAGACAGGCAGGTGAGTCTGCAAAATGCCCTGTCTGCTGTGAAAACTGCCCAAGCAAATATGCTTCCCCCCTTCTTCTTGGAAAGTATCAAAATACGAACAAGGATTATACAGGCCTGCCTTTCCTCTCTGCCAGCCCTGCTTGCCACCTTCTTGCTATTCCATTCATCTGCTGCTCCTGCCCATAGAGTGATGAATCCACTGTTCAAAAGCAGTGTTATGAGACAGAGAATAAACCTTCTTTCTCATCCTTTTCTCCTGCACATATCTTCTTTTCTTCTTTATTTTATGCATGAATTGTCTGGGGTAATTCTTTAGCCTGTTATGCAAGGAGTCAGGCTACTGAAGCTCTCCAACCGGGTGGAAAATAATCTGCACTTGGTACGATCCTATTTGCTGGAAGGAAAGTGAGTCAGCAGAGATGTCTGCTGCGTGCAGACAGGCAGACCTTGCCGCTCGGAGACAAAGGCTAAAGAAAAGTTTTTCTACAGAAGCACATACCCGTGTGTCTAGGTTATACGCCATCTTCTTTAAATCCTGCAACGCCCTCTGCATGAACTCAAACGCATGGCAGTCAACGCAGGGACGGCCTGGAAAAAGGAACAGAAAAAAAGACATCACTGTCACAGCATGAAATCCGGAATGTAGCAGTAATGAGGGAACATTCAGAGACCTTGTAATGCCAGGAGAAAACCCATTTTACCAGGACCCACACCTGCATCTGTGCAAAGTTAGGGCTGCCTATGCCAGGGCTCTACCCATCTCTGTGCAAGTGCTCACTTCTTGAGTGGGGACCAGTAAAGCATGAGAGTGCTTTGCTGTGTGGCCTTTTCTGAATACAGCCTAAGCTTCGTTCTGCCTGATGCTGAATGCCTTCAGCCCCCATCCTCTCTCTTTGAAATGGAAATCCCCTGTTCCTTCCCACAGGTGGGTTAATTCTCCACAGATTGGCTGCAAATAGCAGTTGCAGTGGATCAAGAATCAGACAGCCAGCTCTGTTTTTACAAGAGCAAGATCTTACAAGAACAGCTTGGCAAGGGTCAGCACCAGATCTGTATTTGCTTCCTTCACCTGCTGCTCTGTTTTTTCTCTGCCAGTAATGCAAAGCGTCCTACTGGCTCTGCAGCTGGTGCCAATGTGCATGCATGCACAGAGGGGTGAGTCAGGGGGAAGGCAGAGAAAGGAAGAGGAAGGGATGTGCCAACAGCCTCCTGGCTCACTGCTGGGCCTGGGCATTTCTGCTCTGCCAGGATTCATCCTGCACTGATCCTGTGCCCTTTAGTTACAGAGTAAATGGAATACATGCTTTCAAAGGAAGAAATTGCAGATACTGGAGGAGATGTATGGGGAATGGAGAGAGATGAAATTTTACATTGACCACAGAGCTCTGACTGTGTGTGGGGGGAAATGCTAAAATCTTTGTCCTCAGGCAGCCACTTGTGCTGCTCCGACAAAGCAAAGTGAGTGCAAAGCTGTTGCTGAGATGGCTACAGAGCGCCCTGCAGCCTGTTATCAGTATTTCAACAGTCAAACTGTTCTCACTTCTGAGATGGAGGAAGAACCTGAACACTCAGTGTGTTGTTGGCAAACCTGCCATTCACTTGTGGCCATGGCCAACTCCTTCCCATTGCAGTGCTGTTCTCAGAAAGCAGCCTGCCCTGGCCTACTTGCCTGCCCTGAAGTGACTGTCACCATATTGCATGTGGAAACAGGAGCTGCACTCAGTGATCCTTGTGGGTCTCTTCCAGCTTGGGATATGAGCAATATGATACTGCGACATCCCAGGATGACAACATCCAGCTATTCAAACTGACCTGTCACTTTGACTTATGGGGGCACAAAGAGGGCTCACTGAAGCAGCATCACTGCAGACGAGGAGACAGCTGTAACTGGGAGGAGAACAGCCAGGAAGGCAGCTGGCTGTGAATCTTCCACTCATGCAGCCCTGCAGAGCACACATCTGAGTAGAGCTTTGGAAGTCAAGGCATTGTTGAACTCATCATTGAACTTCTTGCACTTAGCACGGAACAACCTGAATGCTGTTCCCCAAATTAAACAGGGGCAGCAAATCCCCACTGTCTGACAATTTTACAGCTACAGTCTGATTTTTATCAGCAGAAACACCCAAACCCTGACTCTGGCTGCGCTTTTAAACTATCATAATAGCTAGGTTCTTGCAGAAGACAATATCAGATATTTTGGTAATATATAAGATCAAGTGGATGTGCTCATCATGGGGTCTACTCCTGGAGTCTGAAAGGGCTAAAAGTAGCCTGTGGTACTCCCAGAGATGGGAATTAATTAAAATAACTACAATAATTAATAAATAATCCCCCAAGTTCACAGTGGTGGCCATACATGGTCCAGCGTTACTTCAAGCAGGGAACTGATGTAAAAACTCTCAATGAGAGTAATAGTGGGGTTGGCTTGGATGGAACAGGATGGGATAGGTTGGGGTATAACCTACTGTAAGGGAAACTGCTTTAGCAGGATTGTTGGACTAGATGATCTCCAGAGGTTCCTTCCAACCCCTACAACTCCGCTTCTGTGATCAAACCTCTGGATTAAAGCTCCAGCAGTGTTATTTCAGGCTGCCAAGAGATGTGAAAAGGGACATCCCGAGACCTGGACCTGAGAAGTCATCCATGGATTTTTCTCACATTAATTTGACACACTGCTTCTTGAATTCATGGGAACTTTCAGCATCTGCAGCATGCTTTGGCAATGAGTTCCACAGCGCAGCAGCTCGCTCTGTGAGCAAACTGTCAATCTTGCAGGCTCTGAAGTTAACTTCTACTTGTGCCACTTTATGCCTCCAATTTCTGCAGTGGAAGAGACATTTATTACATAATCACTATCTTTGCCCCACTTCTGACTTCGCTGATCTCCATCACTGCCTGCCTCAGTGTCACCCTTCCAGACTGAACGGCTGACCTGCAAGCTGCTCTACCTAGCTGGGCTCATCCTCTCCTTATGCTCACTACATTTTCACTAAGATTCTTGTGAACATTTCCTCAAACTAACTCCGTCTGGTTGCACAAGGGGGTTAAGCAAATCTAAGTACATTCTGCTGTCTGTCCTCGGCTGTGTGTTCCCACACTTTCCCTTGCTCACAGCAGCAGAGACCATGCAGTTGCTTGGTCAGCTGAATTGCTGATTAGTTTTTCTCCAAACCAGCTCCTGAATGCAGAAGCCCTGGGGCCAGAACGAGGACAAGGGAGAAAGTTCTGGTGAGCAGGGCAGAAGCAGCACAGGCTTACATCAGCTTAAAGGAATTGTGGAACCAAACCTTAAGTGCCATCATAGCAAAATACAGCAGAGTGCTATTAATTCCTTGCTGACAGCTGGGAACAGGCTATCATTCATAGGAAGACTTAACAGGTTTGTGGATTAACATAATGAGAATTATCAAGAGTCAGCTATAATTCTTTAAATGGATCCTGTCAGCATGAAGACTTGTCTGCCTTTGTGTGTTTGGGGAGAAGTGGGGGAGGAGAGCTTAAAATATGCTTCTTGGCTTCTTCTTGGTGAAAAACTGGAGCTGAAATTACTGTGGAAGTATAATTTACTTTTCCTTGCACACACATGGCATTTATTCTTTGTATTTCTTGCACCTTGGCTAATGCAACCAGACTGACCAGCTTCTTTCTTCAGTTCCACATTTCAGCCTTCACAATGGGCAATCTGGACTGGAAATGCAATGGTAGCTTGGGGAAGTTGCTTAATTATTTTTAGTGGATTGCTCTGAACTTTAAAGAAAAAAGTATTGAAAGTATTAGCAATAGTACTTCATACTTGAACAGTCTTTGTAAATGCAAAGTAGTGTGTATAAAGCATAAGGACTTAATTAATCACTCCTAATCAACATTGTTCAGAAAGAGACTCTGGCTCTCTTGACTGGCAGAGAAAAAGCAAAGTGGAGCATAGCACTGGCACCCCAGGCCAGAGATCAGTGTCACACAGTAGCACAAGATCTCTACAGCACTGAGAAGATAACATGGACTTAAGCATATCAGCAGCACTGTCCCCAAAATGGGTCAGTGCCCAGGAGGACGGAGACTTCAATGAGAAACAGCCTATGGAGCTGACAGCAAGCAGGGAAAAATTCAGGAATGTCTGTACTAGATCACATCAAAGCTCTGACTGGCCCAGTGTCCTGAACTCCAAGCACTGTGTCTTATTTTATGTCTAGGAGCATTTCCAGGCTTTGAGAGCAGCTGGCACTGATGGGCAAAGAAGGGTACCTGGAGCACAGAGCAATTGTGCAGCATTTTGTCAACTACTGGCTGATGAGGAGCATTGCAAGCTCCTTGTTGCTTTAAAACACTGTTCCTGCAGCAGCAAGGAAATTCATAATTCATGATGAGTCAGGAGCCTTCCTCCCAGCCTGGACTCAGACATAAACAACATTTGTGCATTCACAGCAGTGCTGCCAGCCTGTGTGATTCAGGGCAGAGCAGCGTGTCTCTGCAGAAAGTGTCCTCCATTCCTCATTCTCACATGCAAGAGCAAAACAAAACAAGGAATCTTTCTCAAGGGCTCCTCAGGGGACTTAGTAGCCTGGTCAGAGGACATCAGAAAGATTAGACCTTATTTGGAGGCAGTGGCCAAGTGTTTGTTCTGCAGATAAAATGGGAGTTTCCGCTACACAAGAGGAACAAGGAATCATCACGTACTTTTCCTCCAAGATGTGTTGAGTTACCTCTGTTATCATAAACACACAGAAGTCACATAGAATTTATTTTCTAAGCCTGGTATTCTCCTTGAGTAGACAACACAGACCACTCACCACAAAATTAAAGTTAATGAATGCAATGCATGCCTGGAAAACAGATGCAAGATAGAGGTGAGGCCTCTTTTAGAACAAACCAACACTTATCACTAATAAAAAAAAAACAAAACAACAGGAGAATGAATAAAGAAGAGAATTCAGCACTCAAATCCTGTGGAGGAAGTCATGGGTGTATTTAAAAATTAAAAATGCAATTGAGGAGAATGCAGTGACTAATTCAGATCTCATTCTAAGTATTTGAGTAGTAAAGTAAAACTGTAAAGCTGTGATACAAAGCGAGGCTAAGAACTAAAGACTGGTTTGTATGCAATTAAATTCCCCATTTTTAACAATAAAAGATCTCACAGAGGGTATTTAAGCTTTCAGTGAGCAGCTACTTCAAACTACCTGACCAAAACACCCTGAGAATACTGACACCATTCCGTAGTGTCTTCCAACTATCGTCTCATTTTAGAGCTGAGGAAGTTAAACAAGAGACTCGCTCAAAATGATAGAAGAAATTAATACAGAGCTGTGATCCAAAGCCAAGAGCTCCCAGCTCCAAGGTGTGCCTGAGCCAGTCAGCAAGGTGCCCCCGGAGCCGTCTGCGTGGCTGCAGGGGCAAGAGGAGGGCACAAAGCAGGACGCGTGCAGCGGGGCATGAGTGCAGCACGGCAGTACGTACTTTCGGCAGGAATGACACTCCCCGAGTCCTGGCTGGCCCCCACAAGCCTCACGCTTAGCAGGCCCAGCACCGAGATGAGCGGGATCACCACGCGCATCGCACTCCAGGCAGACGGCAGCGCCATCGCTCGCGTCAGTAATTCAAGCTCTCTTCCCAGCCTGGAATGAGGAGAAAGAGTGAAAATCAGCAGTTTGCTCCCTACAAAGAAGGAGATGAAGTGTAATATGCGAAGAACTGCAGGTACACGCAAAGCCACATGCATGCATCACTGTGGTGTGGGCTGCGATGCTCCCAAAGGACCAGTTTGCCCAGTACCTGAGCTTTCTCTTCACCCGTGGAGCGGCTGAAACAAGCAGGCGAGACTCCAGCATTCACTCTGAGCATGCGTCCCCCTGCATCCCCCCTTCCCCGATTAGGGTCATTGCCATGGAGATTTGCTATAGCAACACAGAAAAATTGGAGCTGCTAAGTGGAGAAGATTTAAAGGGACCACAATGCTGTGGATGGTCACTGCTGTTCTCTTCTGCCTCCACCCCTTCCAAGGCCACCTCCTCTCCTCAGTGGACACCAGATGCTGCCGTCCACATCAGAGACTCTTGGGCAATGTTTGGGTTGGCTGCTTTTATTCTTGAAGGGACTGTGCTGAACCATGCAGCTCCCATCCTTTGCTTTAACTGTAAGTTGCTTAAAGTGAGATTTTGTTCCCAGAGATTACAAATAAGAAGGAAACTCAGAAGTTTGCTTGGTAGAAAAAAGATGCAGTGACTGCTGGCGGTGTCTCAAGCTGCCTTATGTAGAAGGTCCAAATGTTGTTCTCAGTCACTGAAGTCTTCATAAGGTGATTCAAGGCATGTGTGTCCACCAAAATGTCTCCACTGGCATTGTAAGAAGACAAGACTGCCAGTCCAAGCTCTGGAATTGGGTGCCTGGGGTGAGACTGTGTGAGATGGCCCAGTTTAACACTGTCGGTCTTTTCACAGGCTTCAGATGCCTGCTAAATGAGCAGCTCCACAAGAACCAGGATGTAATGGAACAACATTGTACAGTTTGACTGTATACTCATCTAGGGCAGGTCACATAGTCTAGCCTTGATCTGCAGTTTTAAATAACACCAAATGGAAATTCTGGCACAAAATCCAAACCTTACACTTCCATTTACTGTGGCATATGTGTTTTTAGCACATACATTCATTTTGGTCCTGTGGGCCATATCACACTCTTCATACATGAGCTTAAAGAGGGGGACAGAAAGCAATTTCCTATATGTGCAATGGTCTTTGTTAATGTGGGAAGCATTGTTTATCCTAATATTTTTTTCAAGGTACCAACCTAGTCTTTTCTATAGTCCCAAAGATTACATAAAATAATTTCCATAGATGCTTGGTCTTTTCAGTAGGTAAGTGGGACAATCAACACAACCCACAGTGAGATAAAGAAACAAATGCGACATCTTGGGGAAGGAAAGCAACCTCAGAATTACTAAACAGAGGTTTTTCCCATCTTAACTGTGGAAAGCATAAAAGAGGATCAGAACAAAGAACTTGAGAAAAATTTGAACAAAGGGAATCTGAATGTCCTGAAACATTGCATTCCCAGGATGCCAAGACTCCAAGGATACCTACACATCGTTTCGCAATATTCTGTAATTACGGGCTAAATACCACAGCTTAGTTTTGCTTAGTTGTGTACACTTGCAATAAAGCTTCTTTGTTAGCGGATGAGACTTAGTCTTGTTTTCTGACTGCTCAGCCACCCACTATCCAGGCTTAACACTGTGATAGCACCACAGAAGGAGTACTTGCTGAATTGGACCACTGCCATCCAAACAACACTGAACTTGCTCCCACTTGTAGCAGTGGGGGAATCTGCAGTAGGGCCCTCTCTATCCACAATCTAATGGGGCAGAAGGTGCTACTTCTGTATTAGAACACACCACTAAGCTTAAAACAATGTCCTTTTTTCAATTGCTTGGTGCCAACTTAAAATAATCAGACCTTGCACTTGCAGAGTCCATCCAGTTTTTGCCTCAAATGCCATGATCCTTAAGAAGCATGAAAAACATTCCCAACACCTCTTGTTAGCACAGGTGTGTGGTCCAAGATGCATTTCTCAACTCACAGAGCAAAGAGCCAGTGTCTGTGATAACTTCCAGAAATCCGTGTTGTTCTATCACCTCCAGCAAAGTTGAAGGAGAGAGAAGGAAAGTACTAGAATGACTTCCTTTGCTATTACATTCACTAATGCATACCTCTATGACCAAATGATATTACTATAAATTTGAAGAGAAAATTCCAACAGAATCACAGGAGTCAATTTGCTGTCTGAAGAAGTTATAGTGAATCCTAGAGGGCTGCTAGAAATATTTATTATTCATTTCCTCTTTTTATCTAGTCTATAACTAATTATCACATGCTAACAAAAGAAGGGTTTCCTGCAAAATAATCAGAAATATCCAGACATTTATTGGAAAGACAATTAGCGAGGACAGACATCTGGTAGCTCCCTAAAAAGTCATGTATTGACTTCTAAATGTTACTGAAAATTACAACTTTGCAACGAAAGAGGAGAATGTATACACCCAGTTAAAATCACTAACCAGAAAGGCCTGAGTTAAACAGGTTTGCACAAAAGAAGATGCAGGCAAGTGCTTGAATGTTAGAACTCCATTATCATGGTAATGGGTACACAAGGCAAAATTAGGGAAGTTAATCTCAGCCTAATATGTAATGCTAAATCATTGGCTGTTAATACAGTCATGAGTCCTTTGCTGAACTCAGAAGAAAGCACAGAGACAGAAGAATCTGGGTCTGGTTACTATTACTTGAATAATAGAGTGGCAAGAGCACACAGGCATAACACCAGAACAGTCAAGAAAAAAAATGTGATGCAAATACTGAGAAGCATGAAGGCCTTGTGGGTAGGGAAAAGCCAAACTTAATCAACTTCAGGCAGATTTCTGCTGTGAGGTCACACATCACTGTGAGAAGAAAAGCAACAAAAGTGCTACAGGGCCCACAGAACTGGCTGGGTAACTGCCCATAGTTATCAGTGGGTCACTGTCAGCAAGGAGGAACATGTCCCATGGGGTCTGGAAAGACTCAGACCAAGGGTTATTTGGCATTTTGTTAGTCACCTGGGTATTCAGTAAGCAAAGGGATTACTTAAGATGTCACACCAGCCTAGAAGGTTACAAGGAACACCAGGAGAGAAGACTAGAATTGCAAATCATACAGACAAGTTGAAAAAAAAGTCCAAAAACAGAATAAAATTTGATAAGGGTGAGGACAAGGTGCTGCACTTCATCAGGAATAATCAGGAGCTCCCATTTAGAATAGGGCACAGCAGGTGAAGTGGCACTTCTATGGAGGAGTTAGGGAATCATGAGCTGAAATCAGTCTGCAACATTCTGTCATTGCCAAAAAAAAAGGCAGTTATATCAGGATGTACAAAAAAGAGTGCAAGAGCTTACATCCTTTCCATCACAAGGTTTCAACAGTCATTCTACATCTGGTTTGGTCACTGCAATACAAGAATGGTAGGAAATAGCAGAAATGACTGAGGTTTAGGAGTTGTGCTCTCCCAAAACAGCTGGAAGAACTGAGGTTGTGTGGTCTGAAGGAGAGAAGGGGGCGTGAAATATAAGAATACAGAGGGCTGCTGCAGAGAAACCATAATTCTGGGTGTCTCTGAAGGATCGGACAAGAAGTAAGAGATTAAACTTTATCCAGGAGGCACCACCAACAGCCCTGGGAAACTTCCTTACGGTAAGAACAGCACCGGAATGGATTGCCTGTGAGAACAGGAGGGCATCTAAGACTGTAGGTAGAAATTTTACATCTTTTAGGAATAGCATGGGGATGATTGGCCCTGCAATAAGACAAGAGGTAGACCAGGTGATTTCTTGTGGACACAGTTCCTTTCCTGCTTGTTGTGATTCTATATATGATTATGAGAATCATTTTGCTTCCCAAGTTCTTATCTCTTAGCTGTCTGTGTAGCAACTCCAGCATAAACACAAACACTCCTGGAAGAAAAGCATTGCCTTTATGCAGCATCTGAAATCCTGCTTCCTCAGTTAGAAGGGCAAAGGCAATGCTTCTCTGGTCTGAACAAGTAAAGTGTCAAAAGACCATTCCCATTTTTGGATGGGTAACTGATAAAAGAATTTAGAGACATTTGGCTGCAGGGCAGCTGCCAGGGTCCACAGGGTCCTAGCAATCCTTTAAAGTATTATTTTACAGTGTTGCAGATGAGCTGAGGGCTGGTGCACTGTAGATGCTTCAACACATAAACAGAATATACTGCATCATTTTGTTCTGACAGATACCTCAAGCCCTGAGAAGGACTGAAAATCAAAGCACCTTCTGCATGTTGCATTTTATGCCATGAAACAGTGATTCACCTTGGCTTGATGACTCAGACAGTTTGATAGCTTTAAACACTAAGTCAGAGTTCTGGCAGGGAAAAAAAAGTCTCCCTCATGTCAAATGATTATTTTGCTCTGGTCAGCATGGCTTGACAAGTTCAAGCCCTTCAAAATTCCAACCACAAGCTGAACCCTGGTCAGACTGTGAGGTTTTGAGACACTGCAGCTGTTCCAACAAAGCCCACATGACGCTGCAAAACAAGGATGTGGCCGCAAACAGGGAGCAATGATAGAAATTCAGCCCAAGATACCCTTCAGTGCAGGAAATAATCAACTCAAAAGGGCCTCTTGTACTATGGTGTAAGATCTGGAGAAAGATCCAAGCTCGATCAGTTAGCCAAAAATCCACTGAAGCCAAGGGTGACAAGCATCCTGTGGCAATGCCTAAAGCCCAGAATGCTATGCATGGGGGCAGCAGTCAAGTTACTGTGAAATGAAGGTCAGTTCATGATTTTGCTTCCAAGAAGTAAGAACCACTGGCAAAATGTCTGAGTTCTCCTAGTTTACACTGGAAGGTTTGCATCGGACTGCTGCAAATCCAGCAACTGTTCACTGTGCTGCACAGGGTGTAAGCTTATGGCATAGGCAAGAGTTATGTGTTACATGTCCACCCACAGCCTGAGCACCATGGATGGTAAAATCAATTTACTTGTGCTGCTGCCGCTACTATTATCCCTGTCTGGGAAGATAAGTTTTTATCTTTATTTTTACTTGCTTGAGAACTGTGTGTGAAAATCCCTTCTGAATTCACGTGTTCAGAGAGCAGTTGATGCTCAGGGAGAACTTGCTGGCATTTTTTTAAGTGATGAGGGTTTGGGCAGATCATTCTGTGGCTACTAACAGCAGTGTGGCAGAAGGCACAGGCAGTTCTCCTCTCAGCCCCCTGCATGTGCAGACAGAAAGGGAAGGTGAGAAGGTCTCATTTTGTTAGAAAAGCTTCTGATGTTTAGGACATGGCTCAACCCTCTGTGGGTAAAATACAATTTGATTTTACTTCGTACATAAACCATACCTCAAATGTGCAATATATTGGCTGTCAAATGGCATTTAAATATTGCTCAGCTCCCTCTTCAACACAAGACTGAACTGTACATTAGTTATATTCAATGTTGATGGCTGATGCCGAGTATTTTTCACAAACTGGATGCTTTATGTAGCTGTAATCCAGGAAGAATTCAAGAGGCATGTGTATCAAACTTACCACACGGATGATGTGATTTGATGATTTGTCTCTAGATGGGGAAGAGAAATAACCCACGCTGCCCAAAGATCTGAAAGTCAATTTATAGCACTAAAGATTACTTCCAATGAACTATAAGCATTCAGAAATGCTAACTTTGATTCCAGTCCCAAAGTTCGTGCCTGCCTCTGGCCCCTACATTAACCTGACAAGTTTCAGACTAATACCATTAATTAGATCTTTCTCAGATGGTCATGGTTTTAGGTTGGGAGTGACAGCTCAACAGATACAACCTTATTAAACCTCATATAACTGGAAACTTTAAAGTCAGCTGGGATTTATGCACAGGAAAGTGTCAAGTTTCAACAGCTTCTGTGAAGAAGCCACAGGAAAAAGAAAAGACAAATTTTATCCATATTGTTTGATAAATGACAGCTATTTAGCTCAAGAGTTAGTCCAGGTTTGACATGCAAATGTACTCTGTGATACCACATCCTTCCATTAATTTGGCCTAGACACAATTTTGTTATACAAACAAGCTCCTATACTTTCTGCTTGTTTCTCAGAAGAGCCACATAAAGTATCTAATAACCACAGCAAATTAGCATGCATGAAAATTTCTTTGCACTTAAAGCAAAAACAAAAGCTGTGATTTGTCTCTTCTTTCTGTTACAATCAACACAAGACCTGAACTGTTTTAATGAAACAACTGACACTTTACAGAACAAAAGTGCAGCTCTGAAACTCTTTTTTTTTTTTTTTAATTTAATGTTTTAAGCCACTTCCTAATATTTGGGAACTTGAAGCCCTTGAAAACATTGTTTCCCAACTCCCCATAACACTACAAAGTTATAGTTGGAATGGAGGTTGGAGTAAGGTTACAGAATATTTACATGGAGATTAAACTGCAAACCTATGCTTAAAGACAAACACTGTGTTTGAAACTAGAGCACCAGTTCAGCATATTTTACATTATGAACTGTATAAGTTAGCAACACCTGAAGGAATGATGGCCACCATGCAGTGCTGTAAATAATGTTTGTTCCAACCAGCTTTCAGTGCAGTCCCAAAACAACCACGTAATGCAGTATAGGTGAAGAGGCAGGGCCAGGTGAACAGTGAGAAGCACATGCATGCTCTGGTGGCCTTGTCAGATGCAGATAAAACAACAGTTTGGATGCAATGGGGAACTTCGGATTTTGAGTTAAAAAAATTATTGTAGGATGCACAGTGGTGATATTAAGTATGACAAGAAAGAAGGGCAGCCTGTTTGTACTAATTCTTTCAGCCCTCAAACTTCCATTTCTCAAAGCAAGGCCATAGGGGCAGAGAAAGAAAGCAAGACAGGACCAGGTTTATGTGGTATGAAGGAGACTTTGCTGTCTGACTAACCACATAGGTCCTTCTTGGCAGTAAGCAAACAGTTTGCAGTACCATTTCCATCCTTACAAAAAGGAAACGTTACTCCTGCTTTGGAGAAGTCTCTGCAGTGTACGAGGCTGCAGAAGCACAGCCACTGACCTACTTAAGGGAGGAGGTTTGTGTTATGAATTTAGAAAGCAGAGTTCATTTCTACACATAAGGACAACTGCATCAGATCACACCACAGATCATTCTATGGCTAGTATCTTAGCCTTGGCAGTATCTATTTTTGGGAAAAGTATAAAACAATGTCTTCCTAAAATGCTATTAAATGGCAACAACTCGTGTTTCAGGGAGCTCAAGTGCCTTTTTTTTTTTTTCTTTAAACTTAAAATCCAAAAGTTGGTATTTTTATATTTAACAGTCTGCAATAGAGCTTTCAGGCTTGAGTCTGAACATCTGCTTCTTCAGCTCGTACAAATATTTAAAATCAGTAACATCCTGTAGCAAAGACTTCCACAACTTAAACATGCAGGAGGTTACCAGAGTCATTCTTCTATTTGCTCTGACTCTGCCAACAGCTGGTTTCAATTCACTGCACTCCTCTTCTTGTTTTGGAAGGGGCAGCAAGCAGTCATTCTCAGGACACTCATGATTTTGTAAACTGCTGTCATGTCCTTCTTCAACCATCTCTTGTCCACACTGAAGATTTCTGATTCGTTCTTTGCACATTACTGTCTATAATCTTAGTCACCTTTGTCAGCAGTTTGCCTGGTTCTGCTGTATTCTTTTACTCTGTGAAAACAGTCTTGACTTTTGCCATTGTGTCATATTAAACCTGAGAACATGTACTCAAATTATTCAAAAGTTTCTGTTCACTTGCCAAAAACAGACATTCTGGTTGCTGAGTGTAATTCCCAGACCTCCTTGCCAATCTAATTTATAAGTGTGTGCCATGTAAGTTATTTTCTTTTCTCCTGCTATTATGATGGTTTTGAACAAGTAGCAATAGAAGGCAGTTGTTCAAAACTAAATTAAAATAGATAATGTGGGTTGTGAAGAAGCATACAGCTATTACCATGAGGAAATTCCTTGTTCTGATGCATCTTTTGCAGGCTGAAAGGAATCTCTAACTTTTCATACTCTGAGCAAAAGAATGAGAAAGTTATTCCTTTTCCCCCACCTACAAAAAGGGAGTGAGATATCAGTGTTGCTCAGTACCACGTTCACTAATTCCAAAGCAGGTGGGAATGCCACGCATTGCTCCTGCAGGGCTGTTGGCTGGATCTAAAGGGATGGCAAACCTGAGGAAGACCAGCCCCACCACCCATACCTGCACCAACTTACACACAGTCACAGGGAGAGGATGCCAGGGGCTCAATAAGAAACTCCTGGGCTTAGAGAGCAACTAATGCCAGACTTGAAGGGGGAGCAAAGGTTTCACTGGAAGGAAGAGCCAAGGCACGTCCAGAGCAAGCAGAGGAACAAAGCCAAGCTAGAATAAGATGAGGAAGACCCGACTGCAGCAAAAAACAAGGAACTCTGAAAAGCTATTCTACTCTAACCAGTCAGCTGAAGCCCTACAAAGGCAGCCTTACTCCTGGCAGAGCAGTATTTGCATCTCCCCTCTTATCTACTTGCAGTAACGTGCCACCAGTTTAGTTAGAGATGCAAGGCCACAGGCAGGAGGGTAAGAAATTAAATACTTTAATTAAAGACAATGACACTCTTATACAGGATGTCAGAAATTCAGCACTAACATACAAGCTGTTCTGCTCTAAGCACAACACACGTATACCTCCTCGTAATGCATGCCTCTTCACAGCCAACAGGATGCCTGAAGGTGGTCACAGTGTAAACAATAAACAGAACGGACTTCCATCACCTTTAGTATACCAGCAAAGCCCACAGAGACCACAGCTACTTGTCTCACTATAACTGGGTAAGTTGTCACAGAGATATGCTCTAACATGTTAGAGACCAAACCAGCTGCAAGGGTCTCAAGAGCATTGTTGGCTCTATTTATCCTGTGGGTTACACTTGGCCAACTCTGATTTAAAAATCAAAGTAAAATGTTTCCCCACTCTAACAGCAAGTAGCAGATTTACTGAACTGAGCCCTTAGTGGCAATGCAGTGATGTGGAAAGAGAGGACTATTTAAAAACCATCAAACAGAACAGACACATAAGACACAACCCCCCTCCCCAGTTTCCTCAGTACAGCGGGACGAATGTTCTTGCAACATGAACTCCTAAAGGCTGTTCCATACAGCTGCATTTTAAAAACCATGGAACAGGTGATACAGCTGGCCTCCTGGATTCAGTTCAGCAGATTTGCAGTTACACAGTCACACAGATTTCTCTTTTCCACTTGAAGAAGCAGTGTTTCTGTCTGTAAGAAGAAGGGACAAAAGCAACACCAAAAATGAAATGTCAGCTCTGTAAAACCAATTAGCTCCCAAAGAAAAGTCAATTTTACTTCTGCTCTGAAATTTGGAATCAGTGATATGAGATGAGTCTTAGCACAACAATCAGAGATACTGCTTTTTGTCTGCAAAGTAAATTAACTTCTGCATGATTAACTGGCAAACAAACATGGCAGCACTTCTCATGATATGAAGAAATTCAGCCTGGCATCTGTTCATTTTTTTCACATTAGCACATTTAATATGGGTCTGTGTGCTGCTATTTTGTTTTTAATTTGTCTTCCTTACAGTCTTACTTCAATTGTGCACACTGGAGCATAAGCTATGAAGTTAATGAGAGGCTTAAGGAAAAACTCAAAAACCTACCAGGATTTCTCTTTCATTTAAAAATAGGCTCAAAAAATTAGAGTACTGCAGTCTGGTCTAACTACTGAAAGTTCACAGGGAAAGCAAGGTATAATTTACCCATTTTAACTTTTGATTTGCTACTGTTATAGTTAACATGCCGTTAGCCTAAAAAAGACAACAGGTGCTGAGTTGGCATATGGAAATATAGTTAAAACATGTGGTGGGATTGCAGGCTTCTTTAAAAAAGGGAGCCCCAGGCTTGAAAGAAGTCCCTTCACCTGAATCAGGATTGCTGCCTGCAGAATTTTCTGGAGCAACAGGGTGGACTGGGAACTTCCCTGAGGAGGATATGATCCAAAATGCCCCCACCTGTGCAAGAAAGAGCTGAGAACTGGGGAAGGGACAGCACAGCTGCATGAAGATTTGTGACTCCTTCCTCTCTAACACACAAGTTTTGCTCTTCCTGTCCGTGTTGAGGAACCCGTGGTATCAATGGATGCAGGAGGGAGCACAGTGCTGCCAGACAGCAAGATCATATCCTTATCCATTACATGCAGTCATCTCAGTCTATCACAATCTGATAGAACCAGACTGTGGGATCAGTGTGATCCAAGATCACACTGCTGTGATTCCTCTTGAGCAAGTTGCAGATGCAGTAGGGGGCTATCTGTATGCTTGTGCAATTGTGTTGATGGTAGCAGAGCATAGGAGCCCTCTCCTAGTTCGTGATCAGAGCTGCACCAGATTCAATTATTAAGTGGAAAATCATGGTATTCACAGAAAAGATTCCTCAGAATTGTTTATTGCAGTTGTAACAATCCAGCTTGCAGACTGCTCCAAGGGGTCACCACCAACAAAAAGGGTGGATAATAGTATGTGGAAGGGCAGAAACAAATCTGTACCTGCACAGGTAGCTGCCAGCCCCTCAGAGGTGGTCTGAGACCCTTCTCACTGCATGAGGAAAATGTGTGCAGTCCATCAATCAGTAAGTGATCATCACTTCACTGTAGGTTACAAGCACTGCTTGTCTTGTAAGAAGAACAGGATATAGCTTATGACCCCATAAAAAGTTATGTGACCTACGCTGGAGTCATTCTGCTTTGTTAGACACCACACAGATCAACACGGGGTCAAATTAAGTGTGAAAACTCTGAGCTGTCCAATAAAACTACAGAGTTTCCACTGTGCAGAACTGCAGAGTGAGATTTGCAGGAGGAAATTAATGGGAATTTCCTCTCTAAGCTTTTGGGAATCCCTCCCCCTCCAACACAGTTAAAAGCTGTTTAGTCATCAACTAAAATTCCTGCCTGCCAAGAAAAAAGAATTTTTCAAGGAAATGAGTGTCCCCAGTGGGAATATTAACAAAGGGCTTTGTATTTTTGGGACAGAAAAATTTGCCCCACTCAGCAGCAAAACAGATCAAGCCAGTCAAATGTAAAATATATATGTAGCTGAAAGTAATTGTATTAAAACACTCAATTTGCATCAAATTGGGCTACAGCAGAACAAACACAAGAATTGAAACACTGTAGGCAGCATTTCTATGATCCAAGTAGTCCTCAAACAGTTCATATTTCCATGTCTTTTGAAGATGTGGGCAGAATTTCTTAGTAACTGGAATAGGCCTGTTCTATCCAGGACTGCAGGATTTCAATATGGATTCAATTGTTTGGATTTGAAAGCAGAAAGAAAGTGATAGATTTGTGGCAAGAATGTATCATGGAGCCACTTTTTCAGGCTTGCTGTCTAATCTACGGCTGCCAAACTCAGCTTTAGGATATTCCTTTCCAACTGAACCTTTTTTTATAGCCTGGTTTCCTTTCCTTGGCTGTCTTTTATTTTTATTTTGAAATAGTAAAATACAGTTACTGTTTTGGGGCTCAGCTGCTCAGTCCTCATTATTAGCTTCCAGTTTTGGATATCTATATTTTACAAAGCTTCACTCTGGACATGCAACCTGTAAGAACCATAAAGGTCACTTCCATAGCCAGACAAACCAGAGATTTTTGTACTCCAGATATTTTTCAATCAAGATTTAGAAATTCTAGTAAAAAGCTCAAAAGTTTTCAACAGAAGGAGAAGTTGTGATAGAACCACTTCAGCACAGCAGCCTGAACCTCTTGTTCAGGCTGTATACAGCAGATGTATTCACTAACAAGATTGCTTCTTGAAAGAGCCCAAAATATATTTGACCTGTAACTATTGAACAGATTTTGTTCAACTGCAAATCCATTACATACTGATTTGGTTTTGCTTGAATGTTTGTTTTTTGTAGTATGTCACAATTCGAACCATCTTTATTGCTCCAGCAGCATTTTCATCATGTGCTCTGCTTGGAGTTACTTCAAAGCATTCTTCAGAAACATCAGTTTGCAGGCTTTGAACTGTGAGTGCCCTTGACTGTAGATGAGGATCACAAAGAAGTTTAAATGCCTTCTGCTGAAAAACCTGTGCAAGATGCAGCACTTCACCTAAAGGGTTCATGGGAGGTAGGGGAAAAGATACCCTGCCAAGACACTGCTATCTGACAGCAGCTGGGATGCAGCTAGTCACTGCAGGCTGCAGTAGCAAGACTCAACTCCTCTCACAGAAGGGGGATACTTGGCAAATTCCCCACCCTGACTACAAGCCAAATAAGTTCTGTTTATGATACTATTCTAATTTGTGGCATGCTTCATCTTTATAGAATCAGAGTGATGTAAAAAGAAAATAAATCTATGAGATGATGTTTCCTCCCTTAGCCTCTCTCCAAGGACAGAAAGATGTGCAATGGCATATTTTATTTTATTGTGGTTTTTTTTTTGAGCTGACCTTCTCTTTTTGGGCAGTAAGTATGATGTTCTGACCTTACTCCCCCTCACATAAAAATTCACATGTGCACTCAGCATTTGGAATGAGAATAGCAGTGCTAATGGTTCTATCTTGGATAGAGAAGGATAGAGAGCTTAGGTCTGCCAGTTTACTCTTTACTTCCTAGTTTCTCTGATAACCCACCTGAGAATTCCACAAGTTACTGCCTGGAGGAATGAAATCTAATTACCCAGCATCACCTTAGAGGACAGGGCATTACAGTCAGCTGACAGTGTCCAGTGCAAAATGCACCCACTTTATCTACTTCTATCCACAGCATTGTCTTCCAGAAGAAAAGATAAAACCAAAACAAGAAACAATTAAAAAACAAAACAAAACAAACAAAAAAAACCCACAAAGAAGTTGAACGTTTCCTTACCCGTGTGTCTAGATTATATGCTGTTTTCTTTAAATCCTGCAGAGCCCTCTGCATGAACTCAAATGCATGGCAGTCAACACAGGGACGGCCTAGGAGAGCATTTGGGAGAGAGCACGAGGTACTAAGTAGGAATAAACAGTGAATCTGAGCATGATGAACTACAGAACAAGGTCCACAGTGAATACTGACATATGTATTCTTAAATAATCCAGGTTTTTCTAAGAGGTCCATCATGATGGTCCACCCAATGTCTCAGTGGCAAAAGAATTACTTTGACAAATTAGCATTAAAAAATAAATCACATTTCTTTCTCCACTGCTTCCTCCGTCACTGTTCTTTACATACACATTTTTCCTTTCCCACTATCTCTCTTCTTTTGTCACAGTTTGTAGAAGTGTGGAAATACCAAATCTGTAACCTGAGTCTTGCATTTGGTTGCACAGTCCCTGACCACACGTTCAACCTCATCTTCTCCAGAAATTTTCTCTGAAAACCATGACCCTGCTTCCCAGGAAAATTCTGTCTCCTCACAAACTTGAACTTAAAACACAAAGCTAATGGAATACAATTGAGATCATTATCACTAAGATCACTTCAACTCCAACTCTGAATACAATACAGCTTTGTAGAAAGCTAGTGGAGCAAGCAGCAGATAAACACAATGCCCTATCATTAGAGGATATTGCTGATAAGCAGAGCAGATGCTTCTGTTAAAGATAATTCTGGAATAATTGTAGAGTTTAAGATATCTAGATAATCCACACTTAAGGTCACAAGGCTTGCTTTGCCTTGATCATCGTAACACAAAGCTGCACAACAACAGCAGCAGCTCAGAACCTGAACAAATAGAGATATGATATCTTACAATTATGAGGCTCTGCATACTCTCCCATTTGATTCTCAGTGTCTGTGCTTCTCTGACAACTTTCCAGGAGATATTGGGCAATATTCATGGCATAGATTCATGGCATAGAAAAGAGTAACACAAAGAAAGGGCTGCACAAAATAAAAAGTGCAGAACATTGTTGGATTTCAGTTGCAAGCAGGACAGCAATAGGCAGGTACAAGGGTAAGAGACTAGAGAGCCCTGGATGAAGAGGAAAAACAGCACATACTTTCAGATCACAGTTTTAAAACAATATAAACAAGACACTTCCAAAACAGTCTGAATTATCTGGACAGCCTCAATAATGTGGTGCCTTGCAACATTAAAACTACAGTATAAGTTGTAAGAGAAAGCTGTATCGTACGTACTTTCAGCTGGTATGGCTGTTCCTGCTTCTTGATCAGATCTAGCAGGCTCCATGAGAAGTAGTGCAGCCACAAAAACTAAAGGAACTGTAAGGACCAGTCTTCTCAGAAGGCAGGGTAACAGCATCATGGGAACAGGTGCTTCTCTTTTTATCAAGAGACAGAAACAAGTCAGGGAGGAACATTACAAATACAAGGCTAGTTACAAAGAACTTTCTGTTCCTAATGGCTAAAGCACTGGCAGTTCTCCCTTGAAAGAAAGGAAACAAACAAAATTATACAAAAAAGTAATCAGAAGATCTATAGCACAGACAAAGATTCTCTGCACTTTTCCAGAATAGCATATAGAACCCAACTGGGAATTCCCTAGTTGTGAAGAGGACCAAAAGTCCCTGTTTTTGGTTTCATGTGAAGGCCAGGATGCCAGCAACTTCGCCCATGCTGTGACTTCAGCCTTTTTCCTAACTACAGTCAGAGAAAAGAGCATGAATCTGGACTGCTGGCTTGCTGTTAGACACTGAGATCAGGCTCATAAGGATTTTTTTTGGAGCTGCCTGAAATTGACCTGAACCTCAAAATGAATTTTTTGCCCCCTGGTTTGCTTTACTTGTATGCCATCTTTTTACAGGTACAATAACTGCAGTTAATCACTGTCTCTAACTCCCTACCACAATGATCGTTAAAACCTTACTCCAGTATGAAAGCAACTAAAGGAAAATATTTCTGTTAAACCTCTGCAAATTCATGGGTAGGGTGGTAATGCATCAAAACTCTTTAAACTTCTGTTTCCCTCTCTAATCCAAGCTTCAGATAATTTGCAGTCATCTATTTGTTCCCAAACATCACAGCCAGGCCACACCATGTCCTGAAGACAGGTATAATCTGGTCCTGCAGCACCCTCCCTTGAATACAAATGCTAAACGTTTGATAAGTACAAACATTTAGGCATCAACAAAGTATTTTCTTGATCCAACAAGTAAACTGTTCAGATCAAGAGGAAACACAGGAACCTTGGACTGGCTCAAGCTGCAACTGCCTGTTTCATCACAAGTCTCAAGTACCCAAACTAATAAGGTGATCCTTAGTTCATCCAAGTTTACCTTCTGGTCCTGTATGTTCAAGGAAAAGAAAGAATCAAATGAGATTGTAACAACACAATAAAATCCACATGAAGAATTTCTTTAGCTAAGTCCAGGAAAGCAGGACAACAGGCCATGTCTTCCTGAGTTTTAGCAGGTACCTACTAAACAAAAGATGCTGCATATGAACATCAAGTGCATGTGTGCTGAATGTAAGAGAACAGAATTCCCCTGAATAGCCTGTATTTCACATTTGGAAGTGCAATAGAGGGAGACAGAAAGGAAAAGGTTTCTCCTCCATCTTGCCAAAAATACAGAGTTGAACAAGTCTACTCTTTGATATGTGCCAAGTCACTGTTTCAAACACAGCTAATCTGAAGCTGCAAATTCTGTACGAACACTTGCAGCCTGTGCAAACCAGCAACTAATTCAGGAAAGGTGCAGCATTACATACGTTCCCTTCCTGTGCACCTCAATCTAAACATAGGATCAGGGGATGGCTCAGAAGAAAGACACATACAAGCATATACAGTGCAATAAACGTATTTGTGCTCATATCGAGCAATACGTCTGATTATTTCTGTAACCACAGAACAGGGTTTCCTATTCCTCCCATTATTTAGAAGCGATCTAATGTGATCCTTTTTCTTATTTCTACAATCCTTAAAATAAAGGGATTAAAATCCTAACGAGTGGCTCGGTTATTCTGTTTTAATTAATGATGACCTGAGATCAGAGCAAGTATAATCAAAGACACCAAGCTTTGCAACAGCGTAGCAGTGTTTCCAAGTATCAGTACATTAGGACAGTATCAATCTCCTTCAAAAGCATCTAGTGCAGAAGCTTGCTGGTCAGTGAAGGCTGTTCTCATAGTCAATTATCACCACTATAGAGGTTCAAAAAAACAAGGCAGATAGCTCAACTTTTTTCAGAGTACCTCACACACTGCCCACCCCAGCCTCACCTCAGCTTCCCGTGTGAGCTGTGTTGCCAAATAATTGCTCCTGAGTACAGCAGTTACCTCAGGCCACATCTAACAACTGCCTCTCAGTAATTCTATGGGAATTTGCTGTCTGTGAGGAATAATCACGACAGGCTTCCAGGGTGGTCTCTCTCTGCAGCGTAACCAAGAACAGAGACATGTGCATGGTCCTCTTTGTAAGAGAAAAGTCACCCCCTCCAACAAAGGAAAAAAATAGCAGTACCTGATCTCTCTCTTGTCTTTGTGGTGGTCTCTTTGAAATGGCCGCTGCGAACTGCTAACAGAACAAGTGCAGCTTTCTGAGCATGTGCACTGTCTCTTTTTAACCTTCCCTGAAAGAGGTTATTACTATGGGGAGATTTCTGCCATGGCAACAATGCAGAGCACTGCAGCACAGAGCACAGATTTAAAGAGGAACAGGCTGTGTCTCCCAGGTCTGGGAAAGAATGTTTTTGCTTTGACATGGGAGTCCCAGCAGCGACTTCCCTGCTGTGGGTATGGTTTTTAAAGCTGGGCCATGTGAATCAGCTTATTTCAGACCACTGAATGGTCTTCCCCAAGTCTGCTCAGCTGGATGCAGTGCCTCATTCAAGCAACGTGCTCCCTCATGCCTGAAAATAATCATGAGATATTACACCTGCTTTACGGGAAACTAGGAAAAGCTATTTGAGCTATTTGATTGTACACAAGAACTGCAGTGCATGTCACAGCTGAGATGACAGTATGCCATGTGAAGTGTTCTGAGTTACAGGTTTGTAAGCACTCATGCACGCCTTCCTGGATGTTTCTGCAATCCTAGCCTCAGAGCCATCAGAAACAACTGCAAGTCAGAAGGCATTAAACTCTGAAAGGGAACCAGAGTCTAAATTCAGAGTAAACTTCACCTCCCTTTTCCAGCCTGCATCTCTGTTCCTCCCTCAATATCTCATGAGCTATATTCCACAACAGCACACTGAAGTTGCTTTTGCTGAATTGAGCGCAGGCATGGAACATAGATGATGGAGTACTTTCATTAAAGCAAAACTAATTTCAGGGGTTCCCCCATCAGAAATTAGACAGTACCAGTTGTTCAAGTGAATGAGCACAGCTGATGGCAGCTGCAGTACTGGGCATGTACAGATCTTCCAAGGGATCATGCTCTGTGTCTTAAAGGCTCTTATGGCAAAATCTGGGGGGCACACCGTGCTCAGGAAGGTTGGGAACAATCTGTTGTTTTCCATGAGCAGAAAGTCCGTTTTCAGAGTTAAGAATAAATTGCTGGCTAACATTTTTCTTTCCAACACGCTCTAAATCCTGTCTCTCTTGTATAGCCCTAGGGAAATGTTTTTGCTCCCATTAATTCAACTTTTCAAGTCAGATGCTGAGATTTCTGGTTGTTCAGGGTGCAGCTATGATGTGATATGAAGATCCTGCATCCATGAGCAGTCCTCAATCCTCAAGGGAGGATTAATTTCTGTACTTCCATTCTTATACATCAAAAATCCAGGAAGAAGGGGAATATAATTTTTAGAGACTGCTCTTTTGAGCAAAGAAGATTTAGCACTATTCTGGCAGATATAACCATATAGGATTTGGTCTAATCAGGATCTGTTATACACAAATCACAAATGCCAAGCTTTATTCATGGTCATTGTCAGCCATCTAATCTGACTTCCTGTCTTGTTGATAAATAATGTACATATATGCATATCTACATATAAATATGCCTTTTCTTAACCTGTGCTCTTCATCATTCCCAGTAAATGATCTCCCAACTCCTGTCCCATCTCTGTCACAATGGTATCAACCAGCAGGCAGCCTCTGGCAGTCTGAGTGTTACCCTGATTCATTCCCCCAGGCGATGGGCTTCTGACTCCTCACTAAATGTGAAAAATCTGCATCTGTCATTCCTAACTGCCAAGTTCCTTGCTCTAATCATCTCATACCAGCTGCTTAGACTCGCTTCTTTAGCCATCCTGAGCCACAAGGACAGACCTCCTTTTTAGAGTTTTCATCACATTTCTCTTTCCCTCTTCCAGTACCATGCTGAGCACCCGCTTTTCTCTCCACCGAAGCTCATTACTTTCTCCAGTGAAAAATATCAGTTTACTGAAGTGGAAGTTTTCCACAGAGAAGAAAGAAACCCCATTATAGGATACTTCTACTTGAAAAATTTGTTTGGAAAAAAAATATCATTTTGACATTTCAAATTGATCGTTTCTGGCTTTGTGCTTCAAAATTATTTCCTTCTCAAACCTACGCTAAATAGAGTAAAAATATATTTCATGCTCAGTTCATTAAATATATAGAGTGGGAGCAGCTCTTATCTTAAGATTAGTGCCCATCCCCACCAAATGGTATAACTGTGACAAAATCCCTCTGACTTGTTCTTCTCTCATGTAAGAAGTGTAGGTGGAGCAGATGCTAACCCTAGGGCACCCAGATTTCATCCCCAAGGTCTGCAGCTGCTCACCAATGCACAGCACGCTTGGGGATATTGCTGGCAGTGCCTGAAGCAGCAGCTTGTGCTGGGCACTGAAAGTGGCAACTGGAAGCTCCTGCCTGCCCTGTGGGATCGTTCACCAGGTGAGCAGTGAGAATGCACAGCTTCATTTTGTGATGAAATCAAACACAATGGATTTCTTCTTGAGAGCCCTAGCAGCTAAAAAACATGGAAGCACTGCTTCTGAGGTTTCCATTTTTCATCTTGATGGTGCATGTTTTGATACTATAAATATTTTGGTGGGATTGATAGAAAAGCTCAAGCCTTTCCTCTAAGCTACCGCTTGGTCTCTCCTTGGCTCTTAAATCTAATTCTCTGTCACAGCAGAAAACTCTCTTCTCTCACTGAAGATAACACATTCTATCACTTCTCCTGCAGACACCTCTATGCTTTCTCACAGCCTGCCCTGTAAATCATGGTAAAAATCTCCCCACAGATGTGCCATCTCCACTTGCATCAAAGCCCCTTTAAAGCCTTCCCTCTGCCACAAATCCTACAAAGCCTGGCAGAGCCTGGGGAGAAAGCTGGCTGTGAGCGCTGCCGCTACGCAAATGTGCTGCTTCTAGCAATTTCTGCCTCACAGCTTCCCCAGCTTCCTCTGGCCATCCACCCCACAGAACTGCTGGGCTGAATGCCGCAGGGCAGGCCTGGCCCTGTCAGCAATGCACCATGCGCTGCAGTGCTGGCTGTGGCCTTTGGGCAGACGTGAGGAATAAGGAGGCCACACGCTCCATGCTGATCACGCCATCCCTCACGTACACATGAGCTATTTGCAGGGCGAGGCTCTGCTTGCTCTGCTTCCAATTTAAAGCTCTTGGGAGGTGTCAAAGTGACCAGATGAAGAAATGAAGCCTTCCTTTGTTCCCTCAACACATCTCACATAACTTGGTTGTGGCAACGGTTCCTCCTTCCATTTCCCCACCAGTAATTTTAGGAATAACCTCCGTGTCAGTAATTGTGATTCCTGCAGGCCCTATCTATCAAATTATGGCTCATCTGAAATAATTCAAGGCCCCAAAAGTGTTGAGTTCCAGCACAACCCCAAGGCTGGGCTCATATCCAACTCTGACTTCTTCGCACAGCTCTTGGGGAGACCTGCCCTGTCAGAACAACTTACAGCTTTTTGGATCAGGCACTAGAATAAGGTCAAATCTTTCAGCCTCTCCCTAGGATTTGGGAAGCATCTACAGATCCCAAGGCAATTTGCAGGAAAGGATACCATTAGCTGAGCTATCCTTGGCTTGTACTGTTCCTATCCACCATCCTGCAAACGCCACTGGGGAAATAAACTGTATTCCAAGCTGTACGTGAGCTGCTTGTAGGTACATAATTCTTGCAACTTTAACTATTTGTCAAAGCCCACAGAGATGCCTTGACTATTTTGCAGCAGCTATACAGATAAGCACACATACAAATATATGACTTCTTGAACCGGAGGGGAAGAAACTGCCATTTTTCCAAGACTTCCACTCTAGAACCAGAGCTAGAGAGCTTTCTCTTAGCTAATAAGCCATGCAGCAATACCAGTTTCCTTGCAAATGCTGCCTTGAAATATAGAAACTAATGAAACTAAAGAAAATTAGATCGAAAAAGCTGTAAGATAATCAATGATCCTTTTTTGCCACAAAATGTATGCAGTCTGCCCCAAAATGTATAGTCTGTGCAAGGACTCTCAGGCTTCAGAACCCAGAATATTCGTATTCAGGCGGCTCTACATCTATTCCCTCCTCTGGGAACCAATTCCTTTGCAGCCAGTCTCCTGAGATTGATCCAGCATAACTTGTGACAGCAATACCTGAATATCATTGGTAATAATTCTGACATTAAGATCTCTCTGACTTAACAGCTTAAAGATGGATGTGTATTTATGTTTAAAAACAGTATATTTAGCCTGAGTTCATATTTACAAGATATTTCAAGCTGATAGACATGGCTTCTCCTTTCTACAGTTTTCTTCTTTCAACTTCAGTGCTACAAATTGCAAGCTGGTTGGTACAGTATTAACCTGATGTTGCACCACCAGCTGCTGTAGGTGCAGCTTCCACCTACAGGTTTACTCATGTATTAAAAATATCTTGTTAACAAATTCCTCATTTGGATCCACGGATGCTTTTAGACACTGGCCAGTGACAAAAGAACAATGAATATTCCTGAACGGTCATTATAGTTATAATGGTCATTATATCACCATCTTGGCTGAGATGATGGGTAACAGCCAGAACTACCACTGCTAAAAGCATAACTGGTTTCACCTGAAATCAAGAATCATGGATCAGACCTGGAACAGACTCCATTTGCGGAGGTCTAGAAGTGGCTCTGGCAGGGATCCCACACTCATTAACAGGTTACACTCCTCAAGTCCTCAAACTTACCTTATTATCTTTCTAGAAGTGGGAGACAGTGACCACAGGGGCTGAATGTATTTTATGTTCCTCGGAGACTTTTTCTACTATTTTTTCTATGTTAACTGCTGGCAAGAAAACAAACAAACAAACAAAAAACAAGTCTAGGTATTACATTCTTCTGAAGGAAGAGGTATTGGGCATGAAAGACCTATATTACTCTTCCCATCTACTAACTTAGTTGGTAATAGCAACAACAGTCGATCTGTGATAGTACCCCAATGCAATATGTGCTGTCCAAATGTTACGCAGGGCTGTTCTCAAACTGTAGGTGATGACATCACACACTCTGTTATCCAGATAGCCTTGATTTCTAAACAGTGCATCCTGGAAAATATTTTTGCTTTCTTCCACACTTTTCCTCCTGGTTGGCTTTCATTGCACAATGTGTAAACCATAAGGATGTAAGCAGAATGTCAGCGTGTAGGCTCTAGTTAGTCTGAGATCTCAATCCAATTGTAGACTGACAAATGCATGGCAGCTCTGCTTTCAGACTGTTCATTCACTGTCCACTCCCAACGCCTGTTAGAGTACAATAGTAGCTCATGTCCCAGCAGTGTCAAACTCATCTTAAGAAATATCATAGCAGTTCCACAGCAGCAAGACTACGTAAAATATACTTCATGAGAGCCATGAGCAAGTCGATCTTGTTGAGGGAAACTGCATGTATAAGTAGCTTCAGAAGTAAGAATCAGAATTTGATAATGCAGCAAAATCTTTCTCTTCATAAAAACTTTTCAATTATCAGCAACTTCCTTAGAGGCTGAAATGATCAACTGTAATGCTCCTTTTCCTCCTGATCTCTTTCTTCATATCTGCTCATTTTAAAAGCAATAAAAATCCCTGCCACGTGCAAATGCATGTATTCCAAGGGGATAAGGATACTGAAGAGAAACGAAGATGCACTGATGATAGGGGCATTAAAAAACTTTAAGCCAGATGGCCATATTAACAGATAGCAGAAAATCTTAGAAAACTGAAAAGCCAGGAAAAGGAATAATTTCCTCTCATGTACAAAAAATAACAAGGTGCCCATCCATGCAAAGGAAATTGTACTTCCCTCCTTCCTCGAGGAGGGGCAGAGATCCATCTATAGCTCAGCCACTAACACAAGAAAGAATTGTGAATGATAAAGTGAATCTTAAGAAGGACATGTAGGAGCAGCCACACAGGTCACATTGGAGGGAGATTTTGTTTTGTGAAGAAAAGAGTGAGTATGGTCATGCAAGATGCAAACAACAGTAGGGAAGTGAAGTTAACATACATTATCTTCACCTCCAGTTAACAGCTGCAATGCAAAGGTGGGATAGGATGAGAAAGTTGGTTGGGCAAGGTTGGGTAAGCGAGAGGAGAAACGGCCAATTTAGCAGTAAAAGAGGAGGAAAGATCCATTTTCTCAAACCTTCCAAGTTCTCAGACAAGATAGCTATAATTGTGATAGACAAGAGTGCTTTACATCTAGCGATGAACAACAAATACTTTGTTCCATACCTCATGAAGAATATCAACAGTGATGTACAGCACTCTGAGGAAGAAACAGACATCCTGACTTTGAATGTCTATAACTGATCCATGGACCACAAAATGTTGCTGCTGTGGGTTAACAAAAGCAGACAGATAAGCACCACTGAGAAGCTCTCTCACCCCCCCCCCCCCCACACCCAGTGGGACAAGGGAGGAGGAAAGGAAAAGTAAAAACCAGAAAATCTGGTGGTTTGAAATTAAAATTATTTATTAAGTGAAGAAGAAGAAAAAGATAGAAAACAACACAAGTGATGCAAAGGTAATTGCTCCCACCAGTTCAGCCAGTTCCTGTGCAAAAAGAGTGCTGATTCCTAACCCTCACCCCCATCCTGCTCTCCCTTTCTATAGCTGAGAGTTGCACTATATGATATGGGATATCTCTGCTTAGTTCAAGCCATCTGCCTGGTTGTGTTCCCTCTCCACCTCTTGTGCACCCCCCTCACTGGAACTCTTCTCACTGGAAGGGCAGAGTGAGAAACAGAAGTCCTTTGCACTGTGCATATAGCATTCAGCCTTAGCTCAGATGTGAAATAGCGTGTCACCAGTGCTGGTTTTGGTCACAAATCTGAGACACAGCACCACAGAAGGTGCCATGAAGAAAATTGACTTCAGCCCAGCAAAACCCAGTATAGCTGCTTGAGGGATGTGGACATGAACGTAACATCATAAGGAGTGGAACGCCATAATACAGCTCTATGGTACGGGGTACTCTGTAGACGTGACCCTTTGCTATAACTTCTCTAGATTACTGTTTTTAGAAACTTAAATCTCAGTGAATCAGGAAAAACAGGATTTTCACTGTCACAGTGGAACCCAGAACTGTCAGAATGCCTTAAGTATTTCTGTCTGATAGGTGAATCTGCTGCCAAAACAGCTGAACACCTCTTCTAGTACTCAGCACTGCCTGAGTGGGAGATGGACAAATGCTTATACAATTTTAATAGCCTGTGCTTATATTTAAAAGTAGGAGCAAGTTATTTATATAACAGTGCTACCAAATTTTCAAGGTGAGGAAGAAGAGGAACCATTTTACTAGATGTTTAGAGATATACCCAGGACATCTACCACCTTACACCCCTGCCAAAATATTAGTGCTCCCTAGAAAGGTGGCTGGAACAAACATATTGGCTTTTCATTCCCTTGTAGTTGATATCCTGGCATACTAAGCCAGAATGGATCACCGAATGCTTTGTAAAGGGCAATGTGCAGTGTCATTGGATGACTGCATGCTCATCACATCTGCCAGAATTAGCATCAGTCTGGCTGCCTTTCTCCTCCAAACATGGCCAGCTCCAAGCAATGCAGACTGCAAACAAGGATGTAAATAGAAGTAAAAGACAGACACCTGCTTTAAAATATCCTCTAACCACCCAGAGAACTTCAAACATGCACAGAAGTCACTCAAAATATTGCAGAGATAGTCAGTGACATGGCTTCCTCGAGATCAGTCAATAAACCTTGGGACTGTGCTGAATCAGTGCACATTAGATATGAGGGGAGAGTAAGGCACAAACATACACTCAATAGAAAACAAATATATGGGAAGAGAAGGGCTGGGAGAAAAATCTGTCCAACTCATCTCCCCCCAGATAACAGTTGGCTCTGAGCTGAACCTTCAGACATTAATAGGAGGCCCTAAGATTGCTGAAAATGCCTTAATTAGATTTTTTTTTGCCCTTTTCACACTCAGGGTCACCTTGTCTTTTCAAGGACTTTCTACCTGTTTTTAGGGAGTTTGGAAGGACTGGGCAGTAAGCACTCAGTTATTTCTGTTCATTGCTTCTGGATGAGGAGTCTGCAACAGGGAGGACCACCTTCTGCCCAGGAATGTGGGCATCCCACAGAACCATCTACATTATTTAAAATATTACGTCTGAATCTGTGGTGATGCACCAATTACTTCCCATCCCCACATCTCAAAAAAGGAAAGAAAGCTTTCAGTTGCATAAATCGTTTTCTCTTGCCAAGGAATCTTTTCTGGGCAGGCATCCTGCATCTTTATCCCCAGAGAGCAGCATCCTCTCCTCAGACAGCAGGTATCTTTAACTTACTTCCTCACTGTATTCTGGAAATGGCATTGGGAGGGAAAAAAGAAAGAAAAAAAAAAAAAAAGATTATGTCAGTTAAAAGATCCTATTCTTCAAGGTGCCTGTGATGCCTATGTCAGTGGTGTATTTGTTACATGCTAATTTTGCTAAGGTCGGCAGACAACTCAAAAGTTACATTCTAACCTAGTGTAACCCTGAATCACTATGGGGTAACCGGTTCTCGTATAGGGAATGTGAATGATATAAGGGGAGATACTCCAGTAGGCAATTTGAAGCAAATATTTTTCAAAATTAAAAAAACAAACAAGCCTTTACTGAATTTATGTCAGTGCAGTTGAAGCAAAGAAAGGATTTCCAGTAGCACTAGATAAAGTACCCTTTTAAAAAAGAAGCACTAGGGCTCCCTGCAGCGTTTGGAAAAGCACACCCTATACATGGCAGATCAGTGTGGCTACAGTGTACTTGGTTATTACAGCTGAATTACAACTTTTATTGAGATCCTCACTTAACCTCTCCCATTGCTAATTTTTTCATAGACTGCCTTGGCACAGATGTAAATTTAGGGAAAGCACTTTAAACAGAATTAATGCACTGGTTTGAGAACAAAACAAGCCTACCATTCCTCCTTGGTTCCAGTGGTATTTTCTTTATGAGCCTGAAACACACGCTTGGCTCAGCTGTTACTGTATTTAAACTCGAATGGTTTTGAGTTTAAAAAAAAAAAAGAGGATTGTTCAGCAGCTGTAAAGCTAGAAATATTTAACATTTTTCCCTTGATGCACATGGTTTGATTCAGTGCCCTTTTGTATTGATGTTACTGGAAGGGCTTCATGCATGATTTATAAGAGACATCATCAGCGCAGGACACCCAAGATGGCAAGCAGGCAGACAGCATGCTGCTGGGCTGGGACAGGGCCAGGAACCACAGTATCTTTACAGAAGCATTTTGGAGAGTCAGTAGCTTCTGAAACTGGGTTCAGATTGAGCTCTGAGCTCAAGAAGGAGAAGCTTCTGCCTTTCAGAGAGGCAAGGTGCCTCCGTTAGCCACCCAGCCTCAGGACCTTGTAAACACAGGAGGCAGAATTTCCTTGTTCCAGCCCGGTTTCTGCAGGAATCAATGACCTCTTTCAAAGGAGAGAAAAACAAAGCACCTCCAGATTAGCAGAATAGCTCTCTTTACCCTGGACCTCCAGAGTGTCCCTCCTCATTATTATCGCTCATCTCTGGTTTTTTTTTTTTTTTTTTTTTGCTTGTTAAAAAGAAAAATAAGCAAAAAAACCTCAATCACATGTACATATCCTACAATTTCAAGTCTTAAAGAGAGGAAAATATTTACTGTTTTACCATAAACTGTTTTATTATTTGGACTGGTTTTATTTACTCAGCAGTTAATTGGAGAGTGTCAGATGCACCTTTTTTAAGAAAGTGTGATTAAGCACAGTCAGGAGTCATTAACTTACTCAACAAGCCTGCTGCTTCTTATTAATTAATAGCAGCTACCAAAACAGATTTTTTGTTTTATTATTATTATTTTTTTTAATGGGCAAGGCTTAGCGCTTTAATTGTAAAACTGTCTTTGAGAGCAAACACACATATTACACTTTGAGATCCCATCTCTGGTACTTTGTACTGGACAATTAGTTCCTTCTAAACTGGAGTTGAAAATTGCTTCTTTCCAAATGCCTTAACAGAGGATTAATCTGTCTCCTTTTGCATAAAAATGAGCTCTGAAGATTGAGTATGTCATGAGTCACCTTTCACCTTCAGATCAGCCATTTAAACTGAATGCAGGTTGTGCATCTTTGATAGTACTTTTCATCTAGGTAGGAAAGAGACAGATATGGTTGTGGAATGGTTCTGAATCAGTGAATTATTTTGTATTTAAATAGCTTCTGTATCTAAATAGTGTTAAATTGCAAATGTTACTAAGAAAGAGAGGAGGGTACAAAGGTATTGGAAGTTGTAACTCTAAGAATAAAGAATACATAATTTTAAGACTATTTTCAGATGAGATGGGCTAAAAAATGCTAAAAACAAAACAAACAAACAAAAAAAAACCCTCAAATTTTTATTGCAGTAGCAAAAAAAGCCACAGGAAAATGTTTGGGTGATGTTCATGCCACACCATATTATGTTGGAATTTCCATTTGACACACAGACTTGTCAGTTTGGAACATAGCTGTGAACTACAGATGCTTCTAAAGTAAAGGATAAAGGAAATGTATTCCCATTCAAAACAGAATATGTGCTTAACATTTATTGCAGATCTAAAAAGGTCTCAGATTTACTGGTCATACAGTCAATTTTCCAGTTACACTGACACTGTGAGACAGAGTACATACTGAGAGCCCACTGTCTTTTATCTTTCAAGCTGGTTTTGAAATCTCCAATTGAAATCTCAAAAGAGAAATATTTCCTCTCTTTCTAGAGACCAGCTGTTCAACAAGAGGTGGAAAATACAGGGAGCAACATGCAAGCAGCTTTGAAATCTGCTCATGCTGGCAAGGCAGAACTGTATTAACTCATCCTTTGGTTGACAGCATGCAAAAGACAAGACAGTTCACAGAGGATTTTCCCACCCGTGCATGTTTAAGTACACAGAAGAAATTGAGTTATAGACTCGTTTTGCCACCTCTCCAACAATAAGCATTTAACAATGCGTGACTGGAGAGGGGCATGCTTCATTCTTGCAGTGGCTGGGGCTTACCAGGTGCACGATTTTTTTTTTTATATCTCCTATAAGAGCCCCTGCAGACATTGTGGAAAGGTGACTGAACCAACAACAGATTAAACAGAAGGGCAAGCTGCGGATGGTGACAGCCCAGGAGCAGCCATTCCCACAACAGACAACAAGAGAGGTGCTGATAGCAAACTATCCACTGGTACAGTACTGCTGAGGTGCAGCTCCTCAAATCTAGAAGAGTTTTGTCTTTGGTCTGTCAGAAATGCATCTATGTTGGCAGTTATGATAGTGACAAACTATTACAAGTCCTTAGCCATCTCAGTGACCTTCCCTGTGTCTGCACGCTGCTTTGCAACACCAGATTCCATGCTGCACTCCTTAATTCTCCACCCAGCCCTGTCTATGAATCAACTTTCTTCTGTAAGTCTTGCTTCTAGATATGAACAAAGGGATAGTGCCACAAGGGATTGCTGCTCACTGCCACCCGCACTTGTAGACTGCAGCAGGCAGATGAACTGTTTATATCACATTGCTTTAGAAAAGCTTCTGGATTCAGACTGGACAGCTACTGGCGTTTGTACTTCAGGCATTTCTTTTATAGGCAGCTGGTGAGCTCCTAAAAGTGACCCTAAAGTCTGCCATAATGATTAGACATATTGTTAACTTTCTGTGCATCTTCTCTTGAGCTGATAAACGAGTTAACCAAAGTTCTCAACTCTCTCAAGCAGAGAGGGGCTTTATTTACCCTGGTAAAAAGATTCATAGCACCTCAGAACAGTGCTGTTAACCACAGCCAACACCCCAGAGCAGTGTCTTTTACTGTCCCCAAGCTAGGCCAAAGAGCAGCTGGAAGACCATGAGACCCCAAGTTTGAGTGTGGGAAAGCAGTGCAGAGAGCAAGAAACAGTCTGATATGTTTGTGGGTGCCTTGAGTTGTTGAGGAAACACCTGACAGTGTTGTGTAGCAGTTGTGCTTCCTGAAGACTTGTGACACTGTGCACAGTATACAGTATTCCTGCAGATCTGAGGGCAGGTGATACTTCAGAATGGCTTTCTCCTCCTCCACATCTCTGTGCCAGCCTAAATGGGAAATGGTTATTTTTTAGTATCTTTCCAGAAGCCTACAAACTGATGTACTCATGCAGCAAAACTCTACTGGTACATTCTTATCCTTTTCACTTTGGTTTTCACATTTTGCAAAGTATTCATCTCCCTTCCCTCTTTGCTGCTCTTTCAGATGCCCACCAGCATTTTGTCTAGTTACCACAGCAGGAAGTAGCTAAGTAGGAATAGAACTGAGTTCAAATCTGACAGATTAACAGTATCTGCCAGATACTACTGGCACAGGCTTCGTAACTATCATTACTGTTAATAAAATTGTCAGGCTCCGTAGGTATGTGTCCCTCTTAAAATTACACACCTGAGCTGAAATGTAACCCCTGTTCAAATCTCAAGGCCCATCTGGCTGCCTATCTTTGTGCCTTTCTGTAGGGAATGTGCTTTAGCAGGGAGTTGGACTCAATGATCTCTAGAAGTCTCTTTCAACCCCTATGATTCTGATTCTGTGATCTCCAAAAGTTAGTCAGACTGTCATTGGAAAAACTGAATAAAATCACCAGTCCTTGATCTATTCCTGCTTCTATTTAAAGGTGATAAACAGATGAATTCACATCAGATAGATCCTTAGTCAGCATGATTGTTCTGGACTTCCTGGCATTACTACAAACCGAGCAAGTGAGGTTATTTAGGGGCTAGGATAGATGGAAAGGGAAAGTAGATAATATGCTGCCACCTTTTGGTTGCAGAAATGAGAACAGGTACTATCTGGAAAGATCTATCCAGCAGAAATTAAAGAATATCTGTACTCATTTTCTGTAGTGAAACAATCAAAACGACTTTATAGTGAGAGAAGCATCCCATCATGTTCTACACTGTTGCTATAAGTTTAGCACATATATTTCATATTTTTTTTCAGTCCTCTTTGGAATAATAGCTAGTTATCAATAATAAATTAATTTAAAACACATAAGGTTGATATCAGTCACCTGAAACTAATCCTGTATGTTGCTCAACAGATCTGAAGAACATAGCTGCAGAAAGAGAATGTACAAGATCTCATGAATTAGCAGTTTACAATGGCTACTGCATGCTACAACTCCCATTTTACTACTAATACAGATACATACATTTAAAATAGCTGACTGCAGAGGACCTGAAATGTATTTTGCTTAGTTGTTTATTAAAATGTCTGTCTAAGACAGTAAGAAGACAGAAGAATGTCCATCATAAAATTAAGAAATGCAAGACTGTTCTGCCAAGGATTTTGTGCACCTTCTAGGCTGAGGCCTGAAATGTAACAGGAGCTATCTGTACTGGGGATGTGCTTCTCACTGCACAAATTTGCACCAAGCAATAAGCCTTTGAAAATCCCAGTTCAAATATGTTCTGTAAAGACTTATGGGAGCTTGTGATCTCAAGTCCATGATGTTCTGTTCCTGATAGCTCCTATGCACCAGAGGCTCTTTATATTTACAGTGCTTCAGTGAGTCACTGACTGTGCCCTGTTCAGAGCATAAAAATCCATCAAAGACTTGATCTCCTCATTTCTCAAGGCAAGCAATGAGTTTTCAATCACTTCTGCTGGTTTATGGGCAATGTAAAGGAAGAGGATCCCATCTGCCTGTTGTAGAAGGGACAGGAATTCTCCAAGAACCACCAAAGCAGTGTTGATAAGTCTGTATTGCTCCATATTACTGACACATTGGCCCTTGAGCCCTGGAACTCTTTACAGTTTGTAAACTCTAGCTCTGAGATTACTTGACAGGGTGTTCTGAGGGTCTCCTGGGTGGAACACCAGGCCAATACACCCTAAGAGTATCTGGCAGGGAGATGATCTTACAGGACACTGTTCATACAACTTGTGCAGACTGCACTTCAGTGCATCTCCCACCTGGCACAGCCCCAGTCAATCAACCAACCATGTGCAAAGCTGTGCAGCAGACCTGGACCAGGCCCTTGTGCTGTATCATGCTGTCATTATAGTTCACACATGGCTGCTTATGCAAAATGTCCCTGCCTCAGGAGAGATTTGCAGACCTCAGAAAAACTGATGGTGCCACCTTACACAGTCAGCTGCACCACCCTCCAAAATCTGTGAGTCAGAAAGTACCCTAGTGCCTCTATGAGTTCTGTGCTTCCTTGCCTTTTGGAAGAGTTCCCAGAGAACCACAGACAGAAGAAAAGCACTAGGAATCATCTAGTTTATGCACTGATCACTCACTGACCATCCCAGTAGAGGCACTCACAACCGTTATCAGATGAAAGATCAAGTAGCTGAAGGAACTCTACAACAAGGTTGTTGGTAGGAATTTTAAGGTAAAACAACCCCAATCTCTGCATTCTTCAGGGAATTTAGCTCCTTCAATCATCAGGAAAAGGGGAAAAGGAACTGATTTTATCTTTCTCCTACGAGGAAGTAAGTGGTGAGTGGATTTATGATATAGTGCCTGACTCAGCCTCCCAGGGCTGAGGGCATCATGTTATCTTAAAGGTTCACAGGCCAGGACCACACCACTAGTGCCTGAACCAGCTGTGAGAAACAGCAAGACACATCCTTTCAAGAGTAAATATGAAGGTTTCTTTTCCTAACAGTAAATTCCCCCAGTTATCTTGGCAACTAGGGTTCCTCTCTGCACCTCAGCACTAGTTTTCTGTGGGAGATGGAGAGGTCAGCTCGGCCTCTTCAAGTCTCGACTTGATGATAATGGGGCTCTGGAAAGGAGACAGAGGGTCTGAGTAAACAGGGGTGTTTTGTACCTAGCCATAAAACAAACTCTCTGCTGATTATGAAGACTTGTTATGGAATCTGCTTGCTTTCTAGCCAGTGAATTTTTAGTGGAAATGCACTGAATGTTAAAATATAAAAGGCTTGCTTTAGAATGTAGAGAGAGAGAGACATACATCATGATCTTGATTATTAAGGCAATAAAGAATCTTCCTGGCAAGAGAACCCTGTGTTGTGTGACTAACTTGTAACAGTTTTCCACATATCTTATGAACTTTTTCACCCATCTTCCAGGGCAAGGTTTCTAATCCAATTTACAACACTGTGCCATGTTGTCTCCATAAAGTTCTGATAGGGCATGGGATGCCATTCCATCTTCCTAGTGGGAAAAGAAAACAAACTAAAATGGGTACAATCTGCTTATTTGTGCTGAAGACTTCCAGCTCTGCTGGGAAATCTCTTTGAAGGAAACAAATCTAAGTCAAACTCTATGCTTCTATGAGACAACTCTGGTTGCTGTGGGAGGAGTGGAACACTAGCAACACACAAAGGCATGCGCACTGGGGAGATACAAATCCACGTCTGGCTGTCAGTCACAAAGGGAGACCCACAGCCTTTGTCTACATGTGTGTCGCGCCACAGCTGAGGTCCTCCTTGCACTGCTCCAAGCCATCCATAGCAACATGCCATCAGTGTCCAGCTAAAGCTGGATGATCCCACAGAAGCTGTAAGAAACGAATGCCTTCTAGGAATGTCCTACACCTTCAGCACTAACACAGATATGGTGTTGCCCAGAGATTAGAGAGGAAGGAAAATAGCTGGACCATCATACCTGCTAGAAAAACTGTTAAAGACAGGCTTTTTGTTTTTCTTTCCTTACATCTATAGTTGTTCTGTCATTTTTAGGGCAGTATATCTGGCTTGTTGGTATCCAACTATATACAGCTGCAGAGTGAATGTAGATGAATCAGGATGTTGTCCAGTGGATCCTGCACTCAGTGTATGCAGGAAGAAAGAGTGGCTGATGTTCAGCACTGGATTCTAGTTTTGTCTCTAAGACAGACTATTAAATCACTTAAAAAACACATTTTTCATGGCTGGCCATGAAAAGGGTCCTAAGTTTTCCGAAAAGGCTGAATTCTAACCTTGTGCTTCTATTGCTAAAAATGTGGCTGAAATGTAATGTCAGTAGCTGTAATGCTATCTTCTCCTTACTGCATGTTATCAGAATGCATTGAATTCTGTTTGTGAAAATCTGTGAAGCTCCTACATTGTTGTATACCACTCAAAAGACTGCCACAAAATCAGTAACTGTCTTCAGAGGAGAGTTGGAACAGTAGGTATTAAGGCATGGAGTCCAACACTGGGCAACAGAGAGAACAAAATATTGAATAGCTGCTCATTAAGAAACTACCATATTTTCCATGCACTGAATGGGCTTGTCATTAATGACCACCATTTAACTGAGCACAAAAGAGGTAAATCAAAATTTCTGCAAACAACATGAATTCTGGCATTTTCTAACTTCAGACTGCTTAACTTTGCATCCTTAAAAGCTTCAGAAGCATTTTTTGTGTGGAATTTACAAGCATAAAGAGCTATAAAAGGATTCCCTGTAGATCAAAAGCACATTAATACTAACATTTCTGAGGCTTCCAGAAGCATCCATTGTTGACACACACGAAGGTTGCAATGAAATAAAAATTTAATTTCTAAATTTCTTAGTTAGCATAGAGAACCCTGGTTACTGTGGATTAATTTATACTTATGCATATATCAGTGTAAACTTCATTGTCATACTACAATTGTAAAAGATACTACAGAGTTTTGATTTAACTAAGCCATTGCTAAACAGTATTGAAGTAGCTCAACTCTCCATATGAACAGACTTCAGAAAATAACAAGAAATGTTCAGAAACATAGGGAACATTTAAATGAATATAGAGTATTTTGCTACTTAAACTAACGATCCCCTGTGGAGCATCACACTGATATGATTATGCCTGTAGCTAACAGTTTTGGGCATCTATGTCCCATGCTTCAGTGTATACTTGACTGTATACCCCAGGCCTGTAGCACTGCACTGAGTTGTTGTTAAAGCTCCTTCTCTGTGCTAATCCACAGAGGATATGGATTGTTTGAGCTGTCAGTAGCAGATCCTGCCTCTTTAGTTCAAGCTGTAGGAAGTAAAACACAACTCCAATGCGTCAGGTAAGAAGGTATGATCACCCTTGTTAATCAGCTATTAGAACACCAAGTGTTTTCATATTTATGGTTTTATACAGATCTCCTTCTATGCCCACTTTCATCTGTCCTTGTGCCTCATGAAACTTTCAGAAACATGTATTCCAGATATCTTTAACTGAATTTTCTCAAAGATCTGCATGTGTGATTGAATTGCCCTCCTCTGAGACTCCTCCCTAAGTTCCTTCTAAAAAGCTGGTTCTGGAACCAATTTGTAAAGGTTTGTATGTGAACCATCAGGGAGAAGCATTTCATCTTCGAACATTTCAACAGTGAAAAAGCAAAAAGTGAAAGATAATTAATTAATAAAAAATATAATAAAAATATATATATCTGTCATTGAATTCATCACCGTCTCATGCTTGGCTAGGATCAGCTTTTCCTCTGCTTGATCATTTCCTGTTCTACATTTTTGTGCCGTGTTGTCAAATGTGCAAAGGACTGGTTTATCCCTGCTCTATTTTATCATGTTATTCTCCCACCTACTGTGGAAAGGCTCAGTGTAGCCTACAAGTGAGCACTGTGTATTTCCACTTCACTTTCAAGGCTTGCATTTTATGTGTTAGATTAAACTGATACCTTTACAAGGCATCTGGTAGTTTTGCATTTGGCAGTTTGCAAAGAAGCTGGTACAGAGTGGTGGAGTATTCCTTGTTTTATATAATTTGGTATGTAATTAAGATATAATTGCACTACTGGGCTTTTCTCATGTTAGTGTACAAACAGTCCACTCCACCTAGTCACAGTATATTATACGCTCATAATTATCCAGTGAAGCAGTGTAGTTACTACCTGTGAGTCAATTATACTCAACAGACAGACTGCTTTGTGCTCAGCATGCTCATTTTCATGCCTGATCTTACCACTAAGCTCAATGATGATGCCCCACTGATTAGAAAAAAAAAAAAACACACCTATGATTTGAAGAAATGAAGTGAAAATTGCTATCATTAGCCTTTTGTAAAGCATTTAATGTATCAAAATGTTTATATAATCATTCTTTTAAAAATTTTCTCATTTTTCTCTTCCCTCTTCTCACACTTTCCTCCTCCATCAATCTGAAAACCTGACTAAAATGTCTGCTTTAACATGGGCTTTTAGAGCTGTAGATAAAAAACTCTTACATAGAAGTGTCAATTCAATACATTTTCCTTTAAGCTAAGTCATATCACCCTAAGAAAAAAAGGGATTAACAGATTAAGCTGGATTTAAGCACTCCCTTCATTAATACAACTACGAACTGGGAAAGCAAACAGTATTTTTAAACTCAGCTTTCTCCTCCAAGTTTAGTTCAGTTAAATTTCAAAAGAGATAAAATGAAGAGGAAAAACCATCAATTGGTTGCTGAAGAACTGAATTAAATATCTGACTTCCTTCGTGGTCCAGAGCACATCATTTCATCTCTCTTACTTCTTAGCTCCTTCTTTGTTAAACAGGTCATGTGTAAAAACTTCAAAAATTGCTAGAATTATCAAGGATTGTCAAGTAGTAAAATCCAGTTGAAATTAGAATGGTATCTATAGATACAAATAGTACTTGCAAAGCAAATTTATGCCCTCTGAAATTCTCTGTCAATGTGTCCATCAGATCTTCAGACCAAATGCAGGGACTATGTAGAGCCGGTACTTAGCATTTCAACAATTCTGCTAGAAGATCTGTCTTCCTCCAATCCTAACTCTTCTTGTAGACTACAGTGTTATTGCTTTAAAAAGTGAAAGCTTTTACAGAAAACACTTTAATATGGTTGATAAATACCAACAACCAAACGGGCATACAAAATGGCATAAAAAGCTTAAGGTAACTTAGAACTGAAACAGATTAGAAGATCTACAATCATTTGCACTTCTCTTTACATCCTAAAACTCCATAAAGCTAATAATTTTTTCCCTGTTTATTTGGATTTTTCTCATAGCAATAAGAAGAACAAAAATTGAAAACCTAAAAAAGTGATTGTAAAAACACAAGGGGAGAATTCTCTGGCATGAAAAAGAACTTGAAAAGCATTTAGTCAATTTCATCCTTAAGTGACTATAGTTCAAGTTCACAGTACCCCTTGAACCATGAGAGATGCTTTAATTTCAGCAGGACTCCTCAATTACACATATCTGTTCATGATCTTTGGAGGTCTCTGTCCTTTTTTCCACTATAATCTGTTTTTCAAAAAGACTCCAGTTCTCAAAGCAGTATCTGACAGACTAATGCTGTCGATCTACTCAGACAAGCTGGAAAGCTTGTATGTGCTTGAAATGCACTGTGGGTGAATCTGTATAATTTTATAATTAACAATTCACATCAACTATTTCTTTTTAGTGAATTCTCATGCCTTGCATGCACATCTCTTATTAGAACTCTTTTGGAAAAAGTATTACCCAAACAATGCTCATTAATCAAAGAGTGTATTAATGAATCACTGTCCTGAAGCTGCTATTCTGTAACTGCTAAGTGATAAAAAAAATTACAACTTTACTGGTTACCTGGACTGTCCTGTGTATCACACTTACAGATTGCTCCTACAGCCTGATCTGTTTGCGTTCCAACTTCTGGCAATTTCCCACAGCAGGAGACAGGTATTTTCACAGCCAAGCTTCACATGACAGTGTGGTCTTGTTCTCAGGTCCTCAGAAAAGAGGTACATGCTGTTCCACTGGAATTCTGCCCAACAAGCTGCACAAACACAGAAGCAGGTATCAACAAATGAACTAAACAATCTGAACATAAGCGAATACCGCAATAGGAGATTTCTCTTTTAATTGTAAGAGTAAGAAGTACAACAGTCGTAAGTCTGGAAAGCTCCCTGAGTCAGTAGCAACTTTTAAAAGTGGGAAACTTTGCCTATGGCTGTTACTAACTGATAACTTCAACTGTCTCAATCATATGTTGCTATCAACAGAATCCAGAATCCAGAGCAAGCAGGCCGTGAAATCCAGGTTCTCCATTAGCTCATAAATATGGAAGGAGTTTTAGGCCCAGATACCTCCAACTCCTAAATTCTAAAGATCCAACTTTATCCCCTGTGAACTCTCAAACAATGAAATAAGGAATCTGTGATATAACATGACTTTATGGTAAAACTAAAGTAGCATAATTCTTATCAGAGTATTTTAGCATATCTTTTCTCTGCCATCTGGGCTTTAAAATATTTTGTCAATGCTTAACATGGAATCTAGGCCTGAAAGATAACAAATTTTCAGTTCTTTTCTACTTCACACAGCCACAAAAAAAAAAAAAAAACATTCTTTCTTTTGGGCTAGGCCACCACTCAATCATTGGTTTTGAAAACTGGATGAACAACCACATTCAATCAATAAAGACCAAAGGCTGGCATGCAGCCAGCGAAGAACAGCGCTCAACATCTAGATCAGGCCCAGATGATGACACAGAATGAACTCTGCACAAATTTATGTGTACCACTGGCCTTTATGAGGATTGGTAGAGCTTAATCCAGAGAGATCCCAATAAATTTGAGAATCAGGAAGATGCCTTGCAGAACTCAGCAGAGCAGAATAACCTCAGGAATAAGCATAGATTGAGAGCTAACTGGAGAGCAAAGCGCCAGCGGATCAGGGGGGATGTCAGGATGGGTGTGAGCCCATTTAAGCCAACAGTACAGACTCCTTGCAAACAATGCAAACCATCAATAAACTGGAATTCAATGAGAGAGGTGTGGCAAGGAAAATATTTTCCCACAGTCATTAAAAGAGATGAATTAGGACCAAAATTTTTCAGAGCAGCTGCCAGATTCTATTTTAACTAAATACTGCCCAGGGAAGTGGTGGAATCACTGTCCCTGGAGGTTTTGAAGAAAAGTGTACATGTGACACTTAGGGACACAGTTTAGTGGGCAAGGTGATGATGGGCAGATGGTCGGAATAGATGATCTTAGAGGTCTTTTCCAGCCTTAATGATTCTATTATTCTAGTATGTACAGAAAGAAAAAGAGCATCATCTCATAGAAATGGGCAACATCTGGGAAATTAAACAATAGAAATCCTTGTCCTCCTTGTCCCTGGAGGCAACGAACAGAGAAATAATCTTCCTTGAAAGCTTGGTGATTTTCTTGTCAGAGGTCACAGTGTTGTCCCAGCAAGGGCTGATGCTGCCTGCCTTTAATATCCCTCATTTGAGAGAACAGTTTAATTTTGAAAGCTGGCTAGAAGCATTACCACCTGTAACAGGAACATTATATTTTACACAGCATATTCCATGGCTTGTCAAGTAACAAGCCATGATGATCCTGAAAGATTCCCTTGAATCCCTTATCTACCAAGCAAGGTCCTTCTACTCCTTTTTCATATCATCACAAGCAGAGAGCTTTTGAGGCACTGTGCATACACAAGTAAGAGGCTTTGAAAGAACGTGTTTATTGCACACAGCACTTTGTGTTTTAGGTCCTAATGGTTTAAAAACTTGTAATGGTTTTTAATTTTTCACATCGTTACGTCTGATTTATGCTTACTGTGATTGCATTCTTGTTTATTAAAAAGTAACTGAGAGCATAGTTGGACTTTGCATTTTTTATGCATTCTAAATCATTATTTTAATACCTCCTTCTGCTACAATAATGTAAGCAACTTACTAAACTCAAGAGTGAAAGAAAGGCAATGCAGGAGGTGGCAAAGGCAGGTGAGTGGCCCTGTTAGTATCAGTGGAATCAGCTGTGGTGGCTGTGGGCAGAAATGCCCACAAAAGCCTGCAGTGTTTAGAACTCCAGTTACATGTATGGATGTAGAAATAAAACTGCAGATAAATCTAATTTTAGCTCTGAAAATCTCAGTTATTCAAAGTGAATGGAAATGTTGTTTTTATGGAGAATGGAGGGCATACTGCATAGTGGCACACAAATGCTTTGTCTGCCTGCTGAGGCTGGCTCCTGTCATTGTGGTATGAATCACAGCCTGAACCCTTGTTGGCTCAGAAACTGCCATACTTGCCATTGCAGGATGGGATGCCAGTGGAAACACAGTGCTGCTGCTAATGCTTGTGTCATGTTTATTGCACATGCCTCGTTGCTTTCTAAAACACAGTAAAAGCAGCTTCCTTTTCCCTGAGAGCTGAATGCCAACTTCAACTTCATACCAACTTCAAACCTCTGCCTGCCAGTGTACCACTCCTGGCGCCCAGCAAAGATGCACTGCCTGTTCTGGTCAGCAAGGAAAACCCTAAACACCATCCCTGTAACTCCTGAGTATACACAATTATTTTCAATCTGACAGGTACAGCACCCTGCTCTCAGTAGTGCAGGACTAATCTACATAGTATATTTGTTTTTCAAAAGGCAGCAAGACAAACAGCAGGATGAGAAACTCCGGAACACTTGTTCTTTTACAAGGTGAAGGCATACTTTTCTGAAAACAATTATAAAGAGGATTCAAAGAGACAAATCTTGGTCTATACCCCTTTTTATTTGAATACTATCATAACCGAGCAAATGATTATAGGATGTGTCCCCCCAGTCTTTCTTGTAGCATGTGTGAATGTTTCTCAGCAGTGTAATGTTCAGCATCACCTACTTTGAGTCAGGAACTTGTAACTAAGAGGAGAAACTGTCTCCAGACAGTTATCTTACAATGCAACATCAGATGGGCAAATGGGATATAAAGACTTCCAGAAATATCAAGTATGCCATTTCTAGCATAAGGAATCCCTGAGGAATGAGCATTTTTATATTTGAAAATAACTACTCAAAAAAAGCCCAAATTTAAGTAAATAAATAAAGTTTTCTTCTATTCAAGCATAAAGCGAAGGTACTAGTAACTAAACGGGACAAACTTCTCTTCTTAAAGCTAGCTGGAATTTTGTCTTAACCTCTACAGCATCTGCATACCCCATTCAGTTAACAACTGATAGGGATGAATTTGCAGTAGAACTGGAGCCATAGCGACTATATAAAAACTTATATTCCAGATATGCTTCACAGAACAAACTCTCTTTTCAAAACACACTTCAAATAAGAATGTAAGTGATCACACTAGCTCATACCAGAGAGTCATGCAGCCAAGTGCTCTAACCCTCAACAGTGGCCAAAAAATAAGTGCCTCAAGGAAGGCATAGAGATAAGCTATGTAATAATACTCCCCTAGCTTCCATCAGTGTGTAACGTCAGCACTGTCGGAGAAAACTGGTACCTAAATAAACACAAAGTTTACCAGAGCAAAGTTACCCTTTCAAAAACATTCAGTCCATGAGAAGTGGTAAAGCAATGCTGCGCAATTCCACACGTTGCTCTATGGACTTGTATTTGTCAGATCTGGTGCTTAAAAAACCTTAGCTGAATGAGTTCAAGTCTCTGTGTTAACTACTGCTTGAAGAGAACTGCTGTACAAACCACTGCATGTTCCATGTTTTGCTTCCTTCAACCCACCTCAAAAAGAGGCTGTTACTTGGCTGCTACTTTTCTCTTCCATTTGAAGGTGAAATCACCACTAACTTTCCTTGTTCAACTAAATCTTTTTTAATTGCAGTATCTCATGGATTATATAATTTCAAAAGGCTTTTTTTTTTTTTTTTTTTTTTTAAGCAAAAATATAGCACAAAGCAGAATTGGGAGTGAGATTTTAAAATTATGCCATAAAAGATTTGGGGAATTCTGCCACAATTAAGAGATTTCATGAAGTACAGAAATTCACACTCACCACCCCAGGCAATCTGCAGTCCAAACCTCACCCACCTGCCACACAACATTTCCAGTGAATACAATGGGATTTTGCACTACAGTTAAGCAGGTGCCTAAGTTTTAAGAACCTAGCATTTGGGTGTTAGTAAAAACAAAGAGCAGGAGTTGGTAACAATGAAACAGCATAAGTTTTAACATGGTTTAGTGGGTATAGAGGTGATGGGTTGATGGCTGGACTAGATCATCTAAGTGGTCTTTTCCAACCTTAATGATTCTATGATTCTATCTTCCACAGCAGTTTTGAGAGAGCATCAAGAACACAAAGCTCTCCAGCAACAACTGCTCTGTTCTGCTGGATAAGTCAGGTAGTAAACAGCCTCCTACGTAAGAAGGAATCCGTAAAGAAAACATTTGCATTCAAAAGCTTAGAACAGCAAAATCACTTTGCTGCACACTCCTACCTCCTCTTTGCTTTGTTTTCAGCTACAGACACTAAAATGAACCACTTATGCCACACAGAGATAATTCCAAGTCTTCTGGGACTTAAGAAATGGATTAATGTTTCATATTTAAATAACAGGGAGCTGAATCACGAGGGAACATGAACGCATACTTATAATCCTCTATTTCTGAGCACCTACCTCTCATCTCCCAGTCATAGAGATACTCTCCTACACCCCTGAGGTACCAGCACAGAAATCTCCGGGGGGAAAAAAGTGGAAAAAAGCACTCCCCGCTTAAGTCAGCTGGCAGCATTACAGGGGTTTCATCACCTAGCTCGCTGTGCTAGTGGGCTGAAAGGAATGCTGAAGGTTAACAGACTAAGGGAGCGACGAAGAACCCAGAGACAGGAAGCTGAATGCGCTTTGACTTGTTATTAGCCAGAAACGCAGAAGCAAGGCACAGACGGGGCCTCGTGGGCGCCACTGAGGAGCCACTGAAGGAGACGGACGGGCACAGGGTCTGTGAAGAAGAGAGTCGTAGTGCTGCCCAGCGCTCTGGCCCAGCCTCCCGGCAGAAGGGCGGGCTAGCAGCCGGGCTTCGGTCCTGCTTCCGCCTTCAGATCAGCGAGAGGAGCGAGCACGGTCTCCTGTATCGGAACTACGCCGCAGCGGCTCCCGGTTGCCAGCCCTTTAGTGCCCGTGAGAGCCTTCAGGACGTGAAGGAAGGCCATGAGGCGCAGTGAGCTGGAGCCGACAGTAAAACATCTCTGCGCCAGCGCGGTGCCATCTTGCGTTACGGAAGAACCACGATGGCAGGCGCCATTTTGCATCTGAGCGGGAAAAGAGAACGGCCTCGCTGTTTTCCGTATGGGCGCCGCCATTTTAGGTTACGGAAGAATCTCCGCCTTCCGTAGAGCAAACTCATAGGGCGCCGCCATTTTGGTTTACGAACCAGCCTGCGACCCGCAGGGGTCCTCACCCCCTCCCTTCCTCCTCTTAGGCGTCTTCATAAAATGCCTGTGGAGAACCCCCTCTTTTTTCGCTCCGCTCCCAAGATGGCGTCGATGCGGGAGAGCGACACCGGCCTGTGGCTGCACAACAAACTAGGCTCTACGGACGAACTGTGGGCGCCGCCGAGCATCGCCTCGTTGCTCACGGCGTCGGTGATCGACAACATCCGCCTCTGTTTTCACGGCCTCTCCTCGGCCGTCAAGCTGAAGTTGCTGCTAGGGATGCTGCACCTGCCCCGCCGGGCGGTGGATGAGGTGAGCACCGTGCGGGTGCAGCGCGAGGGGAGAAGGAGGGATACGGCAGTGCCGGTATCATCTCCTCCACCCGCCTTTTTTTCTTCGTTGTTTTTTCGAAGCGTAATCCGCGGGGCTGCCGCCGCCTCGCGAGGCCTGCGGGCGGTTGGAGCCGGCCCTGAGGGAGGGGGCCGCGCCTCAAGGGCAGCGCTGGGCAGGGGAGGCCGAGCCCCGCTTCTCCTCCTCGCCTTCTGGGGAGGGGAGGAAGCGAGGTCCCGTCCCACGGAGCCGGCTGAGGCCCGGGATGCGGTGTGGGGGCTCGGCGTCCCCTCGATAAAGGAGTGCAGTGTAGGTTTTGCTGCTCTTCTGGGCGTCTGGCTGGTACTCGTCTTCTGAAATCAGTTTGGACCCAAAACCTTTCTCACACCTCCACACGGACCCGTAGTTATGATATAGGTTTCGTGCTTTTGCTGCTGCCTTGGGCTTTTCGGAGTCTGCTTTTGTTCCAGGATTAGGAGCAGCGTTACGGTTCTGCCGGCCAGGCACAGAGATGTGTGTAGGGCTGCCTCCTTCCCAGTAGTAGTGGCTGGCTGTGTAGGTGAGCTGAACATCTCACGTTTAGGAAGGACAGCAGCAAGTGCTGAATCTTTGGGAATGAAAGATCTAGTGTCTGCGCTCAGCAGGGTTTTTAGCTACCTTCTTGGAGTCAGTTTTCTCCTCAAGCAGGACCTGACACTTCTTGCTTTGTGTTACCTGTCTGAGAACAGCTGGTGTTTTCCTTTCCTCCCCTGGCCGTTTGGGGTACAGCTAGCACTGTAATCAGGCTTCATAGGTCCAGAAGAGCTCCTTCGCTGGCTCTGGACCATATCTCATCTATAGCTGGCTTGTTTCTGCCAAACAGCAGCTGCTGGTTGTTGGTTGGAGCAAGAATGATTGAGAAACATTAAGTTTCTTCTGCCAAGTTGAGGAATTTCCACTTATGCCATGTGTGCCATGGTTTATAGTCATGGTTATGGAGATGGTTCACATTTAATTAGTCTGAGAGATTGTGGAGTCTCCTTCCCTGAAGATATTCAAGACCTGTCAGGATGCTTTCCTGTGCAACCTACTGTGGGAAACCTACTTTAGCAAGGGGATGGACTTCACGATCTCCAGACGTCCCTTCCTACCCTCGTGCTTCTCTAATCTGCACCTCAGCTGTGCTTGCACCAGACCCTGGGATAGGACACAGCTGCTTTGACTTTATTTATATGTATACTAGGCAGGGTGTGGGGAGATAAGCACACAACCAGAATTACATATTAGCTTTTATGTACTTCTGAGTTGAAAATCCATGAGTTTTGGGGACTACTTATAAGCTCACATAGGCTGTTGTGTATGTGAAAATTACCTGGAGAAGTGTGGAGTAATTGTAAAAATCTTTAAAATGATTCAAGTTAAGGAACCTTTACCTGTAAGAGCCTTAAAGCGAAATTCTTCATTTGGAAATCATTCCCGTATGTAAAAATGTTTTAACTTAACTGTGGAAGTGTTTTATTAGTCCCTTTGGAAAGTCATGTGTATGTTTTCCATGCCATGTGCCAGTCTGTAGATGAGCTGGCATTTGGAAACTTAATAATGTTAGAAAATATGTTGCATCAGCTTTGTAAAACTTTGAGCATCAATATAGTGGATGCAGGATATAACAGAGGTGTGTTATGCAACATGTTAAATGATATTCCTTTCTCTGAATAATAGACTGAACTTAGTTTTCTTCTCAAACATCTTTTTTAATTTTTTTTTTTCTTTATAATAGAATTTTCACTGGCATAGTGTAACATGGAAACAATTTGGGAACAGACATCTGAGTAAAAAATTATGTGGGAATCAAGAAAAGTGTGGTATTACTTGGCTTAGAAGGGATTTATTTGGCTACTGGTCTTTTCTAAACCTCTGTGAAGGCTGCGATCTAGACAAGCAAATCTTCACTCATCTCTCTTGAAAGCTTGGTCCTTAGCTGAAGTGTTACATTTCTTCTCAAATGTAATATCCTTGGTTTTACACTATATGTTTTCATTTGCTGCTCCAAATATTGTATACATATTAGTGACTTAATCCTGTGGGATAAGTAATAAACTTGAATTTTTATCATGCTGTGAACCTCATTACAGCTTATTTGTTCCTGCTGACTAATAAGAATAATTGGCTCCCATTTTCATTTTCGCAGTTAAGTGTTTTGTATGCAGTTATCAAAAATATCCTTTCCTGCTGCAGTTCTCTGGGCAGAATTTGCAAGCTCTCAAATCTCTCTGCTTCCAAGCTTTTTGCTGCTTTTTTTTCTAGATTATCGTGCTTATTTTAAACAATGCCTAATGCTCACTGCAGTGCTGACCACAGTTTCGGTGGTGATTTTGGCAGATATTGCTTCTGTTTGGTTTGTCTGTTGCAGTCCTGTTAACTCGATTCACAATGGCAAGGTTTTGTGTTCAGGGTCAGAGTAATGTTAGAGTCAAGTCTGGAGGGAGGACTGTGTACCTCTGTGCTCTATGAGATACAGTGAAAGGAAGGCACTGCCTGTCCCTGTGGTGGTCAGCCCTTTTGTGATGGTAGCTGTGGAGAAGAGAGCACAAATCAGGCTTTTCTTTGCTTGCATGAACCAGGAGTCTCCTAACTGTGGAAATGGGAGCTGTGGAATAGTAGCACTAAGGACTAAGCTTTTGCCTCCCATGTCAGAAGAGGCAGGCAGTTTTTTTTGGCCTATATTTAATGTTCTTTGTTTTTCTGGATGCAGAGGGGTTTATTTTTATCTAATGTTACTCTTGGCCACACTATGCTTTTTTTCATGATTAAAATATAAAACACATACTATGATGCTATTTGATCCATCTTAGTTTTGAATTGAGTAGGTATTAATACTGCACTTTCCAATGCTTTTAGCTTAATGAAAATGCTCTGTAATATTACAGATACTTATTAAACACCACCTTCTCTATGGCCCTGGAAGTTTAAAACTTGATTGGCTTTATTAGCCAGTGCACTTGTTTAAAGGTACAGCTACATGCCAATTTAGGCTTAATGGAAAGCAAATTAATGAGGCAGCTTTACAAGAAGTCTTGTTGGAGCTGTGACTTTGTGTATTCCTAGTAATATTTTCTTTTTTTTTGTATACTCATTCCCACAGTCCTGTTTTTATGCTCCTCCTGCACAGCCATTATTAATCTCCCTTTGTCTCTGTTCCCAGACTTTTTCCATCCTGCCTGATCCTTTCTTCTCATGTTTCTAGTGATATGCTATGCCAGCAGGCTGAGAAAAGTACTTAAGATCCTGGGTTTTAGATGAGAGAAGTGCCAGAACATGTTGCTTCATATCTTGATGTTCATGCTTAACAAGATGCTGGTTGGAGCTGATTGGACTCTTGCTTGACCCAGTGTTGCAATCTTAATTACAAGTTTGAGATTATGGCTGTGCGCTCAGTAGGAAAAAAGTAGGATTCTTTCTTAGCAAGGTGTACCTCACAAATTCTCAAACTACAGCTTTTTCTCAGCTGTGGGTTCAATAGCAAAGGGGGAAAACGTATATCAAAATCACAATTTGGTGAAAAGCCTGGGTCAGAACTCAAATCCAAGCTGACTAAGTGCAAGCTTGTACTCAGGTGAGGTCTCAGCTGAGCTTGCAGCGCTTGTTAGCGTGCTTCACTTGCCTGTGTGACAGTGATTGTTCTTTCTCTAGCTGCTGTGAGGCTTCTTGATAGTGTTGCTTGTCCAGTTCTAGGCAGACAAGTTGTTCTTCCACTCCTTCCTTGAGGGAACCAAAATTGTGAGGTGCAGGTGCTTGGACAGTGTTAAGTGCCTGAGCTGTAACTGCCCTGAATGTAGTGTGGGTGCAACTGCTTGATGCAGCAAGAGCTGTGGTAGGAATGTAAATAATACAGGTTATAGCTCTGTGATTATTTATTTGTTTGCTGCAAGGATGAGTTTTGTGGAGCAGACATGTAGGATCAATTAGGAGGATACAGGAGAGATCTTTCTTTCAACCCTTACCTTTGAGTTTTTGATGGAAGAAATTGTATTCTACACACTTGCCTCCATCTTTGGTATCCAGAGTCTTGCTGGTAAACAAGTTAGAAGTAAACCACAGCTTCATTGGTTATCATGGCATGTTTTGAGGTGTGATGTGTAAAACAGCGCTGCTGAGAGATGCTCGTTTTCTGATGAATCAGATCAGTAATTCATTGGCAACGTTAACATGAGCCTTAAACAAGAATGCCTGAAGGGCAGACTACCCTCTGTTTTATACCTGAGTAAAGTCAGAGGGCAATAAACTTGTGTGACTGAAAGGAATTGGGAAATGTCAGTGTCTGTCTGCCTCTGAGCGCTGAGGTACAGAGAGCAAAAATTTAGCTTCCATTTCCCAGAGTTATGTTAGATTAAGCTTATGAAATCTTTTTTGTGTGAGAAAAGGTCAGTTCTAAATAAAGGGAAAGAATGGAAGCATTAAAATGAAGAGGAATCTTTCTGCTCATTTCCCTCTGTTCAGAAACAGGTAGCCATAGTAATTAGCTACATGTGCCGTAGTGGGTTGTGAGAAGTCAAAAGTGAAATGTTTTCTCTATTCTTAATTAAAACTCCTTTAATGCTAATATCATGCAGACAGAGTATGTCTAAATTACTTTCCGTGGCTTTATTGTTATATTGCTTGACAGATGACATGCTACATCTCCGAAATCTCAGTTCTTTGAAGTTAATATATTAATGCTTATGTAAGAAGAGCAATGAAACAGGAGTTCAGTCTGTATTTTAGGGGTTTAAGCTGGCTATGAATGATGCAAAACAGGTGACTTAAGAATTCATAATACACTCAGTCAAATCCCAGCTGTGGTCTCTTGATAGCTTTTTTCCACAGTGCTATCACACATTGGTCAGTAATTTAAAAAATGACTGTGACAATCTTATTCATTCATATTACATGTTCTTTCCCATTTTAAAGGTAGATGATTGAAAAATATATCCTTCTTGCTGTTGAGGCTTTAGCTAGGTAGAAAACCTTGTTACTTCTGGTGGCAGAGAGTCGGGTGCACAACTTCAATAAGCAGATTTTGTTGAGCTCATTAGCATGAAACAATTCTTGGCCTAAAATTCTGGGGACTTGGCTTATGTTGGTGTGATGTAGAAATGGTCTAGCTGCTGTTCTGTAGCACAAAGAGGGGTCCATCTTCATTTAGATGTCTGTTTAAATAACTTGTTTTCTAGTTGAATATTGTTAGCACTGATAAAGGTGTGGATACATAGAATTGTAAGTGGGCTGTGGAACGTACCAAGACAATACCATAAGATTCTGGCTTGTATTTAATGAAAATTATCTGAGGTGAACAAAGCTTTGAGCTGTCAGAAGTTCAAAATGCACTTGTTAAATTGACCAAAAGCAACATTAAAAACAAATCTTGGTTCATTCTTTGCTTTGTTCTAGAGTTAATGTTTAACTGTGATGTAGTCTCCTTCTTCCCTTCCCTAGTAGTAAAACATTGTGCATGTTTATCCTAGTGTCTAACAAATATAAAATTAACCCAACTTCAACTTGTTTAAAACTGTTTCCAATTGGCTGATTTTCTTTTTCTTTTTTTGTTAGATGAAGGGGGCACTGACTGAAATTGTCCAGCTCGCTACCTTGGATTCAGACCCCTGGGTCTTAATGGTAGCTGATATTTTAAAATCCTTTCCAGATACTGGCTCCCTTAACCTTGATCTTGAAGAGCAGAATCCCAATGTTCAAGATATTTTAGGAGAACTTAGAGAAAAAGGTAAGTGTCTGTTGAGAATGATGGAAATGTGGGATCTCTTTCCAGGAATAGCCTGTCTCTGCCCAGGCAGTTGAGGTATCTGAGTGGTGTTGGGACAAGCTGTATGTCTTCTCTCAACTGCCGCAGTTCATGACCTGGTGTATTCCTGAATGGGCAGCTGTGATACTTGAGGAATGGTAACCTCTTAAATTATCTTTCCACAAATCATCAGAGCTTGCATGTCAGGTGCCTACGTAATTTTAAAGGGCAACATTGAAGCTAATGTGGTTTCACTGGCTTTGTAGGCAGTCTGTATGTGCAGTGTTGGGTAATAACAGCTCGCCTTATTAATGTGCAGTAACAGTTTAATGTACTTCTATCTTGTATGTTGTTATATTAAAGACTGCAGTAAAACTTTTTTTGCAGTACCTTGTGTGTCTGGGAGCAGCAACATTTGTGTTGGGCACAGGAGGTGCCCTCTGTTCAGTCTTCCTTTAGCCAACAAATGGAGGAGTTAAGGGGACTGGTCAAAAGGAGAATTGAGTTGCAGTTGTCCAGCTAGCAAATCTATTCCTATTTAGGTGGGTTTGATTTAGCAAATTGTCCAGGAAAAAAAACAAACTTGTAGGCATTAGTGGTCAGAAGTGGCTTTGGAGTTAGGACTGCTGTAAGACAATAATGGAGTGACTCAAACTTGTCTCTATGAAGAAATGAGCACCTTCCCTCCAAGGATAGGCTGAAAGAGTTGGGGCTTTTCAACCTGGAGAAGGCTTCAAGATGACCTTATAATGGCCTTCCTTCAAGTACTTGAAGGTGGCCTACAGGAAAGCTGGGGAGGGAGATTTTATAAGGGCATGTAGTGACAGGATGAGGTGAAATGGCTTTAAACTGGAAGAGGGTAGATGTAGAATAGATGTTAGGGAAAAAATGCTGTACCTTGAGGGTAGTAACACTGTAACAGGTTGTTCAGGAAAGCTTGTGGATGCCCACACCTGGAGGTGTTTAGTCCCAGGCAGGATAGGGGTTCAAGCAATCTGGCCTTGTGGGAGGTGTGCCTGCCCATAGCAGGGGGGCTGGAGCTAGATGATCTTACAGGTCCCTTCCAACCCAAACCATTCTAATTCTGTGATCATTTGTGTGTTTGCAGTTTTGGTTTGGCTTTTCATTCAATAGCTTCCTTTTCATGTTGGGCTGGATATCAGGAAAAACTTCTTTACAGAAGGAGCTGTTAAGCACTGGAATCGGCTCCCCAGGGAGGTGGTTGAGTCACCATCCCTGGATGTGTTTAAAAACCGTTTGGATGTGGTGCTCGGGGGCATGATTTAGTGGAGGGTTGTTAGTTAGGGTAGGATGGTTAGGTTGTGGTTGGATTCAGTGATCTTTAGGGTCTTTTCCAACCTGAGTAATTCTATGATTCTATGTGTAGTTTTTGAAAGAAACGGAGGATTTTATCATTTTTATCTATCTTTAAAACTGTAGCACACTTAAAATTCCTGTTGTTTGTCTAGGTGTAGTTAGTATGGGAGCTTACAGACTTAATGTAGAAAGCACCCTAATAACTGGCTGTGTACTGTTCAGATGAGAACTCGATTATTCATGGTGTTTAAATGAGTTATCTAAACTTCATTAAATACCTATACAGTCTAGTTGTAGAATGTTTTGCAATATTCTGTCGAAGAGATGCTTATAGCTCTGTGTACTTAACTCTTTATGCAGTAAGTGAAGGTGAAACATCAGCTATGTTGCCGTTGGAATGCCAGTATTTAAACAAAAATGCCTTGACAACACTAGCGGGGCCACTTACCCCCCCAGTCAAACACTTCCAGCTGAAAAGGAAACCTAAAAGTGCCACTCTCCGAGCTGAACTCTTGCAGAAGTGTAAGTAGTATTACAGCCAGTTATAACACTGAGTAACAACAGCAAAAGGAAAATTTCTCAGTCTTATTGTGCAGTGTGGAGACATGCCAAAATCTCTTGCTATAAGAAATGTGACTGCACCCCAACACCTTCTTGACAGCATGTGTGGAAGAGCAGGTGCAAGTCATTCTAGCTATGATTATATTAAGATGCTAATCTTGATTTAAATGCTGTTCAGACTTCAAGGGATACAAAAAGCTGTATATTTTTAAAGCATAGATATGTCCTCTCATAAGTATATTTAAGTCAGCAGTGAAGGCTTGAGGGACAGCTTTGGTTAAAGCTCCTGAAACAATTTAATACGCCATATGTTTCTGCAATGAGGAGCAAGAGCTGCTAGTTAACGCTTCATTTTGCTCAGGATAGCTGTATAAGGGGTGAAAGCCAATAGTTTTCACTAACAAAAGGCAGCATGTGTATGCACTATATATTGGTAGCTAATCTCACTGATCTTAACGTAGTTTCCTGTACCTGCTGCTGTGTTGGAGCAGCTTGATACTTTCTTGCATGTGACCCAAGAGATTGGTGTTAAAAAAAAACAAACCTGTAAATGTTACAGGAAGATGTTACATCTCAATCTTATGTGGAACTTAAATTATTTCAATCTCTGTTGAATAAATTGTCTTTATTGTAGCTCTGGCCATCCTATCAGTTGCAGTTGTACCTGTTTTGCATTTCTCCAAGTATGTTGTAGATCACAAATTACTTGTTTTTTTTTTTTTATAATTGCAATATAGTTCTTGTTGACATTCATAGTTTTTAGTTAATTACATTTTATTGTTACATATTAGTTAATGTTTTCTGTAGGAAACTATGTATTTTCTGGCACAGTCATTATAATAACTGAAGTTTTGGGTTTTATTTTCTTTTTGTAGCAACAGAAACTGCTCAACAGCTCAAGAAGACTGCAGGAGTGCCTTTTCATGCCAAGGGCAGGGGACTGGTCAAAAAGATTGATACAACAAGTATGGCTCACTCGTATCACTTCCCTGAAAGAAAATCTGATGAAATAGCTTTGAAGTCTAAAATTACTGTTTCCTAGAAAAGCTTAATTCCTTCTGAAGCAAAATATATATCCCCTTCTTTGTCTCTTTACTGCTTTTTGAATGCTTTTAACAAGTCTTATGAGAAGGAAGGGTGATGTTCTGTTAGATGTCAGTGTATCTGCCATGCTTATTTAGGATGCGTGCAGCTAGATCATGCCTACAGACTTCAGTAAGAACTTAATTTGCATTAATCCAGGAATAACTTCTGAGTAAGCTGCATCCCTCCAAGAGGGAGCAGAATGAGTGGCTCACAGTTATCTGTGGTCTTAGAACTATTGTAAAGTGGGTTGAATCTAGCTTGCATTTATGATTCCCCACGGAGAAGGGGAGGGGAAAATAGTGGAGATAGTACGTGAAAGAGTTTGTGATTACTGCAGAGGATGGTTTGAACACAGGGTATAAGAAGAGTGCAAATCAATCTCAATCACACAGATTCAAACAGGGATAAGGAACACTAGAGCCAATAAATCATTCTGATATTCTTAACTACTTTCTAAGTGTTAACTAGCATAGTATTTTAGTGGGAAGGTACACAGTAGCTAAGACTGTTTAGTGTTGCTTCTATTTAAATAGCAGTACTTGTTTTTCATATCTGTTAATGTAAGAGTATCAACTGTTCACTCACATTCCAGAAATGCCTAATTGTTTTTTTAATAAGTTTTAGGAGTAGGAAGAAGGTTTGAAATTAGTAACACTTTAAATAACATTATAGTTTTTCTGGCAGTCAATATGATGCTGAGATACAAAACTTGAGTATTTTCTTGGTGTGATGTTTAGAAGCTAAAAAGCACTTTGTTGATGCATTTAATACATAGGTTTGAGTACCAGAGTACTTAGCCACAGGTCTGTGCAGGAAATGCAAGGAGCGTAGTTGTAATTTGCACTAAAAATTGTCCCAGTGTAAAAATTGACTGTCAGTTCTGTTGATGTTTGAGTTCTCATTTTAAGCCTCTGAATAATAAAGCCAGTCTTTAGAGTCAGGTGGTTTCTAGAAATACCAATTATGGGACCAGTTGGGATTTACAGCGCTGAAACACTGGTAAGAATTGTGCTATGCTGAAAATGTCTTCAGTAAAACATACAGTGGGGTTCAGAGTAACCAGCCTCAAACCAAAATTCTGTTTGACCTAAAATGTCGATTTTCGATTTGTAGGCCATAAGGCTTGATGACCTGATAAATACATTTGTCTATCTAATTTTTTAGCAGTTGATGAACGAATGCTGTTTTCAGTGCTTATTTTAAGTGTGATGTCAAGGGACAACATTGTAAAGTCCGGGGAAACACCATCATAGGTGTAGCAACTTCTGTTCTACTGAGCATTGTGGCAGCAAGTTCTTTTGTTTGCAGTATGGAGCTAAGTTGGATACTTCCTGTGCAGACCATAGGTCCAGCGTTTTAAACCCTTCTGTGAGACAGTAATTCATCATTCTCTGGATTACAAAAGGCTTGAGCTTTGCTGAGCCAATACTGCAATGTAATGTAACTTGCTAAAGAGCATCTTCATCTGAGACAGCGTCCTACCTTGGAGAATTTTGAAGCTATATCTTCATTTCTCCAAATTCCAAGGTGTTAGTGCTTTTATTCCTTTGTGAGTTTAAAGGCAGGAGCTGGAAAAGTTGTGAGCCTGGATGTAGAAGCTATAGAATCACAGAATTCCATGAGTTGGATAGGACCCATGAGAATCATAGAGTCTGACTCCTTGCTCTCCGTATCACCACCCCAAATTCAAACCATATTTCTGAGAGCAGTGTCCAAATGCTTCTGGAACTGCAGCAGGCTTTGAGTTCTGACTGCTTCTCTGGGGAGCTTGTTCCAGTGCCAGTTTATGCTTTTATATTCAGAGGTGCAAAGTACAATAGTCAGTTTTGTGGAGGAACCAAAAATTTAAATTTGGGTTGATGTAACTTTAATAAAAGTGGTGATTTGTGACACTTCTGAAGAGCTGGGGTGGCTCTTGTGCCACCAGGAATTCTCCAGGTGTGGCTCCCCTCACAGTACATTCTTGCATAGGAGTTGTGTGGTGCTGACTGCCAGCCTGCAGTGGTGGCACCCTCAATGAGGGGAGTATCACAGTACTTCAGCTGTGATGTGCTGCCAGAGCTCTCCTGCCTTCTTAACTCTCAGAAGTAGGCAGCTATGTGTTGTGCCTTACAAAGGTCAGTAGGTTGATCATCCTGCAAAAGCTTTGCCTTGAATTAAAAAAAAAAAAAGTGTACTCCACAAATGCACTGTGAATCTTGGTTATTCACGATGTTCTGCATGTTATGGCATCCACAAATAGGTCTGACTCTGACCCCTTTAGTCCTAACGCAGCCTGTGGTAAGTTGAGACTCCTCAGTAGGCACAAAGGGTGAGCTCCCTGAAAGGAAGGAAGCACTGCAAAATCTATTGTAAGAATTGTAACAGCTTTTGGCCAGAAATCTTGGGTAGATACAGTTTTACCAAGTAGCCAGATCTTGAAGTTTAAAGAGTAACTGGAAGCAGTAGGGTTCAAAACATTCACTCTTAATAGCTTGTATGGGTTCGAAGTTTGTTTTTGTAAGTAAGGAAAGTATGAATATATGTAGAAGAGTATATTCTGATAGCAGTGTGCTGATTTCATTACTTCATTTAGAACGTATAGAAAAATAATGAAGATAAAACTAATAAAAATTACTTAAACTTTGGGAATGCAAACATTAGTGGGGAGTGACTCTCCTTGTTTGGAAGATAAAATCCAATCTGAAGTTTGAAGAACATTTAGTATTTTGTAGAGAGTTCCATTTTAGACACTTTTGAAGTTAGGGGGAGTGTTACGAAGGGGATAAAGTAAAGACCTCGTTGTGTTTTTGTAATTAGTGAAGCTGGTGTTTTAATTGTTACTTTTTTTGATCTTACTTAAGCACCACTCAAAGGAATACCAAAACAAGCTCCATTCAGGAGTACTTCAGCACCTAGTGTATTTAACCCTTCTGGAAACAGAAATCCTATTCCTCCTTCAAGAACGCCTTTGCGTAAAGAAAGAGGAGTAAAGGTAGGTGAATTCCTGCTCAGTTCTCCCCATTGTAAAATAACTTTTTGCTGCTGTTTTGAATCAAGCATCAGCGTGTTAAAGAAAAAAATAAGGATAGTATTGAAGTAGTTTAAATTTATATTGCTGTTGCTAAGATTCTGCACTCTTTTCTTCAGCTTTTAGAATTCTCTGAGCTGGATATGGTAGGTGCTGGCCGTGAAGCAAAGAGAAGAAGAAAGACATTAGGTTAGTATGGAACACGGCTTTCAAAGGCTGTTAGGATACATGCAGATACACCAGGTTTTATTCTTGATGTGTTGAAACTCATCTGCTAAGTTTACCAGAAAAATGGGTACAAACTTAATTATTGGGTTGTTCATAAAATTGTATATGAAGATCACTGTATATTCACTACTGTATCCTTTCAGCATATGCTTCTAAGGAATGTTCTAGCAAACTCTTTGAAAATGTGATTTGTTTTAGATCCCTGTTTAAATCAAATTTGGTATTTAAGCATATTTCCTTGAACTGACTTTTGTTTTTATGCAATAGATACAGAAGTGGTGGAAAAGCAAGCCAAAGAAGAAACGGTAGTAGAAAATGCTACTCCAGATTATGCTGCTGGCCTTGTGTCTACACAGGTATAAACAGAGCATCAGAGGGAAAAATCCTACCACGCAATCAAATAACAGAGATGAGAAAACTATGATGTGTGTTATTCTAAAACACTTAAACACTGTAATTATATTGTTTTAAGTTGTTGAAACAAGACTTCAAATGTATTTAAAAAAAAAAAAACCAGCGCGTTCCATAATTATTTCAAAATTGCACTGTACTATCTTTGAACAATATTTAAAAAAAAAAAAATCAGGATCAGGGTGAAGTTCATTGCTACAAGTTTATGATAAGGTATGGCATTTATGCAATTGAGGACTACCACCTTCTGTCAGAAGTAGGGGACAGGAAGGTTCCCTACTGAAACAATGTTGAGAAACACAGTGAGGCATGGAGGGATATCTCAGGAGGAATAACTGAATATATGTAGCTGAACAAGAAAGAAATCTTCAAAAATTCATCAGTCTTCTGGCTTGAAAAAAGAACCTCTATGCTAGTACTATTCTGGGGCTCTCTTCTCCATTTTCCTTTGTAATCTTGTGAAGATGTTGTTTAATTTAGAAGGCAGCTTCTTCTGAGGTCTCACATATGTCTGTAATGAGGCTAAGCCAGCCCTATTATTACTGAAAGGGAGGGAGAAATACAAGGAACTGATTTCTGTCCAGAATACCCTTGGCTTATAATCTCTTCCTAAAACCCATGAAGCTCAGAGGTGGCCACTCCCTCTCTTAATGGCATTTTTAATCTTCATGAAATGTGCACAATATTGTGCTCTAAGTACAAAACAAGTGATTTCTTTTGCTTGATGCAGGATGGTATCTGTGTCCTACATTGGTGATGATTGCCTGTTTGAGTGCAGACAGTCCTATTTAAGCTTTTACCTCTGGTTAGGCCTTCTGCATGCTGATGTCCCAGAGGCCTTCTATGCACTCTGTGGTACTTCACCAGGCGTAACACTTCTCATGTTTTACAGAAACTTGGCTCACTGAACAATGAGCCAGCGCTGCCTTCTACAAGTTATTTACCTGCTACTCCCAGTGTGGTGCCATCTTCCTCATACATCCCGAGTTCTGAATCACAGCCAGGTAAGTAAGATGCTTTTTTTTTTTTTTTTTTTTTTTTCTTCTACTGGGACTTTATACCTCTGATCTGTTTGGTTTTGCTGGCTGACTTCTTTTATTTACTGACTTACTGTTCTTCAACTCTGGAACTCTTGGCAATCTGAAAACCCATTGCAGGAAGGTTAAATTACCTAAATATCTGCACCTAAGAAACAAATAAAGAAAATGCTGATTTTTTTATATATATATATTTTTAAGAATTAAAAAAGGCTAACTGTTTTGCTTACTTAATTTTGTAGGTTATTTTCTATCCTTGTTATAGGAAATACAGCGTATTTTTTAATTTCCAAAGAAACACTAGTGAGATTTATATTTATTTATATATATGTTTGTATAAGTAAATCTTAGAGTATATGCTGGGTATACACACACCCACCTCCATGCACTTGAAGAACAGGTAATTGCTTTCAAGTGTCAGATATGTTCTTAGAAACAAGTACTATTTACTTTGACACAGGCATTCTTTTCCACTTTCCTTTTACCTTTTTATAAGTTCCTGCATATTTTGAAGGGGGGGAAAAACACATCCTTTTGTAGAAATCCTTTTTTTCCACTCTTTAATACACCGGCCTTTAATTTCCCTTCCCTGCTGCATGTGCAGTCGTATGGCAGCATATCAGCTTGTACTAACAAATGTACGTGACTGGGGTTCATTACCAGAGCTTGTAGTTAACACAGAACCAGCTCTGCAGTTTGTGTTATTTTTGTTCTTGCTTGTTAAATGTTACTGTAGCTTTTCCCTGTATGAGCTGTGGCATGTTGGTCCCTGTAGAAAAAGTCATACAGAAAAACTAATCACTTGGCTCTGAAACAGTTCAGAATCTCTCTGAAGGTCTATGCAAATCTCTCTGACAGTAAATTGGCATCTCTGGAAGGAATGCAGCCAAAAGCACATCAGTGTTGTCAGCAGCTAGTATTATTTTCCAGAGCGTTGGCAGTGTATTCCACATCACAAAAAGCCTAGTTTAAAATTCTCTATTGTCTTTGTCTCCTGTTGTTTTTTTTTTTTCATTTTTTTTCTAACTTTCCTTACAGACAAGGAGTGCTGTTTTCTTAAAGACCTGTTAATTTTGTTTCTTGTAATCTGATGTTGTGTAATTAAGATGTAGTTACTTTATGCAAACTGATTCTGACACGGGGTGAAGCTGGTAATGAAAGTGGAGATTTGTACAGAATGAATGGCTAGTATCTTGCTGGCTAAGAGCCATCCTGCTAAAGCCAGTGCTGTATCCATGCCTAGATGATGAGAGTACTGGAAGCTTCACATTCTCTAAAACTTGGTCTGAAAGGAATCAGCTGAATTGTGATGTGTATCTGCCATTTTGGTTTGTTGTGAACACAGATGAGTATAGGCTAGTTTAAATTTCATGAGACATTTAAAAAGGTACTTAAGTAGTTGTACCTATGTCAAAAGAGCTGCAAGAGAATGTAAGTAGCTGGAATGTGCACTGGCTGGCTGTTGTCTGCTGGATAACGTGGTAACTTGTGATATACCTTACCTCTGGCTGCAGTCAGCTTTGGAACAGGAGCTTCCTTGGATGGCTGAGTACAGGCAAATAAATCAACTTCTCAATATTGTGAGGGTTTTAGCCCTCTTAGCAGTTAATGTTTAAATGAATTATTTTGGGGACTTTTAATTTTATCTGTGCAAATATTTGTGTATTTTCAGTATTTGTTACTGTCTGAGACTGCACTATGTTTAAAAAAACAGGAATCAAAACCACAGTATGACAGACTGTGGGGTCAGCACACAGATGTTATAGCAACATATATTAAAAAGTAGATCAATTTAAGCTTAACTTAAAGATGAAATCTGCTTCTGAATGTGGTGTAATCCATATTGGAAATGTCTTTACTGTCTAACTGATGAAGGTGATGGTCTGTGGAGAGCACTAACTCCTCATGTTTTCAGGTGGGTGTTTTCAGATGCTTAGAGTTATTATGATAAATAGAAGAATTGGGAATTTTAGATCCTTTTAAAATCCATTGGTGATGCTGAGCCTTGTTTGTGGGTTATACTTTTAATTACTCTGTTTTTTGCAGCTGGCTCTGCACGAGAGGCCTTGCAGACTAACAGGCAGACTGAAGAGCCTGCAGCTCCAAATGCTACCACAACTCTTCCTGCGCAATTCAAGCAAAGAACTCCCATGTACAACAGTAACTCGAATCCACCTGCAACTACACCTACCTCACCCCTCACACCTACCACACCTCCTGCCATCTCCCCTGCAGCACAGGCACCACAAGTGGCCCCTCAAACTCAACAACAGCCACCACCGAAAAAAAGCCTCTCTCTTACAGTAAGTAACAAATAGGTTGTTTTTAGCTGAAGCTTTTGATGTAGGTTGGAAAAGCAAAATTTATTTTCAATCTTACTTAAAAGTTTGACAATGTAACTGAGCTGCTTGTTTGCAACCAAAGATAAAGAAAATATTCGTGCAGCTTCATTATCATTGCTGCTTGAAATGTTAATCACAACTTTTTATTTGTGCAATGTTACTGTTAGAGTAAGATGTCTTTATTTATGTTTATTTATGTCTTTATTTCCTGCTGTACATTACATAAAACAACGTGCTCCTTGTTGCAAAGAATTTGGGAGAAAGGCATAATTCCAGCAGTGCCTTTAGCCTTGCTTATAGCATAAGCTGCTAGAAAAGGTCGTGTTGTTGCACTGGTAGGAATGAAGGTATCAGTAGAATAAAGGCAAAACTCTTGATTTCTTTTCCTGCCCCCCCCCCCCCCGATCTGTTATCAGTTTTTAAAAGCCTGGGAGTACAGAGGTAAATAAATAACACTTACCTTGAAGCTTCTTACTGTTCCTATGTTTGTATGTTACGCACATGCTTGAAATGAGTCAGGTAACCAATTTGAGATATGACTGTCTCTGAAGACTTCACAAAGCACCTCTGTAAGCCCAGCTTGCAAGATCTGAACCTTAAGAAGCTTTGACTTTTCAGTAGCTTTGCTTCATTTAAAAAGAAAAATCTTCCCACTGAAACTACTGCAAGTCTGTGTGTTTTAGGATGTAGAGGCACTTTTTTAATTTAAACTGAGGTCTTAACACAATATGGAGTGGGAACAGCAGGTCTCTTAACACGTTTCTGTAACTGTTTAAAGTGCCTACTTCAGTGTAAGTTTCAGAATTGTCACTGCTGCAAGTGTTAGATATAAGCATTAAAGATGAAAAGCTTTGAGGTTAAGGTGTTTATTTTATGTTTTTCTGCTGGAATTCATATTTGTGTCTGTTACAGAGGGAGCAAATGTATGCTGCACAGGAAATGTTCAAGACTGCAAACAAAGTTACAAGGCCAGAAAAGGCTCTTATACTTGGATTCATGGCAGGATCCAGAGGTATGTATTGAAATTAAATTATTTTGCTTTTCTATCTCCAGTCTGAAACAAAGCATAGCATTTCTGAATGCATGTCTCCTGCTTGACCTTCACTCAAGGTGTGCTAGAATCTAGTTTACTCTGGACTGGGATTATTGTAATGGATTAAGTTTTGGCTACCTGGAAGTAGTTTTTAGTCTTTTTCTCATAAAAATAGAATAATCTCAGAGCAGTCACTGAGCACAAAACAGAACTGAACCAAGCACGTGTGATACTGCTTAGTAGTTGAGGAGACTCAAGCCTGTCCAAATGGAACAGTGAACAGGCTGATTGGGTTCTAGTATTCTGCCTACAAGACAGAATGCAAATTCTCCCATAACAAGCTGATGTACAAATTGTGTAATACAGAGCCTCTTCAGTAGCTCTGGAACATCAGAAATGCAGCAGCTGTTTTCTCCTACTTCAGGTATAGATGCTGAAAATCGTAGGGAGATGAGCTGTAGTCTTGTTCTTGTATATTGCCCTTGATAGACCAAGACTGTCTACTCAGTTGTCTACTAAATGTAATACGAGAAGGAGCCTAAGAGTCTTCAAGTGAACTTTATCATCTGCACTGGCTCTGCTTTCTAGGTTGATATTTGAAAGCTCTTGTCAGAGGAGTGCTGAAGTCTAAATGTGGCTTATGCATTTGGATTAGTGTAGTACATCATTCAAGATAGCCAGGATAGAGTTACTATGATGATCCCAGGGCTTAAAGAAAGTTTTGTGTTTATTACATTCATGGGTGCTCTTCCTACCACTTCAGAACACTGTAGCAGGATGTACTTTAATACCTATATTGATATTTTTGTGATGTGAGGTAAACGTTATTTTGACAGTGTGCATGTGTGTTTTCTGCATATGTGAATTTTTACATATGTGAATATACATAAGTAAATAATATAAATTCCTAGCTAGTAACGTCAGTACTTCTTGAAAGTTGGGGAAATAACTTTCAACTAGGATATTCCTGATTTTCCTGACTGTCAGTTCCAATAGTTGGACGTGTAACACTTGGTACATGTGCTGGAATGGAACCAGGCCTTATAGATCAGTAACTTCAATGAATCTGTTAAGGCTTCCACAATTACTAAAACTGTTGAATTCTTTAAAATGTGAAATGCATCCCAGATAGAGCAAGTTTGGTAGGTTCAAGCTTAGCAAATCCAAAATGTAAAGTTCTTGAGGCAGATCAAAGAGGCATTGGCATGCTTCCCTGCACTGACTCACTTCTGTTCTTCCAATTACTTTGTCTTTGAGGTTTATCTTTAGAGGTTTGGTTTTGTTATAAGAGAAATAAAGTCCATGATGTACAGAGTGAAAAAAGTCTTTGGCCACGTGGTGTAGAGATAAACCCAGAACTAATAGAAAATACTGTGTATTTTTCAGTGTAAGGTTTTGAATCTCCATCAAGTGCTCTTCACTTTCTCATAATGCTAAAATGTTCAACTTGTTTCTGTTTTTGTTTCCACAGAGAATCCTTGCCAAGAGCAAGGTGACATCATTCAGATTAAACTTAGTGAGCATACAGAAGATTTACCAAAGGCAGATGGCACTGGCAGCACCACTATGTTGGTTGATACAGTCTTTGAAATGAACTATGCTACTGGTGAATGGACCAGATTCAAGAAGTACAAACCTATTACTAATGTTTCTTAAGAGTTGCAGCGACAGCAGACTGGACCAAATCAAGCTTAGAGTCAACCAGCTCATAGAGTATGTCAACTGTACAAAATGGCATTTGTGTACATTTATTACCCTCCAGCTTAGAAGTTGTGGCTCTTCAACCTAACTGGGCTCAATGAATGCAGAAGAAGATGGTGTTGAATTTACTTTTTTCCTTTTTTTATTATCTGGAAAAGGTGATTTGAGGGAGGAAGTGGTTGGTGGCTTTTTATTCTGTTCTTTTTTTTTTTTTTTAATGCAATTTAAGATGCTGGAAGAGGAGAGGAGATCACAACGGAAAGATGGAAAGATTAAAGATGGGAGCAGTTTACTTCTGAGTACCTGAAGAGAAGACTACTGCACAGTCATTCACAGTTTACCATTTAAACAAGGGCACAGATCTTTATTTTTTAAAGAAACTATTTTCTTTGACTACATGGGTTCCATGAGCACATGGAAGCACCACATGGGCGCTTTGTTTTGTAATTCAGGTGCAGTACACCTAAATACTGCAGGTGATAGATACCTAGGGTCTAATGGTACCCACTGTATGTCCAGCTCATTTATTCTTGAGGCATAGGATGGGATTGAGTATCTTTCATTTGCTATATTGTCTATGTCCATAAACAGCATGAGTTAACCTATGTTTGGCATTACTTGAGATCAAGAAAAACTGAATATCATAGTTTTCTGATGGGGAAAAAATAGCATAACCAGGGAAAAATTGAAAGGAAGCAGTGGGCTGCTGCTGTGTGGAAATCATTGCCATGTCATTTTTAGGGTAAAAGCTTATCAGTGGCTATTGCATGCCAAGTCCTTCAAACAGCCTGGGAGGAAACAAGGCTAGAACATATCAATACTGATTGCAGCATTTTTGTTTTTTAAATGGCCCTGGAGATGGTTGCATCAACCAATCTCTGAATAAGATGATTAGGAGGTGGTGGTAAAGTATGGTTGGTTGGGCAATCATAAGGTGCTTGATCACCTTATCCAAAAAGTTCAGAATGAGCATAGCTGTGGTTCCTACCTGTGTAGTTATCAGTATAATCATTAATGTGGCTGCAGTTATTCTGGCATATAAATGTGCCTTAGATGTATCCCCTTCTAGGAGAAGCACATTTTGATCTTTGTAACACCATTAGTTTCAGCTGTCCTTAATTGTTCAAGTATAGCTTGCATTTATTGCGAGGGATTGTGTACATAGTTCAGGATTCGTTTGGAGCCTTGTTTGCATTCTTCGAGGGAGACTTGGTTTAAATGTCTGGTTTCTGCCAGTGCTTGTGCGTAGAGCTGTGCTTAGTTGGGAATGGTGCTTGGAAGGAAGAAGTACAACACAGTGCAGTGGGTTTTCTGCTGCTGAGAGGGTACCTTAGGCTGACTGGAGGTTCATGTTAAAGTGGAACTTGTAGGACAAAATGAGGCTTTTCTCTTCTTTTTTTTTTTTTTTAAAGAAAACAGACCAAATCCCTTCAGTACATGTAACATAATAAGATGTTTAGGTGATTGTTTAGAATATTTTGTACTGGAAAATTTTTATTGCGTTTTTATTTTTAGTTTCTCAAAATAATTATCCAACTGAAGAGGGAAAGCGTAAGCGAGAAGAGAATCTATATTTACAGCATTTTAAAATGTGACCAAAGTTATAGATTCCTTCATTTTATTTGAGCAAATAGACAGAATGTTCTAGCTCCTGTAGTGGGCAGGTCATTTAGTGGCATCTGCTTACATTACAGAGTGTTGTGCATGTTCTAGTGTGAACGTTAGGCTCCTCATTTCACCATCACACTGGGGGCTCTCCTCCACCTCCTATTAGCCCGTTTCAGAAGCAGTGCAGATTGTGATTCTGGTAGTGTTTTTTCCTGTAAGCAGCTAGAGACCGGCCTGACAAGTGAGGATTAGTAGTGGGCTTTAGTTTTTAGAATGAGTTCAGTGAAAATGTATTTTCATGGCTGTAACTTATTTGATTATATCTTGCACAGTAAGGGCTAATAGTAGAATGTGAAAGTATTCATCTTTTAAAGTAAAGGTTTAAAAGAAAGTAACATTCCTTTTCTTGTCTGCATTCAGATTTTTAAAGGTTTTTTTTTTCGATGACCATTTTTCTTTAAACATGTATAATAGTTGTCTTAAATGTTCCTACTTGCTAGATAAACTGCAAGTACCAAATACAATTTTAGAATAAATGTTTTAGAAAATTGGCTGACTTGAGGGGTGTGCACTGTTACTGTAAACTGCTCATCTGAGATCCTTTGCAGTTTGGTAGTGAGAAGCAGCTGCTGTGTGATGACTGAGCTTTCTTGAGATCAGTGGAGGTGCTTCACTAACCCTGTAGTTCACTAACCCACAAGTCTGTATTTCAACCTGTCGTGCTGGGATGGAAGCAGCCGTCCCTTCAAGAAGTCATTGTAGAATAAATTTGAGTCATCTGAACACAGATAGTGTTGGAAGCCTACCGTGCTGCTACCAGATCTTATTTGCTGTGTAACAAAGTTGATCTGCAGGCCTGCTTGAAGTCATGCCCAATATATTGAAATTTTAAGCAGAAGCATAGTATATTTTTAATTGTTGGGTTATTAGGATGAGATGGCGCTGCAAAATAATTTATTTTTAAAAGCGACTTTATGACACTCAACACTATAGCATTACTGCAAGTTGATTTGTGAATCTTGAAAGGTTTCTTAAATGCCTAAAGAAAGGGAAGATTTTGCAATGTTATGGTAAGAAGTGAAACTACATGGAGCTCTTTTATCTGGAGAAAATGTAGTGTGCCAGGCAATTCAGACAGGGCAACGCCAGCATCTGAATTCCAGTGTAATGGAATTGCTGCAGACAGAACACTCTGGCCTTGGAACTTGATATTTTTTTAATCTTAAATATTCAGTCACTTGGCTGTGAGCTGGATTCTATACAGTGATGCTCAGCGTGTGCTGCAAAACTAAACAAAAGCTCTTGCTGACTCCAGGATGATGTGCGGTGTACTAACCGAATGACCGCAGTAGTTGTGGCTTTTCTTACTTCTGCGTTCTTTCCCTTTGCCCGAGCATGAAGCTTTAGGAAACAGCAAGCCCAAACTTCCTAAGTGTGTTACTGGACCTCAGCAAGGCAGGATGTCCCATTTTCTTGTCTTTGCTTGTAAACAAGCACCTGTGAGCATGTCAGGGCACAAAATGAACACAATGTGGCTTGTAGCAATGAAAGTGGCTTTTTTTTAACCTGTCCAAGTGTGTTAGGTGGGGGATGGAAAGAACACATACACACATATACAGGCTTCTTAAGAACTTGCCCTACAAAGTCCTAGGTTTCTTCAGGCTCCATTTTCTTCAAGAGTGAGGACTTGAAAGTGAAATGAGTTTAATGAAGGTGAGCCCAAGGAGGATGTTGAGCAAGAGTACCGATTACAGATTCCTTCCTCCTCCTTTTTCCTGCTCTAGTGCTCTGTAGTTCTCTCCGTAAAATGCTATTGAGACTTTGTGTGGTTAACACTCTTGTGTTGGGCCAGTGTTCTGTGGGTTAACTTCATTTTCCACTGGTAGCTTTGCTGGTTAATCTTTCAGTTAAATGCCATAGGATACTGGATGCGATGAGGGGGAACTTTTGGTGGTTGCTCAATACCTCTGTGTGAAATTGGTAATATCACTAAATGATGTCTAAGTGCAAACTGTTGTCTAGATAGAAGCTTGAAACTTTGACATCATACAGTTTAAGAGTGAATCACATTCTCATAGTGTAATCTGACTGGAAAAGACTAAAAAATGTTAAGCCAGAGCCCTCTGGGAATCTGGTGCCTTTAACAAGAAATGTCATTTTGTGAAATGTTACATCTATTGCATAGTCTGTATGTTTTCTATTGTTTTGGGTTTTTTTTTTGTACAGTTGTAAATTCAAAATATTCTGTCTTTGGGTACGTATTTTCAGTGTAATACAGTATGTATAATAAAAATTTAGATTTTCTATGGAAGCAAACCATTTTTTTAATACTTACATTATGCACATCCATTCTAAATGTATCCCATAGAAATGTCAGCTTTGCAGTACACCTCCAGAAGCGAAGCAATGCTGACATGCAGTAGTTTTGCTGGTTAGGATAGTTGTGAGGAGGAGGTGTTAGCAAAATACCTGCCTCTGCTTTCTGGGCTGATTCAACAAAAGCTGGTTATCCCTGGGTGGTAAGGCTCCGCGCTGTGTGGGTGTGCATACTGTTCAGTGCTCAAGCCACAGCCTGGGCCTGGTGGATCGAGGAAGGTGCGCAGTGCATGGCTGGCCCATTGGCATCAAGTGTGGAATAAGCCCTGCTTGCTGTCTGCCTCCTGTGGCTGAGCTACAACAGCGGCTGTTTCTCTCAGTCCTGGAGTGCTGTGGAAGACTTCTGTGGTTTGGTTTTGTCTTTATGCTCACAGACTGCAGTCTGGTTTATTCTGTGATAAACGTGAAGACTGACTTCTCGATGCTGAGTGATACAGACCTGTGGCTGGCCTCATCCCAGCTTTCTTATGTTGGAGCCTTGTGACACGGCTATGTTACGCTTGCCTGCACTTGTGTGGTGCCAGGCATAGTCTGAGGTTTTTTTTCCTGTCGGATCGACCTTATCAAATAGCCGGCAAGCAAATTCTGTTCCAGGTCAACTGCTCTGTTAAAACACTTGTGACAAAGCTTTGAGAGTAGATTGGGATGCACATTTCACTTATGTCATAGAGCATTTGTTCTGTGAAAGGTTCTTGGCGTCCATGTGGGTGACTCACTAATACATTTTACATGAATAAGGATGTGCCAGGCTGCCTTGTCTTCCTGAGAACGGCCTATTCAGAATTGGACTCATCTATTTTTAGTGATCTCTGTCACTAGACATTTTGGACAGCACAGCTGGCTCAGGCAAACAGAGCTTTTATTACATGCTTAGGATTCTGTTCTAATACCAGGTTTCACGGCTGACCAAACACTGACCTTTCTAAGACCCGCACTGCCTCGTCAGACACTGTCCTCAAGCTGATACCTTTAGATAGAACCCAGAATTCATTTTTCTCCAAGCTCTCTTGCTCTCAGGTGTGCATGAACGTGTTCTCCTGACAGCAGGAAAGGAAAAATAAGGCATGAAACAAAACTGGTGAGTGAGCAGAAGAGATGATGTCATTTTTAAAACCTGCTGTGTTTCAAGATGGTTCCAGACCAGAGAAGGTTCTCCCAGCTGGTTCCGGAGTGTGGCTTTTAAATAGTACTTGCTATTAAAATATGCTTACTGCTTCCTGATACAGTACGAGTAGGTATTTCATGAAGGAGGCAGGTTGTGGGAATCGCCCTGGAAGTTACTGCTGGAGAATCTGACTTTCTTTTGGCCATTTTTACTGTTTATTTTCAATTCGCTCGAAATCCAAACGATAATGCCTCATGCTCTTCTTTTTTGAAGCGTTTGCTTCAGAATAAGACTTATTATTTCTATTACTTCAGCTTCCCTGCTGGGGGTTTTGCCCTTCCATTTACACAACACTTATTATGAAGGTTCCTGCTGGTGCTGTTATAAAACACCACTCTTACTTTGGTGAAGGTGATTTTAGTATCGGCTCTGAAGGGTATTGGTGTGTCTTTCGCTTTTCAAAGCTGTGGTGCCATCGTGTGGCCATTTGTACTGGTACAGCTGTTAGCCTGCTCGGAGCACAGCAACGGTGTTCTTGCCTTTGGGAGTGCTGGCAGCTCTGTCTTGCTTTTCTCCGTTCTACCTGCCTGCAGTTGTCTTGGCCCTCCTCTGGGCACCTGAAGGGGGGTTCTGAATTCCCACATGTCTGAGAGCAGTGTCCCAACACTTCTTGAGCTCCAGCAGCTCAGGGCTGTACCTACTGCCCTGGGCAGCCATTCCATGCCCACCACCCTTGTTGCAGACCCTTTCCCTAATCCTGAGCTGCCCCTCCCCTGACACAGCTCCATGCCATTCCCTCGGGCCCTGTTGCTGTCACACAGAGCAGAGCTCGGCAATGCTCCCCAGCTCCCTGTGAGGAGCTGCAGCTGCCATGAGGCCTCCCCTCAGCTGCTCTACTCTGGGCTGAGTGAACCATTGACAGAAACCGATGCAGCTTGGAGGGTGGCAGCTGAGGGTGCTCATATGTGGCTCAGGTCCATCAACTGGGAAGGGCTTGAGAAGGGCTGTGACGCTGGCAGGGTGCTGTGTGTAATGCCTATCTCCCTCTCTGCCATTCTGGAGACCTCCAGCTGGAGTTCAGCGCTTTCAGAACAGGCTGAGCTCAACAGAGCTGCGATTTGGGTTGTGGTGGGGCTTGTCTGCATACCCATTGCAGGAATAATGCAGAGCAGCTGGAGCAGGTCTAGAGGAGTGCTGTGAAAGGTGCTTAGAGGGCTGGAGCACCCTTCCTAGGGGGAGAGGTTGAGGGAGCTGGGCTTGTTTGCATGGAGAAGAGAAGGCTGCAGGGAGATCTCACTGAGGCCTTCCAGTACCCAAAGGGAGCTTACAGGCAGGAGGGGGGACTGACTTTTTACACTGACTGATAGTGATAGGACAAAGGGGAATGGCTTTAACCTAAAGAGGGGAGATTGAGGTTAAATGTTAGTAAGAAATTCTTCACTCAGAGGGTGGTGAGGCCTGGGAAGCCTGATCTGGTGAGGGGCACCCAGTCCACGGCAGAGTGGTGAGCTTTAAGGTCCCTTATAGCCCAAACCACGTGATGATTGCCTCAGTTAAAATGGGAACTGCTTTGAGCTGCAGTTCTTCCTGAGTAGTTCTTGCTGCAGGAAGCCCTGGGTATCTAGAAGTGCAATCCTTCCCCCTGAGGAGATCACGGGGCCTGGCCTGCAGCCCGGCCCAGTTCTGCCTGTTCTTCTTTCCTCAGTGCCTTGCTCCTCTTGCATGAGTTTTTGCATGGGAAGCGAGCAAGGTTTGCTCTTTTGCTCCGGGCTTAGCTTGCACTGCACCTCGAGGAGGCCTCATTGAGACCTGCTGCACCCTCTGTGCACAAACACTTTTGGGGGGAGGCTGATCCGGCCCAGCCGCATGATCGCAGTCAGGTGACGACGTTGAGCGCAGAAGCGGTGTGGGATAAGCAGCTCAGTGAGGGAGATCAGCTGCTGCCCCGGCCCTCTGCGAGCTGTTAGTGCTCAGGGAAAATGAGCGTCTGGCCCCCTCCTCTGCTCTGGAGCTTGACCACGGCGTGTCTGACAGGTGAGCCCTTCCAGTGCCGCTTTGCTTTGTGGGGCTGAGTGCGGGGCGTGGGGACACGGTGTGTGCTGGTGAAACCGCTGGCCTCAGAGTGTGGGGTGGGCAGGGGGGAGTGCTGGGAACAGTGCCTTAAAGGGGTGCGGTGCTGGAAGTGGGACGAGCAGCCTAGCAGTCACAGAATCACAGAGTTCTTTGAGTTGGACAGTTAAAGGACAGCTAGTCCAAGTGCCTACGATGAACAGGGACACCTACAGCTCCACCAGGTGCTTTGTAAAGAAAAGGGAGTAAGTTCAGTCACTGCAGACTGAGTGCTGTGGCGTTATCTGAAACCCAAAGGAAGAAACATTCCCTTTCTTGGGGGTGTTCTGGTAACTGGGTGATCCTAGGAGCACGTGTAAAAGTGCCTGAATATTTCTGTACTCATGTCCCTGCTCCTGCAGACCTGAGGCACTCAGTGGGTCGGGGACTTGCAGGGCCCGTGGTCATCAGCTGGAATAGAGCTCCTCAGTTCCTTTCCCCCTGCCCACCAGGCAGCACTGTGCTGGGCGGTGCTGGAGTGCTGGCACAGGGGCCAGAGATGCTGTGGGATCTGCTTGGGGATTTCAGTAGCTGCCTGGTCGTGGGCCTGGGCACCCTGCTGGTGGTGGCTCTGCTGGGGTAGGGCAGGGCCAGAGGAACCCTGAGGTCCCCATGCTGTGAAAACTTCTCAGAACAATTCTTAGGCCATAACCTCTCATCTTAAAATGCGCAGGAGGTGGTGGAGTCACCATCCCTGGAAGCATTCAAGAAACTCAGAGATTGGCACTGAGGGACATGGTTAGTGGGGATGGGCTGATGGTTGGACCAGATGGTCTTAAAGGTCTTTTCCAACCTTAATGATTCACTTACCTGGGAGCCTTGGTGTACCTGTGTGTCTGGTACAGCCAAATCATGTGATGAGGTACAACCTGTAGACTGGAACTTTCATGGAGTTTGGGGAAACTCAGAAGCAGCTTATTCACATGTGGAATTCACCAAAGATCTTCTTTACACAGACAATTATTGACTTGGTTATATTTTGTTTTGCTTGAAGTATTGGTTGCTTCAAGAACTGATAGCAGACTGATGTGGGGGAAGAGAAGCAAAGGAGCTGCCATCCTACTCAGGCCTTTTTTCAGTTCTCAGCCACTGCCATGTACTTCACAGGTCAGCAGGGCTGCATGTCCTGTACGTTACAAAGGTTCAGGTCTGTCATCAAAGGTTCAGTAAGCTGCTTACCATGACATCCTCATGTCTGACTCACTGTAAAGTAGACCGAGTTAAGGCTGCTGAGTTGGACAAGGGGAACAGTGCATCGTGGTGCTGGGTCAAAGCACGGCTGAGGCAATGTGGCCAGGAGCAGTGCTTTCTGTGTAGGACAAGTGCTGATGACTCCTGGTCTCTAAGATATTTACCTTGGGCAAACAAATGTGAAACAAAACCCTCACTGTTAAATTCAGTGTTTCTCTTTTTGGAGAAAACAGCAAGATGTGGCAATGGCCCAGACGGCTGGTTGCTCATCTGCTGCCTGTCCCAGGAGTTACAGAAAGACTCAGTTTTCTACACTCTTGAGTACAAAGCGGTCAGTATACGCATAGCAGGGAGCCCTCCGAGCAGTCTGTTTCCATGTGATCACAGATTTCTAAGGACTCTTTCATTCACTGTCCTGATTTTGCTATAGAAATGCAACTGGTGTTACCAGCCAACTTCATTGGCATGTTGTTGCCTATGCTGGGGTGGTGCTGAGCCCTGACACCAGAGATGTCCAGCATTGTGTGGGTGCGTGTAGCTCGAAGAGTGAGAAATCAAAGGCCCAGGGAGAAGAAATCAAAGGAGGTGGCTTTGGGAAGATCTTTGCAGTGACCCATGCATCCCCAGCCACCCAGTGCCTGTCTGACAGTCTCTGAGCACCACATCATCATCCTGCTCCCATTGTTCCTCATCTGAACATCACCGTTGGGTGTCAGCTGTGCTCTTCTGTCTCCATTACCCTCCTAAAGCAGCCCTTTGAAATAGTCCTTTGGTTTCCCTGTAGCAGCTGCTGGATTCTGGCAAGCTCAGAGGCTTGCACTGGCTGGAAGAGTGGGAACACGGAGTTATTGGGAGAATGGTGTTTGTGGGGCCCAAGTCAATCCTGAAGTAACACTGATTTAACAGTTCTCACATGATGAGCTCCAGAAGGAGTTTGATTTCCTGCTAACTTTGATGCTTTATTGTAATGCTTGATACTATTGGCAATTCAGAAAATCTTTTACTTTCAGAACTACTAGGTGTTTTTTTTTCCAGCTGTCCCCAGGAGAGGGGGCTGGACATGGTCTGCGAACCTCTGACTTCAGTAACAGGTGTTATCCAAAAGAATGGAAGAGATGTGTGCCCTGAATTGCTTACAGGTGTTAGTAGCTCACCATAATAAGGCACGTGAGAGGAAAAAGGCACTTAGCAGCCATAGCAGCCCGCTGATGCCGTATGAAGCTGGGTGTTTTCAGAAGCTGAGGTTATTCTGTGGAGGAAATCCCTGCCCTGAATTCCTGATCCAAAGTGGTGTGCCTGCTGTGGTGGCAGGAGTGGGCTGGGTTTGGTTTGCTTTGTTTGCTTGGGTTTCACCTAGCAATGCAATATGAACTTGCTACTTGTTGCATTTAGTTTTACAGGCTTTTCCTCCATCCTGAGACTGAGAAACATCCATTCCCTGTGGTCATGTACTTCTGAGATTACTTTCATCAGTAGATGCCATTTCAGTCTATTACATTGCACAGCAAAACACCCTGTGCTGCAGTAACACCCTGCAGTTCTCTGAAGATTACAGCTCCTTGGCTGTGAAGAACTCCTGCTCTTACAGGGGAGGGATTTGGGAATCAAAGCTAGTCTGCCCACAGGCAGCTTCCCTTTGGGTTACTGGATGCATCCAGAGCAGCTTAAATAAAAATCCCAAACTCATGACTTTTCTTCATTGATCCCTTTAACCAAGAAGGGATGAAACAGGCAGCTACTTGACAAGCATCTTAAATCAGATTGAGGGATCTCAGGGTAAGCTGAGCACCACCAGCAAAACCAAGTGTTTTAAGCAATTCTCACAACCCTTTATCTTGGAGAGTCAGACCTCTCAGCTCTGGGATCAGCTTAATGTATTTTTCCAGCCTAAATGATTTTATGATTCTAATGCATGTGCTTGACAGGGCTCTCGTGTGCAGGTGATGCTGCACATGAGACACTGACTCCCACAGTGTTCTCCTGGGGAAGGTGGCAGCCCATGGCTTGGGCAGGCACGCTCTTTGATGGGTAAAAGACTGGCTGGATGGCCGGGCCCAGGGAGTGGTGCTGAATGGAGTTAAATCCAGTGGGGGACTGATGACGTTGGTGCTCCCCAGAAGTTGGTACTGGGGCCTGTCCAGTTCAGTATTGTTATCAATGACCTGGTTGAGGGTTGCGTGCACCCTCAGCAAGTTAGCAGGTGATATCAAGTTGGGAGAAAATGCTGATCTGCCTGGGGTAGGAAGGCCCTTTGGAGAGAAATAGACAGAGTGGATCACTGGGCTGAGGCCAAAGCTCGAAGTTTGACAAGACCAAGTGCCAGGTCCTGCATTTTGGCCACAACAACCCCAGGCAACGCTACACGCTTGGGGCAGGGTGGCTGGAAGACTGTGTGGATGGAAAGGACCTGAGGGTGTTGATTGACGGTCAGTTGAACATGAGCCAGCACTGTGCCCAGGTGGCCAAGAAAGCCAATGGCATCCTGGCTCGTATCAGAAATAGTGTTGCCAGCAGAAGCAGGGAGGAGATCACTCCCTGTACTCAGTTCTGATGAGGCTGCACTTCAAGTTCTGTGTTCAGTTTTGGGCCCCTCACTGCAAGAAAAACAGTGAAGGCCTGGAATGTGTTCAGAGAAGGGCAATGAAGCTGTGAGGGGTCTGGAGCACAGGCCTTATGAGGAGCAGCTGAGAGTACTGGGATTTTTTAACCTGGAGAAGGCTCAGGGTGACCTTATCACTCTCTACAACTACCTGGAAGGAGATTGTGGCAAGGTGAGGCTTCGCTTCTTCTCCGTTGGCATAACTAGTAATAGGACTGGAGGGAATGGCCTCAAGCTGTGCTAAGGAAGATTCAGGTTGGACATTAGGAAAAAATTATTCTAAAGAACAGTCAGGCACTGGAACAGGCTGTAGGTGGTGGAGTCACCATCCTTGGAGGTGTCCACGAAATGTTTAGGTGTGGTACTGAGGGACATGGTTTAGTGGGGAAATATTGGCAATAGGTGGACAGTTGGATTGGATGATCTTGAAGGTCTTTTCAATCTTGGTGATTCTATGATTCTGTGATGCTGCCAGTGTTTCTGCGTTGCTCTGTAGTGGAACATAGCAAAGACAATTTCTGGACACCAAATGAGGACACAAAAATTAAGACCTAATGATAAGCCTTCACTAAGGGAAGAACAATAACTTGACCATTAAGTTTTTTTTCTTTCTCTTAGGTATTGCTTTAGGCCAGACAGCCACCACCCAGGCCCCTGTTGTATCAACCTCGCTACTTCTGAGTGCAGCTACCACCCAAGTCCCTGTTCCACCAACTCCAATGTCTTCTATTGCCACAGCGACCTTGGCCCCCACATCCCCATCTGCAGCTGGAACAGTGACAAACCTCACCACCCCTACAGTTGTGTCATCTGCTATCTCAAGCACAAACCCTCCCACTCCAGCTCTGCCCACCACCCCACGCATCACCGCGCTCACCTCTGGGATTGCTACCACCCCTCATGCACCCACAGCACTAATGGCCACATCCAGCAGTGCCTGGGCCACCCCTCCAGATGCAACTGCATCTCCTGGTGTCCTATCAGTGGTCCCGCCCCTCAGCACCACTGAGCCCTCAAACTGCAGCAGAGTGAATGTGACAGCATGTACTCCTTGCTCCCCAGGGACCATTCCCAGCAGTGGTAAGAGCCAGGGCTCACCTAAGCTTTCCTATGCTAGGTGGCAAAGGGAGTGACCAAGGGAGGAAGACCAGCTTGTGGTGGATGCTCTAGGGTAACTCTGCAGAGCACAGGAGGTAATTTTCACCACGCTGTGTACAGGATGTGCCCTAGCGAGACCTTCTCCTCTTGCTCATGCTTTGCTCCTGCAGTGCCAAGGACTGGTTTCTGCATGGAGAGGGGGCGTGGATCTGCTGTGAGCCACCACTGCAAGTCTCACAGAATAGTTCTGTGCAGCTCAGATTTGTTTTGTGGAGCACAGACTGCCAGAGCTCACATCTGGTGGGAATACTGCACTGCCTATGTGCAAAGGAAGGCTGTTTCTGCTTAAGGCAGATTCTCTGCTTTGGGGTTTTCTGCTTCCCACAGATGTAAATTTATCAGAAATCAAAGGAGTGCATTTATTTTAACTTTTGCGTGGTGGTGGGGAAGAAGGAAAACCCTCCTCTCTCCTCGAATTGGAAGAGAAAGAGCAGTCTTGGTAATTACCAGAAGTCTGTGTTGATAGAATTGGGATCACAGATTGCCTTACAGCTGTTCTCCCATCTAATGGCACACAGCAGCATCACTAGCATTAATGTTATTTTCTACCCCTCAAAAACTGTCTTGCTGGGGGAGCTGGATCCAAACACCTGTGCCCATTGCAATGATCTGTAGACAAACCAAGGGGGTGGATGAGGGGTTGAAGTTAAGCCTCACGGTGCTGATCCTGCTCTCTCTGTCTCTATTCAGACACCTGGAGCTGCTCGTGCTGCACAGAGGGCTCATGCTTGGACCCTGGTGCCTGTGATCCTTGCCCAGCGGGGCACTACCAGCCTGCGAGGGGACAGCAGCAGTGCCTGCCGTGTCCAAAGGGACATTACACCAAGTAGGTGACAGCCTCTGCTGGGTCTGGACGTGGTTGTGTTCTTTCTCACAATGCTTCCCCATTTTGGCAGCTCTTGGAGCCTCCAGGTGCCTCAAATCCCTGAGGCGTCAGCCTGTCCCTGCACCAGGAGGGGCGTCAGCCTTGGTCTAACCCAAATTGTGACCTTGGTGCCTTGGGGCATGGGTGGCCTGCAGGCCAGGCTTCAGTGCCACACCTTTGAAAAGATCATGAAATCACAGAATGGCTGAGGTTGGTGGGAGCCTCAAAGCCCACCCACTTGCAACCCCGTGCCATGGGCTGGTTGGCCCCCACCAGATCAGGCTGCCCAGGGCCCCATCAAACCCAGCCATGACCAAATCAGGATCTATCCCAAGGCACTGCAGAAATGCTTCTGCTGGGACAATGGAGAGTGTGACATGGAGCTGGGGGCAGCTGGAAGGAGGAGAGAGGCAACAGAAAGGAGCCATGGCAGCTGCCCAGGGCTCCATCAGCAGTGCTTCACATTTCTGTGATATTTGGAGAACCCAGAGTCCCTTGGCTGCGAGCAGCTCTGTGGCTGATGCAATCTTGTGTTGGTTTGTTTTAAGCTAAGTGTTTGCTTCTATTCCTGTTGTCTTCTTAATTTTTTCCCTCCACAAATCTTGCTCAGCCCTGGGGTTTCCAAAGGAATAAAGAGCACGTCTTTGTTTTCCTCTAAAGGCTGGCTGCTAACAGATTTTTAAACCCACATGCTTGTGGTTGGGGATTTGGCTCTATTGGTGATGAATGAACCAGATTTCCTCCTCCACTGCCTTCCTTGATGTCCTCCCTCTCCTCCCAGAGGCCTGACATGGCACATCCCTATTCCCACAGTCCCTGCTATTTCAGGTCAGGACTCCCTCACAGCAGTGCCTGTGGCTCAGTTCCCTTTCCATAGAACCATGGAACTGTAGAGGTCAGATGGGAACTCTGGAGATCATCAAGCCCAACCCTCTGCTACATCAGGTTTCCTACACTAGAATGAGCAGGAAAGTGTCCAGGAGGATCTTGAATGTCTCCAGAGAAGGAGATTCCACAATCCCTCTGGGCAGCCTGCTCCCTATTTCCAGACTTGCTAGTGAAACAGAGCTGTGCTCCGCTGTCTTGAGCACAGAGAAGCCTCGGTAAGATAAAAGCATGCTAACCTCTGCTTGATTCCCCCAGCACTACCAGCAGCACCGTGTGCTCACCCTGCCCACCTGGCCACTATGCCAACGAGTCGGGGGCCACAGCCTGCAGCGCGTGCCAGAGAGGTAGGGCTGTTTGTATGCAACCCTGTGCGCTCCCATCACACACTGCACAGGCTTTTACCCATGGCCAGATGCAATCACTGGGTTACTTACAAGCACTGATGAATAAACAGGTTATTCTGTACAGGCCAAAAATAGGACAGCATATCTCTTCCCACAGTTATGGGTGTTCTTATTAAAAATGAAAGAACAGGTCTCACATGCAGTCACGCTCCTGTTTGCAGCAAGCTAATACCATCGGCAATACTAAATAGCACATGCAATGCAACAGCTACTCTGGATGCCAATTAAGAGCTCTTTACACATGCACAAGTCGTCCTTTGAAAATCTGTGCACAAAGCTGCTCGTCTCACACCCAAATCTTGGCTATCATTTGCTACTTTTGGGAGGAAAAACGTAAATAAGCAGCAGTTGGAGGCTGTCATGGGTGACAGTGTGTGGCACCTCACTGCCTTAACTCAGTGGATTTTTACATTAGGTCACAGAGAAGTCTATGAGCACGGCCTCTAGATCATGCAATTATGAAAGTTAATAAGCTGCTTTTCTCTTGCAAGGTGAGGGAGGGGGTTTTGCTTCCCTCCTGCTCAGCTGTAGCTCATGGCACATGTTTTCATGCCTCCTGCCCACACTGTGGGGGGTGTGAGCCCATTTGTTTGCCTGCAGAACAGGAACAACTAACAGCATGGGGACAGGGATGGCAAAGGAAAGATCCTGAGAACCTTCTCCTTTTTCCTCCAGGTTATTTTAGCTCACAGCAAAATGCAGCTTTTTGTCTGCCTTGCCTGCCTGGATCGTTCTGCAAGTAAGAAATCCTCATGTGACCTTAGCTGGGGTGGGGTGGCACATCTGGTAGCAGCCACTGAGCACCAGCAGTTGCCAGAGGGCTCTGCAGGCTTTAGGGTTGGTGGTGCTGAGATTTGGATGAGATTCTACAAAAGGAGGAGGATTCTGCCAGCAGTGCTGCAGCAAAGTGAAGGACAACTGCTGGCTTGTGTGCTTTGGGGTCAGTCCTATCCCAACCCCCACCTCAGCTAGGCTGGGGGCTGGTGGACACAGAGGCACTTTTACTCAGCTGTCCCATGGTGGAGGAAGAGGGCACCTGGGAGAGGTGAACTTTGCAGCCAAAGTTCAGTTTAATTGCTATAGAAGCAGTTCTGTGGCTTTCACAGCCGTATGGCTGTTGCTCTTCTCAGCATCTACTGAGCAGTTCCAGTCAAGTGTGCTGGGGAACGGCCCCGGCTGGGGGATCGGGTTCCTACAAGTTTCATGCAAATAAGAGACCAAGGAAAGGATAGAAATGCCATCACATTCCCAACCCTAATTAGACATATGGGAGAAACTGCACTGCAGATAGACACCACAAATGCCTACAACATGGTAAAAGATGGTAGACGGAGCGTTCAGCCTTAGGCTGTGTGTGCATAAAGAAGCAGCCGGCGGGTTGTGTAGGGTTGGGCTGTCTCAGTGCTGGGCTCACCGTGCTGTCTCACTGTTCTCCCTCCCAGCACCACCAGCTGCATGCTGTGTCTGGCCTGTCCTGCTGGGCACGAGGCTCCACATGAGGCTGCTGAGGGGTGTATGCTGTGCCGGGCAGGTGGGTCGTGACAGGTCGTGATCGTGGGCACTGAGCAACTCAGTGCACTGCATGGTTTAGAGTGATAATAGTGTGTGACCTCAGCACCAGAATGGAGGGGTTTCTTCCCAAAATTTGGTGCTTTTAACCTAGACGATGTTGCTCCCTACCACCACGAGTGGCCAAGCTGGCAGCAGCTGAGCAAACCATTGCTGCCTAAGCAATGGAAAAGTGCTGGTGGCTGTCCCATTGTGGCAGGACATGTTGTGCCAAGCCCTCCTCCAGTATGATTACTGCTGTGCTGCACTGCAGCAATGCAGCCAGATGTATTTCATGCAAACCAGCATTAATGTCTTAGAGACTGTGACTTCCTTGACCTGTCATTCTCACAAAGCTTAGTTGCACTGCACTCAGCAAGCTCCAAACAGCTGGGAAAGGTGCTTGAACCTGGAATTAGAGGGGATGAAACTCTGCTGAGCTCTGGCTCCCAACTTCCCTCTGCTTTAAAGCTGCCAGCTCAGCACTAACCCAGCTCCCACCATACTCCCGCTCTGTTTCCAGATTTGAAACAAGGTGTTGGTCAGGTTCCTTCCCTATACTTTTGTTCTTCCCTTCCTGCCCCTTTGCCACCCAGCTACTGCCAAAGTTCTGGCTCAGTTTTTGTCATGCACATGAAGTATTTCATGCATTTTCTCCTTGTGGCTTTGAAAGCACACTCATCCATATGCAATTGCAAAGGCCCTGGGTCCAGCCCCAGATGCTAATGTGCTCTTTTGCTATTTAGGTACGTTCAAAGGTCTGGGTGATGACGCCTGCAAGCCCTGCGAGCCAGGGGAATACCAACCACAGCGGGGCCAGGAGAGCTGTGACCTGTGTCCAGAGAACCACTACTGCCCTGTGAGTCTGTTCTGGCTGCTTTGGCAGCTGGGATTAACAAGTACAGTTAATACACTTTTACTTAAGGCCAATTTTAGCTTAGCTTGTTTCCTTTTCTTAAATACAGACAGAGCCCTTGTAGAGCAGTGGGGTTGCAATTAGAGCACCAGGAGGCTGGCTTTGTTCCACCCTTGGCATCAGGGCATGGTTAGGGGATGAGGTATCCATTAATGAGGTACAGAAGTGTTTAAAACACAACAAGACCTGAATTCAATGACAGCAGGTTCATTTATTGGTCCTTGGATATTGTAGGTCTTCAGGTGGCTGGCTGCTAGTCCTACCTCTGCCTCAGTCTGTCATTTCTAATATCTATTCTGAGACAGCAAGGCAGTGGGTACTTTGTAAAGCGGGTTTCACAGCATGCCCAAACTCAGGAAAGTGTCATAGAATCGTTTGAGTTGGAAGGGACCCATAAAGGCCACCTCGTCCAACTCCTCTGCAGTGAACAGGAACACCTACAGCTCCATCAGGTGCTCGGAGCCCCGTCCAGCCTGACCTTGAGTGTCTCCAAGGATGGGGCTCCATCACTTGTGTGGGTAACCTGTGCCAGTGCCTCACCGGAACATGCTACACACATGCTATATACGTAGTACTGAGGCAACACTTACCCTCCTGCCACCTCCTCCGTTGTTTGGCACTGAGGAATTTACCTTTCCTGTTGGTTAGAGCCCAGATGTGAACCCGATCAAGTGCCCTCCTGATGCCTTCTGCCCCATGGGCAGCACCGCGCCCCAGTTCTGCATGGAGGTCTTCCTGTACAAGGTGGGCAGCTCCTGCCAGCTGACGCCACTGGTGATTGTCCTCCTGGCACTCTTCTCAGCAGGTGAGTGTTGCTCTTCTTTATGTCTCTGCACAGTGCACACTGTGTTGCCTTAAATTTGGATTTCTAGTAAGTCTTTTTGGTTGCTCATCCCTTTAAAAGGGAGCAGAAAGCTGGTGTCCCTTACTTGTTTCTAGCACAAGGGGCTGCAGAGCCATAAGCTATCCTTATGCCTGTTCTTCCTTAAGGCTTCCCCATCCTGACGGCACAGTGACTTACAGTGTCATAATATGAAGACAGAAGTCAGGCTGCAATAATATGGTTAACAGGCTGAAAGTGGTTTAAATGTACAAATTGCCTTTTAAAACGTGCCTCCATCACACAGCTCATCATTTTTATGCACTACTTTCAATGCAAATGATAGTACTTTCATGTTTGCAGGTGGGGATATCAGTGAATATTAAATAGGGACATTATGCTAGTAATAATAGATATCTGGTTGTTGTTCGTCCTTGGGAAGCAGCTGTGTGTACAGGCTCCAAAAGTAGCATATCTTTGCCCAGAAGAAAGAAAATGGACAATTTCCCACCACATATGAGACTTCAGCTTTCCTGAAAGCATTTCCCCTGCCCACAGTTAATACTTTTCCAGCTCAAAATCAGCCATTTGTGCGGTGACAGGGAAGCAGGCACTGGGCATGGGAAATAGAGACACCTGCAACCTGCAGTAATTAGCTCATTAGTGGATATGGCAGGAAGCCAGCAGGTGGGTGAGTCTTCAGCAAGGAAGCAACACCAGGAGCACTAATCCCAAAACACCAAATTGGCATTCATAGTCCTACTAAAGGAAAAAGTAAGAATTGTGTAGTCTTAGGTCCAAGTTTGGGGGGAATTTGGATCAGAGGTTATGATACAAAGAGCAGCTCTTACTGTTAGGGATTGTAAAAAGAGCAGACAAGCAAGCTGGAATAGCAGTGTTCAAGCTGAGAGCAATCATTGCACAGGCACATAAAAAGAACTGCAATGTTCAGTGCCACTTGTGCAGACAGGCCTGCTGACAGGAGGCTTTCATCTTCTCCTGGTATTCTAAGGCATGAAAGCCACATGCCCACGAGTTTCTGTTGTAAGCTCAACAGTTTTGTGCCCCCAAACGCTCATCCTCCAGTCCAGCTCACTGCTGTTAGAAGGCAGAGGGGAGATCAATCAGATCTTAATCCTCGCAGCAAACAGGGAGCAAAGCTTCTCCAAGAACAAAGCAGCATTAGTAGTTCTTATCAAAGTCCTGTCTTAGCACCTGAGGACCCCACAGACATAAATAAGGACTAAATGCACTGCTGTGCTGGGCAGGTGCTGGAGCGCTGCCACAGGGACCAGACAGGGCCCCGTCCCTGGGGATGTCCGGAGATGTAGTCCCAAACCAGGGATCATGCAGAAGCTCCTCCACCTCAGGTGCCCAGGTTCTGCTGTGTCAGGCCACAGTCCAAAAGATGCCAGCTAAAGCAAGTAGTAATTAGAAAAAGTAGTTTTAAATGAAGCACATGAAGGGGTCATCCATGCAGAACAATGGCCAGTTAATCAGCGTTTCTGATAAACAAGTCTGAGCCACAGAACAGTGTTCCTCAGTGAAGACCTGGGTGGCAACATTTGCTAAGAAGAGGGGCAAAAGAAGCAGCCCACACAGGAGCCAGCCAGCATTTCATGGCTGGGTAACAGCTTAATTGTTTGCTGTGAGGTTGTCTGTTCATGCAATCCAAATTTGGATGCATTTGTCTGGACATATTGCATCACAGTGACAGATTCACGCTCTTCTGTTTAGATCAATTTTCCCTGATTATGCTTCTGCCAGAAACAGACAAACAGAAATGTCACAGTACTTGATATTTTGCAATTATTTCCATGTCTATGCACAGCCTAAAAGAAATTTTTTCTGACAGTCCTGATCCCAGTCTAGACTCAGAGTTGATCTAGGTCAGTTACTTCTTGAGCTTCATTATAAGCACCATACAGAGCAAAAGCATTTTTCAGCACAGCCTTTCAGCGTGGCGGGACAAGTGCAGTGAGTCTGCATGGATAAGATGCCAGGTGGGAAATGAGAGTTCCGTGGAACAGAGCGCAAGCAGGAGCAGAAAAGCAAGTGACTGAGTTACTTCGTTAAAACCCACTGCTGTTCTCCACATCTTTCAGGGTAAATCTGAAATGCCAAAGCTGAGTTGTTACAGTTAGCCAGTTAGTGTTCTCTGTGCTCAAGCCAAAGGAGAAGAAAGCACTTTGTTTAGAATCGTAGAATTGAGTTGGAAGGGACCTTGAAAGGTCGTCTGGTCCAACTCCCCTGCAATGAAAGGGACACATACAGCTCCATCGGGTGCTGTCCAGCCTGACCTCGGGTGCCTCCAGGGATGTGGCACCCACCACTTCTGGACATCCTGTGCCAATGCCTCACCACCCTTATTGTAAAAAATCCCTTCTAGATCAACCAGGAGATAATACAGCAGTCAGAAAGCACTAGAACAAACACTTGATGCTTTACCTTCCTCTTTGAATGTTAGCTATCACTGTTTACATTCCTTACAGGTGCAATTCTTATAATCTTTGTACTAATTCTGAGAAGAAGGCAAGAATCTAGCACAAAGTCTTTGAAGTCCCTGTTGCTACCACGAGGATCAGAGCGGCACACAACGTATGGAGTGATGGAGCACAGAGAGCCGGTGTATGCTGGCTGGTAGTGGGGGAAATGCTACCTGCAAGCACTGTGCTCCCTTTTCTGTATGGTAATGCACGTGTGTGCATATGTGAAAAATGTTTGTCACCACCAACCCATTCCTGTATAGCTAAAATAACTACTGAGAAATGAAATGCAAATCATTTTTCAGCTGTGACTTTTTGTGCTAACCAACCTAGCTAGATGCTGTTCTACATGAAATGGACTGAACAGCAGAAGCTTCCCCTTTAATTCCTAGCTCCACTCACAACAAGTATTTTTTTTCCTTTCCTTAAGAAATGTCAGCAGTCAGCTAGAGCAAAGAGCAGCTGCTGCAGATACTGGGATTCCCACAACACAACTGTTTCTACCCGAGCAGGAACTAACACAAATATTCTTCCTTTAAGGAATATGCACATTTTTTATTTATTTGCCATTCTCAAAACTTTATCTATACTTGAAATTGAGGGTCAAATGAAAAAAAGGAATCCCAAACTTTCCCCTTCCTCTCAACTGTGGGAAAACGTGCAGCTGAATTTATGGTTGATTCCTGGACAAATGTGTCCCTTCCGTTTCCTGCTGCGGTCTCTAACGCAGTGCTTCATATTACTCCACAGAGCTACAGAAGCAACACCTTCCTCCTGCTTCTCCAGTGAAATTCATTCACATACCAGGCTGGCTGCAAAGCCCTGCTCAGATCATCCAGCGGTGACACTTCCACAGCGTTGTGCCTCATCAGCTCTGAGAGCCCTGGTAAAAATAGTACTTACTATTATGAGAGCTGTGCTTTCAAGCGAGTGTGCATGGAGGTGGAAGCAGGTGTTACTTCTCATGGAGTCCTTTCCCTGAGCTAAAGCAGCAGCAGCCAGCTGAAGGAACCCAGCTGGTAGGGGTTAAGTGGCTGCTGCCCTCCACTGCTCATTCTTCTCATCCCTGGGGAGATTATTGTGCTTTTCAAGAAAAAGGAAATAAACAACAGCTGAAAAAAGCAGTTCTGTGATCTGTTTCAGATCTGTTAGATGAGTAAATGGATAGGAAGAGAGGTGTGTTATCCTCTGTGGTAAGCAATAATGCAGCTGGTAACCCCGCCACCTGCATCAGCAGCAGCATCAACACACCAAGCTCAGTCCCATCCCAAGACCCTTTCTGCCCTCGAGTCTCCATTTTCCCACTGAAAGCTGGTTACCTCCCGTCCGCATGCTTTGTTCTTTTCTTCCCACCTTCTCCTCACTCCCAGCTACTTGCTTGAAATGCGCTGGCTCTCAGAATCCCCTGTTCTAAGAAGAAATGGCTTCTTTGCAGCAGTGACCAGCTGGGGACAGGACAGGACCCTCTCCTTGTGGCTGCAGGAAATGATGCCCAACACCCTCTCCTGTTCTTCAGTCCTGAGAGCTGGGGGACAGAGCGTGCATGGCCCTTCTGCTGGGCTCTCTGATGCTGTCCATAGCACGCAGGCACTAAGTTTCTCGGTGCACAGTCAGGGCTTTGTGCAGGAGCAGCAAAAGGATGGAGTCCTGATAACACAGCACCAGGTTATTTCAGAACACTAAGCCAACAGTGCCAAAGCATATTTCTGATTTGCTCTTAAAGAAGCACAGCTGCAGTCAGGCACAGAGATTCCACCCATGAAGGAAACTGGCGTTGACCTAAAACCTGGCTGGGAAAGAAAAATGTGGTTGAATTAAAACCTGACCAAACAGGAACAACAGCAGTGTCAGCTGAATGGAGCTTGCAGGACTGCACGATTGCAGCTCAAAATACTTGAAGTCTGTGAAATTCTGTCTAACAGAAAACAGCACTGTAACAGGAGAAACTGACCGCAAAAAATGTCATTTTTTATGGTAAGCAACACTGTGAAAACAAGCCAAAATACAATCATTATCACCTCTATGTGAGCCCTAAGTATTATTTCCAGCAAGTCTCTTAGGAAATCGCAGAGTGCAAGTTTTCACTATGAAAACATCCAGTTCTTTCACTTCCAAACCATGCTCAAACAGCGTGCATTTGACTAAAAAATAAATTAAGAAAAAAATATAAAAAACTGCAAAAATAGCTATATAGATCTGTTAAAAAAAATAGCAACTTCTTAAGTAACTAGGAATAAATTTTAATATTTAATAAGACACGGAAGTTTCTCAAACAGACATGGAATGTGATTCAACGCTGTGGAAAAATTGCATTAATCTTTCAAGGTATTTTGCTTTTCAAAGAAAATTCAAATAGAAAAGCCTCTAAAAACTGACCGTAAACACAAAGCTATGGAACAAAACAGACATTTTAATTTGATTATTCCTAGATTGTAAGCAAATTCTTCTAACATATTCAACTGAAAATGGTTTCTAGGCTTGCTCACGTGATAAAGGAACAGCACATTCTGAATTTACCCATCATGTTCCAGCTTTGATGAGTTTGCTGGAAAAGGAAATACACACTTCTACTGCTACGGGCAAGATGCTAAGTACATAATTTAATGTCACATAACATGCCATACTTAGATGCTATTTTGTTGAATTTATAACAGAAAATCTTTAAGCTGTTGCTGCTAAGAAGTATTGAGTTGCATCATGAGAAAGCTCAATTTTTCCAAGGTTGTTTTCCCTTGTATTTGAACAGCGGGAGAAGGAATTTGGAAAAACCTTATTTTGTTGTCTTTTTAAAACAATACTTCAGTCTCTTTTCCCAGTGCCACAGAGTAAGGCAGAGAAGTCTTCATTAAAAACCACTTTTTCTGAATTGGAAGCAAAACTTCTACCAGGTCAGTTCTGATGACTGAGGTGAAGCTCATGAGGTCAGTACATGTATAAGGAAGCACAGGGTCCACACTTCTTTTAAGGATCAATCTCCTAAGCATATAATCAGCAAAAGAAACGATTCCCTGTCAGTTTAAGAGCAAACTTCTAGTTTGCAGCCTTTTTCTCTGTGATGCAAGCTTCCATTGACCAAGCAGCTTAGTAGCAAAGAGCAGAGAAGAGGTAGAAGGAAGCAGAAAGTCAAAAGCCACTTGCTAAGGTCGGTTTGTGTCAATTTATGTCACGAAAAGAGCTCTGAGAGGAATTTCTTTGAACACTGAAGTCTTTATTTACCCACAGACAGATACAAAAGGGGTGGCTGTCCTGCATCCTGCCTTACTAACTGTGTTTGTGGCCCCACCTAGGAGGAGGGCAGGGGGCTGTAGGCTCCACGACCGATCTGATAACCGATGGTGTTTCTGCAGCAGTGACATCAGTAACTACTGGAGCTGGTGGCTTCTAGGAGGGGGAATCTGCCTATTAGGACATTGGGAGTAACTGTTCCAGGGTGCCGGAGTCTATGTACGAAGAGAAAAAACAATGAAACAACTACAGATTTAACAAATTATAAAAACAGTGGAATGTAAAGGTAAGATTTTATAATAACTTATTTAAAGGTATTCTTATAAAGTCTTCCTTACATGGTACAGAATTCAAACAAATAATGGTCCCAATGACATAAAGTTCCTTCATTTTGTTTCAAAGTGATGAGGATAATCTTTCTATTTTACTACCTGATCTCACTTTCCTGAAGACGCGATAGAAATGTACACAACACATTTTTTTGGTTTTCATTTTAGGCACAGGCCTATGCTTCAGTCCTGGTATAACAAACATCTATAGAAGAGGGTAAATTTCCCTCCAACTCAACTAAGAAATCTTCATTGTTTCCTTGAGTGCAAGGCTTGGCGTACCAGTTTAAAGACACAAACATGAAACATTTTCCCCCCATTTTGAACTGAGCTGTTTTATCCATAATTATTATTATATAATTATTTTGGGGAAAAAAACCCAACACTTTCCAACAGTGTTTATGGAATGGGTTAAAAGAAAAAAACACATCTGTTTGCTTACAAAATAGAAATCGAGGAGTTCAGGACAAGGACAAGGCTACATTTAAAATCTGTTTCAGTTAATAACTCCTAATAACACCAAAGTTTCAAGTGTTGGGAACAAGTGGGGATTTCAGTAATTCCAAAATCTAAATCTGTAATCAAATTCTGAAGAAAAAACGTTTGGAAAGAAACTTACATTTTATGATATAGCAAGGCTTCAATTTCAAAATGGCTACACAGAGTTTCTGCACTACCAAAGGGAAACTAAGCTAGAACATGCACAAATTCTTCAATGAAGGCACACATTCTGTTTACATAGGCTGGATAACATGGCACAAGTCAAAACACTGCCTAATCAGTCACACACCAATGACACGCACTGGGAAGAAACAGGTAAAGACATTTTTCTCTACCATTTTTTCCTAGTTCTAGTATTATTTCCATTAAAACTAAATCTTGTGTTTTTATCTCACTGCAAGAGGAAAACCCCATGGGAGCAAAGAACTCAAAGCAGCTTTGCTGACACAACACACTGGTCATCAGCTAGTCAAGAGCACAGCTCCTAAAAAAACTCAAGAATGATTTCGAGCTGCTTGCCAAGTCAAGTAGCCAGTTCTACATAAACTGTACAAAAAGGAATGGAGTCAGGCTAAACTTCATGTTAAAACTGTTCCTCGTATGCTTTTTTTTTTTTCCAAAAATTGCCTTCACTTTTAATTAGTTGTTTGGATAAATTAGATTTAGCACTTGGGCAGCTAGTCAAGCTTCACCTTCTGTTCCATTGTCTCATCCATGGTTTTCTTTTTTGTTCCTCGTTGGGCATTTTTTGCATTGCCACAAAGTTGCAATGCCTGGAATCCCAGAATTCCAAAGAAATGTCTGCCTCTGCATTGTTTGGCATCGAGAAAAGAAACATCTTTTCTCCAAACAGTAGGCTTGGTATTATTTATTCTTACTAAAACAAACAAACAAAAATCCTAGGGCACTGGGCCTAGATTGCAAGACTTTAAATCCAGTCCTGTACAGCTCTGCAAGATCAAATCAATTCTATTCTGCTGGAATGAAATACAGGAAAAAATAGTATAGAAAAAGGTCTCTTACAGTGCAAGATTTCCCATCTCTGGTACAGGGAGTGCCTTTCCCACCACGTACCATAAATCTCAGTGGGAAGATACTGAAAAATACGGGTTAAGAATCATATTTCATAAGAGCACAACAAATTGTTCTGTGTGTGGTTATTGTCAGATATGCACCTGGGTCATGAATGGCATCCAAGCACTTGCTCAAAAACACACAAGGCAAGTAAATCTCATTGGGACCACAGACCAAGCCATGTCTCACTTAAAAGGACTCAAGAGCTAATATCTTCTTTCAAGGATATACTATTTTAAACATCTGTTGATTGACAAATACTATCTCAAAATCTATGTTTATGCCTACTTGCTTTGATATTAACCTACCTCCAACCTGAAAGAAGATTGGAGGGAACCTTATACATTCGTAACAATTCAAGTGTAACTGTAATGCTGAGTAATAAGTTTGGTTTGTCCTGAAATTTTCTGAACTATGTAGTTCGTTATCAGTGCAGAAGCAGCAGAAGACTGCTGTGGTTGGCTCAGTGGATTTATAAAACAAAACAAAAACAAAATAAAACAAAACAAAAAATCCCCCCCCCCCTCCCTTCCCCCCCGTAACCTTTACAGAATATATGTAAAATTGTGTCCTTCCCTGGTAATATTCACAACTTATCTACAAGATAGTGTTGGCAGTAGTAACTGCAGTCCATGACTATTTGCATTCGGCTCTCATCCATCTGCTCCTCTCCTTTCTCTTAGGCTTCAACTTGTTCAGTTTTTTGCGGGGTTTCTCAGTCTTCTGAGTTTCAACAGAATCCACCCCGAGAACATGTTCAGAGCAGCATAACTGTCCATTCAATGTAGAATTTAGTACTGTCCCATCTTGGTGTTCCTTGCAAAAAGAATTTGGGCAGAAGTGGCAGAATGAAACAGAAGGTTTGCCACAAACATCACAGTGGTGCCAAGGACACTCCCACTTCCCTATGATCAGAAACAAAGAACAAATTAGTAGGGAGTAAAAAATGTCATTGTCTTTTAAAAAGTTTTGCCTTTTAACATCTGAACAACATACAATGTCCTTCAGAAAACGAGATGAGACAGCAAATACTACGGCCAATCTTAAAAATCAAAATGCTACATCATACTTCTGAAGCTCATCTGACATTATTAAGTAGCAGACTTGACATCCTTTCATTTAAATACAGCAGTGAATTCAAGTAGAAGAAATTATTCAGGTTTTATTTGGTAGCATTTCACAGAAATTGCAGGCTGGCAGAATACTCAAGAAGGCCAATGGCATCTTGGCTTGTATCAGAAATAGTGTTGCCACTGTGTTGCTCCACAGTAGGAGCAGGGAAGTGATTGTCCCCATTTACTCAGCTCTGGTGAGGCCACAGCTTGAGTACTGTGTTCAGTTTTGGGCCCAAGAAACACATTTGGGCCTACAAGAAAGACATTGAGACCCTGGAGCGTGTCCAGAGAATGGCAATGAAGCTGCGAGGGGTCTGGAGCACAAGTCTTATGAGGAGTGGCTGAAGGAGCTGGGATTGTTCAGTGAGGAGAAGAGGAGGATCAGGGCTGAGGATCAGGGGTGACTTCATCACTCTCTACAACTACTTGAAGGGAGGTTGTGGTGAGATGGGAGTTGGCCCCTTCTCCCATGTAACTAGCAATAGGACTAGAGGGAGGAGAGATCCAGGTTGGGTATCAGGAAATACTCCAAGAGAGGGGTCAAGTGTTGGAATGGGCTGCCCAGGGAGGTGATAGAGTCACCGTCTCTGGAGGAGTTCAAGAAGCATTTAGATGTTGTACTGAGGGACATGGTTTAGTGGAAAATATTGGTGATAGGTGGACAGTTGAACTGGTTGATCTTGGAGGTCTTTTCCAACCTTGGCAATTCTATGATTCTATACACTGTGCAGTTCTCACTATTCAAAAATGATTTCAAAGAGATAATTGTGAGGTTTCTGTGCAATAAATGAGTTATTTAGTCAAGTTAGGCAAGGTGACTCACCAAAAGGACGTTTCACTAAACCAAGACAGGAGAGATGATAGGCTTTAGTACAAGATTTCCTGTCACACAACACCAGCTGGCCTCCATCACCACAACGAAAACAATCATCTTCAGATTCTTTCTTCCCTTCATTTTTCATTCTACGCCTCCGTGTTCTCTTTTTGGTCTTTTTGCCTTTTTCTTCTGAGGCATTAGTGGAAGAATTCTAAAAGATTAAGTTGCAAATCTGTAAATGTCAGTTTTGCAAAAGAAAAATTTTACACAAATAAGCAAAACTGTTGGCATTTCTGGTAGACAATGCATACAGGCAAAAATTTAACTTGGTGCAGACCAGCATCCACTTCTCTTCTTTAAAGAACAGACAGAAGAATTTCAGGAACTACAGCTGTGTCCAAAGTGCTAGTAAGAATACACCAAACCATACCCTTATTTTAATCTGACATTTTCTGCTTACATTTTATACTATTCTATCCACCAACGCAGAGAGTCCTGCTGAATGGAACTGCAATATTTCATTTCTTCATGGCTGTCTGCATAAACTGATCACAAGCTTATATGAAACCCTGCTTAAGCCTCTCCCTTAAGGAAAAACAGCAATGCAAATTCTGGAGATTTTAAGCCCACCCTCTGAAGCACCTGATGCTGAGCAGTGTGAACAAGAAGGTTTTTATATTGACAGCTGAGAATTTTTTTTTCACTTGGGAACATGCTTGTGCCTGCCTTTGCACTCCTTCGCCAGGTCTGGATGACAGGTTTTAAATTAATGTGACCTAAATCACACATGAATTGTGACACAATTTTAAATCTATTTTCCCCCCCATTATGTTTACTTTTTAAAACTCCCATTTTTTATTATTTCGTTAAACTTCAATTGGAAGATCTTTAATGAACTTAGCACACATTCTCAATTTTAAACAGACAAGTACGAGCTGAGAAGTCAGAATAACTTCACTGGCTGTAGCCAGGGCAGGATAGGATTTACTCAGTAACATTCAGTTTCGTGCTACCATCTCACCCTGAATTCAGTCTAGTGCAGCACTTGAGTGCCTTTGGTCAGTTTCTTCTAGTGTCTAGCTCCTACATACCTCCAAGGGGACTGGGACCAACTGAAGGCTACTCCAGTTAGTGCCAGTACCTAGCCATCTTTCCCATTCAGGACCTGACGTGAATAACTTTTACCACAACATAAAACTGGTTCGCCTACACATACCTCAAAAGGAAAAAAACAAGGCTAATAGTTAGACAAGACATTGTCAAATTCTTGTGACATATTACTTGCCTTTGGTCTGTCCCCAAGAAATCCACTGCAGTTTGGGGCACCACATTTGCAGACTGTTTTTTCATTGCCCAGACAGTCAAGGTTGTAATTGAAAGTCAGCTCTGTCCCTGAGTGAGATAAGATGTACTGTTTTATTACGAAGGACGAGGTAATGAAGTCTATCAAAATTATTACAACAAATAAAGGTTTTATTATCTGTCTTCTGGTTTTGTACTTGCTTGCTGATCTATTCTGGTAAGTTTTTTTTCCCCTTTTTTACTGATCACAACCACTGACCACATAGGCCACGTACCTATATACCTACATATAGCTGTAGATATGTGCAATGCAACTTTATCTGTTGCTATACGTACACATGTGTGTACGTGTGTGTACACAAACCAGAATACACATAGTTTCAAACATCCTTTTAAGATACACTTTAGTTTATCTTCAGTTGAAGAAAAGATGCAGAAAGGTCTCTAAAACAAAAACTGCTCTACTCTTTTGACAGACAACACAACATGAGTGCGTGGATAATAAGAGCTCTTTGGTGAAACCTTAGAAGTAAGCAATAAAAAACAGCTGCAGGATTCACTGTTAAGAAGCAATACATTAAAAGACCAAAAGCATCTCTTCCATGTGCTGAGTTCTTTACAAAATTACTTTTACTGAATCAGTTAAATGATTTAATATAACTACATAAAATGTTTAGTTTAGAGAATTAAAATAAAGCCAACATAAAGTGGAATACCTGCAGGAATATCACACACAGCAAACAGGCCAACACGAGTATCTCCATTTACCGTCCATTTCAGAGTTTCACAATTTGGTTGGCAGCTGTGATTCATAAAACGAGAATAGTTCCCTTTGGGGCCAGCATCAATAATACGGTCCTGGAGATCAAATCAGCAACAGAATGAATGTTTTTACTTTCAAAACAGACATGGTTTGGCTACCCAGAAAAGCCAAAGTAAATCGATGTTACATGTTGTATTGAAAACTGTAGTGTCCCATGGGGACTGAAATGAGACACTCCCAAAGCAATACTCTTGATCTAGCTCACATTGTCCCAGAACCCATCTCAGCCACGTGGCAGGATATGTGTTCTTGTGAGCATTCTGGTGGTCCTTCCAAAAAGCCTCAAAACTCAATTTGTTTACCTTTTGCTTTGCATTCAAAAAGCTGTTATGCATTTACAAGTACTACGCTTTATGTTATTCACCAAGTCCCTGAATGATTACTTACAGAGATTAAAAGTTTCTTACCAGCTTTCTTTCCCCAGATCAGCCTACTTCACAAGCTGATGATGTATGCCAGTTTAGTAAAGAAGTGAGAAACTCGAGCATTAAGACAAACATGGTTTCATCTTTCTTAGGCAATGCCTGTGCGATAGCTCCTAGGTTACAGAGCTAACAAAAGCCAGTAGCAGTAGAAATACAGAGCAGCACAGTCTTGGGGAAAAAGTGATTAGGACTGCAAAAATATGCAGGATTGGCATCCAACTCTTCTTTCCTTGGGGATACTTTTTTTTCTTCTAAATAGCTGTCTGGAGACTAAAGCAATGTAAAAAGCACGTGTTTATAATAAGTCTGCCCTCGTCTACTGGTTTCCCATTTCTTCCTCTCAGGAACAAAACACTCAGAGAGCTACAGAGAAAACTGCAGATGCTAAATTAATTTGCTGCACTGGCCAGAATCAATTTGTGCTGTGCTAACTGGCTACTAATGAAAATGGTACACGCAGGAAAAAGTTGCTACAAAAGCCATGAGCTTCTTTTTAGTGTAAGCAAAGGAAGGGGTAGATAGTTAAAAACATAAGTTCAAATGCCCAATATAGGATGCAGCCTTAAAATTATGTTCCACACTTCACACAATCCATGTTTTTTCAACTTGAAACTGTAGTAAAAATATCGTTAACAGTAATTCTTTCAACTGCAGTATTTCCCAAAAGTTCACACTTCCTCTTGAGATTGGGCAGATAAATAGTTCTGCTGTAGTTGATTTCAAGCATCAAAGCATAAAATGTATGGATTTTAATATATGTGATATTACATTACCTATTTTGAGTCAATGAGATAGATACATTACACTCTGAGAAGGGAGGAAGCAGGCACAGAAATACAAACTTATGAATATTTGAAACAGCAGAGCATCACAGACAGCTGACTGACCCACCAGTGTGATCAAAAGAAGGAAGAGGAGAGAAATCAAAGTACAGTTACAACTGAAAGCAGGGAATAATTTTTTAAATACTCTACCTTATCAATAGTAAGCATATAGAAGTGAGTAATGTCGTTTTCATGTGCATATTTGATTCTTGCCATACATTCTTCTTCATCAATGAGCTCACCAACATACTCATTCACAAACTCTCCCTGAAAGATACCGAATATCACTAGTGAAGTATATACCAAACCCACAAACAACACCACAGGTTAACAATTTCTTGCTAGGCAAGAATGATTCATACCTTTTTAATGTCCCTCTTTGCAACCAAACCCCATCCTTTCCCATCTGTTTTGATGATCTCTGTCTCAGGGTATTCACGTTTTGTAAAGCACTGGTTTTGGCATCGTTCTCCTGCTGGACAAACTTGTGGATGACATTCATACATCAACATCCGATTGAGGCACTCAGAATCAAAGCCACAAGGGTTTTCATCTGTGGGTTTGCAGTTGCACTTGGGAATCTCAGAAATGTCAGCAGTATATATCTGCACTTTACCACAAGGTTTATTCACCTGAATGATACATTAAAATAGTTCAAACATCACTTTAAAACATTAGCATTTGTGGTAAGAATTATTACAGTTGTTAATAAGTGGTTTTGCAATAACAGACGTTCCAACAGTAATGAAATTTCCTAATTACGTGACTCTAAAGGTAAAGTTCAGTTACCAACACATTACAACCTTTGCTCCTCATCTATTCAGCTTTTCCTCCCCAGTGATTCCCTAGATCTCTGAGCACCCAGTGTCATGTCTTCTTTACCTTAATATGCTTGTATGGTGGAGGTCTACGTTCACTTTCTTGGGTTTCTTTGGCTTCTCGCTGTAGCTTTATTTCTCGAAATCGAGCTTCAGCTTCTTGCAAAGCTTAAAAAAAAAGAAAGGACTGTTGTATCAACAAAAACACTAGAAAGAAAATGACTCTCCTCAAGCTGACCTGTGTTAAAGAAGCATTTCTACTTCCTAGCTAAACCATTAATTTTCCTGCAAACAATGTTTCTGGAGTGTTAACACTCTTGACAAATTTATCAGTTCTACTCTGCTTCCCAGTTCTATTCAAGCTTTGCTTCACAAAAAGCCAAAGTCATCAGAAAGAATTTCAGTTAGATGCTAGTCTTTTACACGTATACAAGCACGTATATAACGAGATTATTCTTCCTTTACTTCTAACTATGTACCATTTTTGAAGACTTTTCCAATTCCTTTAATCCCCCGGTATCTACTCCCTCTGTCTCCCTCCATATAAGGGAACACCCGTGCTTGATGTGTCCAAAAGTAATCCTTAGAACCAAAGAAAAATACAGGAAATTCTCCAATTTCATGCTTCATTTTCTGGATATTTGGGGGAACATTTTTCGGATGGCAAACTTCTGCAGGCCACCATCTAGCACAGAAATACAAACAGAAAAACACAAAATGTATGTAAGCTTAACGAAATCACTTTGAAAAGCAATTACTGATTATTACTTCCAAATATAGGATGAAAAAAACCAAAGCGCCTCAAAATAAAATGCAAAACAAAACACCCTGAAGGAGATACGTTCCTGCCCACACTCCAGCTCAGTAGGCATAGGAAGAAGATTGGGTAGAAAAGGAAAGCCTGACACTCAGATCTATGGGACTTCTGCCTGCTTGCAAGATACACATAAATCTCCTTGCATTGGTTAGCAAAAATAACATCTTTAACAAAGTCTGCAATCTCTATACTTGTTAAAGGTCAAGTGACAGTGTGTAACAGCTAGTAATGCTTTCTAGGGCAAACCCCACCCATCTCTATCACACTCAAATCTCAGTGTAAAACTCTAACAGCCTGAGCGACTTATTTTCCAGCCAAGGAAGACAGTGATTCAGGCTATTACAAGTTCAAGTGAGTATACAAGTAAGTTACATTCAGTTACTTGAAAAGAACTCTGAAACAAGGGGCAGAAGGCCAATATGGCAAAAGCAGAGAAGTCTGCAAGGAGTCTTGTATGGGCACTGCTGTGGCAGAGAGCAATAGCAAAGCTTTCAAGTCTTGGCACAGGGGTATTAAGCACAGGCAAAGCTCTAAGGGAGATGTGGTTCCCAGCTTAGAGACATGGGAAATCTGTGTGCAGCAAGGCACAGAACAGCCAACTGTATGATCCTTCATTAAAACATGCCAATATCACTGTAAAAGAAAACAATTTTTTCATCAGACCTGTAATTTCCCAGTTTAACCCAAATAATATCCTGGAAATGGAGTTTCTTCCCTGCCCTGCAGTCATTGCAGTACCAGCTCCCATCTGGCATTTCGATGTTTAAACAGTCCGGGTGAAATGCTGCAGGACACGACTCGCAGCACAACAAGCTTCCTCCTTCCAAGAGAAAAAAAAGATTGACAAACATCAAGACAAAAAAGAAAGATTTGCATTCCAACCAGATTCAAAGCAGTGAGGTTTGTGGTAGGGTCTGCCAGAAAAAAGTAGTTAAAACATGCCAGCTTGCAACAAACACACATCATCTAGCTGAGCACAGAAACCAAATGGTCTTAACTGATTTGAATGCCTGGCAGACTCCAGTTAGTAAATACATACAAATTAAAAAGCAAGCTAATGATATAAAAGCCAGAATAATGCACCACAGGAAAATTATTTTTTTTTACTTTAATGACTACAATATATTTAACATAGCTTAATATATATTAATAATTCACTGTATGTAACATTTTAACAACAAAAAGTAAGTCTAATTAAATTTCTCTTTCTCTTTTTTTTCCCCTCTGGAGAAGAGGTAGGGATGAGATTGCCTGTTCCATGAATTACCATCAGAAAGTTAGCTGCTGCTTAGTAAGCTGCTATGCTGCATGTTAATTTGTTAACAAATCAGGTAAATTCTCATTGCCAGGGTTTAATCAGCACGATGCATTTTGTGCTTCTCAATACGAAGTAAATTTATTAGTCAGCATAAAGCAAAATGCCCTTAATTAGTGGCACTCCAGACACTAATATGGGTTCAATTTGCTGTCTGCTTCTGAAGTAAAAGCAACTCTTAAAATATTTATGTTTTAATATTATGTATGAACAATATCGAAACACAAAAAGCTTCAGTATATTGAACACAGGGGAAAGGACAAAGAAGGATTTATCATTATGCATCTCTGGTAAAGAATTAGATCAGGTTTCTGGTCTGAGTGAAAATATTCTTTAATAAATTATATCTGCAAAGAAAGGACGCTCAAAAACTAGAAGCAGCACAAGCCAACTTGAAGGTATTTCAATACCTAAGGGAGATGAACTTAGCACGCCACATTTCTAATAGCTTTCTGTAAAGAGATTAGTAAAATAAAATTTAAATTGAAGAATAAAACATTTTGACGCTGCACCTACGTAAGAGCTTTGCATCAGTTTACCTTTGGAACACACAAAGCACCAGCTCACATTGACATGCGCGTGATGACTTTTTCCTTTCATGGCAGTGAAATGATTCGTACAAACAATGCTGTTGGAAGCGATGACTGCACATCCCGCAGCAATGCACACGTCTCCAGCATGGTATGCAACAGGACAGCGAACACAGCGCATCATCTTTCCTAGCAAAGCAGAACACTGCCATATTTATCTTTGAACAAAACCCGTTTAGCACTTGCTCTTCACAAACAGTACTGCTGCTGGTTAACACCAGAAATGTTTCAATTATGCTTGCAAGGTTTGCATTTTTACTTTCAGAGACAACACTGAATTAACAAAGATTTTTAGAGAACATTATACCGAGCTTAAAGCACTACCACATTTAAATACAAAGGCTTCAGCTATGAACAGAGCAGACAATCTTTTCTCAGTCACGCGGTTGTGTTTACAAATGTTTCCCAAGGCTAAAAAGATGCACAGAATCATACAAAATCATAGCATGCTTTGGGGTGGAAGGGACCTTAAAGCCCACCCAGTCCCAGCCCCTTGCTGTGGGCTGGTTGCCCCTCACCAAATCAGGCTGCCCAGGGCCCATCCAACCCAGCCTTCAGTGCCTCCAGGGATGGGGGGCCCACAGCTCTGGGCAGCCTGTGCCACGGCATCACCACTCTCTGAATAAAGAACTCACTCCTCACTGTATGTTCACATTCAGCAAGTCTTGCTGCAATACCTGAATCAGTCAGTAGTACCTGTATGCCTGTAATACAGTGAGGAACTACAGCATGAGCAGATTCCTTACCTCAATATACCATAAACAGACTTATTTATCAGTCATAAACATGTAAAAATGAAACTACCTTTTGAAATTCGTGGATGGGAGGGGTTACTAACATGACAACTGAGGCAGCTGTGCAGAGGACATCGAAAACCCCTGTTCTCAAACACGGTAAGATGGAATTTTTTCACACAGGCTTCATGGTAGAATTTTCCACAGTGGGATACAACACAGCGCTTCAGATCTGCCTTCCTCTCTTTACACACAAAGCAGGTATGCACACCTAGTGGCAAAAATAATAAAAACCATGTAACTAATTTTTCATTCAGACCTGTGTATTTAAAACACTGGGAGTTTTTGTTGTGGGGGGAAGAGCTTTTTTTTTTTTTGTTTGATTTTTTAATTCCATTATTCGAAGCAGCAATTTATCTGCTTTGACTCTTCAGTGTTCAATACTGATTTGTTTAGATACAGATAAATAAAACACAACAAAAATAAAGTTACAGTAGAAATCCACCACAGTTAATGTGTGCATATAATACTATAGTGCATATAATATGTGTGCAAATAAGCCTCACTGATCTGCTTTTGTGTTCTTATTCATAAGTCTCAGTATGCCAGGACAACTCTGAATTTTGTTTTTAAGGCAATGAAATAGGATCCTACTTTGTTTGCAATCCTGTAAAATTTGACTTGTAAGTCCACAAACTAAGGAAGAGTATCCTCCAGTCTTCTCTCTGGACTGCTTGGAACAACCTTATTTAGGAGAAGTCTTTTTTCTCCAGCAAGGTTCACCACCTGACTGAACTGAGTTAATGAGCAAGAACACAAATCTTCATGTAACATTCTGAGATTAAGAGCTTCCAAGCAGTTATTGCAGGATTAAAAGGAAATTAAATTAATAGCAGTAAGGTGGTCTTTTAATGGAAAAAGCAAAAGATACATGCAGACACAAAAAGAACTGAGAAAAGACTTAAAGTGTTTCATTTGCTGCTTTTTTTTCCATGGATTTCTTAGGTCTTTGAGGCAGACCTTAAACCTACTCTGTAATTGTACACAGACAGATACAGTCTGCAATTATTAAGGCAGTGGAATTCAGAGCAAATCAACCAATCTGCAAGAGATTTCTCACTGAAAATAGAGCGAGTATCCTAAATCATGGCACAGTTAATGGTAATACATGAATTTCCACCCCATCAGGCACCAAGAGGAAAGTACAGTTTGTTCAGATACATAACCTGCATGGGATGATTTCCTGCAACAACGTATGGGAAAATTACACCTTTTCTTTTTAAAATTTAATACAAAGGGACAAACTTGCCTGATGTACATTCACTACAAACGAATTTTCCTGCTGGTCTTCCAGAGAGCCCAAGGCAGCTCACGTGAAAAGCTCGATAGCAAAGTCCTTCACACAGCAGGAGATCACCTGTTTTTTCACATAGCTTTTACAACACAAAGGCATTTAAGGTTAAAGAAAAGTTCATATGCAGAAAAAATAGTATTCACTATTCCATAAATTGCTCCTCAAAATCTCTTTTCCCATGGGCGAAATCATATTTAACAAGAAAACACTGCAAGTATCATCACGTGCCCTTGCTTCCTGTTGCAACAAATACTAGTCATTAAACTGAGAAACACCACTGATAGAAACATGGTACATGAGAACATGCCCAGATAAAAAGAAACAAAAACAGCTTTAAGAATTTTTCCCTGAATGGCATCTGAGCAGGTTTAGGATAAACCTTATTTTCCCTTTCTTTGGCAAAGGGAAAATAGTCTAGGAGACATAATGATACTTCTGTACCCACGCTGTTAGCAGTGACATAAAACTAAAAATGAACTCAACAACAATGCTGGCAGAATTTAAGTGATTATACAACATTTAAAGACAGATAACCAAACCATCATCATTATGTACAAGAAGAAATGGAAATATAACTGCTTTTCCAGTCTGCTGGAAACAACTTCAATCTGCCCAGAGCTGTCGTATCACCCTTTCATAAGCTACAAACTCTGTAAGCATAGATCCAGGAAGCGTTCTGCTCGCAGTGAGCGTGCTGTAAGTGCAGTGCAGCCACCTCTGCTGTGCTCACACCGAAGCACACAGCCATGTCAGATTCCCTTCTGTGTAATAGCAGACAAGCAAGCAGTTCTCTGTCATTTAATCCAGTGACCTGGCAAACCTCATGTGCTGTCCTTGAGGTACAAATCACATTTATTTTACTCATCCGGAAACTAAACCAGAAAGGCTAAGTCACTTATTTTAGATCAAGAAAAAAAAAACTAGGAAGAATTCCATTTACTGATATGGCAACATGTTCACTAATGTCTCCTCCATGCGATAGGCACAATAAATCTGCGTCTGCCCTAATGTTGTCATTTTCAAATTAAAAAAAATCCCTTTTCCAGGATACCTCAGAAAACACAGCTCCCTGCCCAGCTACCATCTCTCACCTGACACACATATTCTTTTTTTGTTCCCGTTCCTCGCTCAGATTTTTTGGATGATATAGACACTTCAGTCTGAGTTTCATCAGCACTTTCATAGGGAGACTCTGAGCGCTCATCTCCTGGGCCATCGAAGATCTGAAGATTAAACACACACGTTAGAGAAAGCAGCCACGTACGTGAACTTTTTTCAGAATGTCAACCAAAGGAAGCAAACAGACTGCAATTCAGGCTAACAGACTGAGGTAAGTTCTTTTGGTTTTGTTTCCCCACCTTTCAAAAGAAAATTTGATTAAATTCAGAGTATGCACTTGTGGAAGTCTCATCAACAGGACAGTGTAACAGCTATTATCATAAACAACAATTGCCAAAACAAAACACCAAGACTTTGTAATATGGCATTTTATTTGTATTCACTCCTATAACCCAGTTAGTCAGTGCCTAGCCAAAAACACAGGGACATGGTAAAAACCCACCATTAAAGCTTGAATACATGCTTTACATGGTATTAACAATGCATTTTAGAAAGAAACTCAGTAAAACTTCAAGCTGTATACCAGAGTCTCTGACTCAAATATCCTTCAAGAGAGTGGCAACGTTATACAGAAGAGAGAAAAACTATATGTAAGGAATGTCACAGTTGTCAATGAATTAAAATACTCCAAAAGATGACCTTGTCATGCATAAGTCTTACATAAAAAGCCTTACCAAATGTGTTAAAGTTAGAAGATTAAAAAAAAAATAATTCATAACTAGCTTTAAGGACAAAATTCCTAACATTCAAGAGAAAACACCGTGCTGTTTTCAGTCCAACAGAATTCAGGGATGGGATGCACATCTGAGTCATGTTTTCTCCCTTGTTACAGCAGAAAAGGCAGAATTTCATATTGCTGCCCCAGTCTGAACTCAAAAGCATTGTTATGGCTACAGACATTCTCTACGAGAGCATCACCATTTGCAACTGCAAAACAAACCTGTCACTTTTCTTGATACTTGTTCTAATGCTTATTCACACATGTCATCAAAAATAATGCCTCGAGTTCCTTCTGAGATGTCTAACTGCTACCCACAGCTGATGATGCTTTCTTGAGGTATTTCACTTACAACAAAAGCTCTTTGGATTTTTTCTCCTGTGGAAGTACACTGCAATTAAACCCATTTCAATCCTTTTTGGTAAGCCAAAATTCAGTCTAAATTTCTCACTACAGATTTTTTTCCAGCCTCAGGAGAATTTTGGTGAGTTTTCTCTGACTGGAGACAGTATTCCCCAAGTCTCCAAGTACAACATCCAAAGCCATTGAGCATGTGAACTTCTCCTCTGCACTGCCTCTGTTCCACTGCCTAAGGATCTGCCCCAACCTTTTCAATGAAACACTGAAACTCAGTGCTCAAGAGATCATTTTGCCAAGAGCTGTTTGTCAGGACACCAACGCTCCACTCTATATGAATTCGCTTTCTGTTTTCGTACATACAGTCTTATATGCATCCATATTAAACTACACTTGATTAAAACTGGTCTGGCTCAGCAAGTAATTTAGATAGCTAAGTGCACACTCCCTATCAGGCCATCTCCACATCATGTGCAAATTCATTAGAAGTGATATATTTTGAAATCAGAGATAAAAACATAAAGACATCAGACCCAGTATTAGTCTTTATAAAATCCCTTGTGAAATGCTGACTTAGACTGATTACTTCTCACTGTTGTTGCCAGCTAACTTGCATTCCTCCATTTAATGTTTGTTCTCTTTGAATGTGTCTAAAATTATTTCATAAATTGGATCTGTCTTTTTTCTTGAGATTACTTTCAAGACTCGTATTACAAATTCATTTTCTCTGTGCAAAGGCAAGCTATTGAAGTAATTCCTACCTACATTTCATCTACAATACTTCTACAACTGGATTCATCTCGAGATTCTCCCTAATGGTTTTATAAGTGGTATCCTTCAGTGGGTTAAAAGAACTTCAACGTAAAACTGTTGCTTCGTTCAGATACCAGGAAATCTCTGATCTCTGGAAGGAGATGGAAAGTAGCAAACTGCAAATGCAGACTGTCTGCCTGGCCAGGAGTAGCCAGGTTTTGCTGGGAAATGCTGGATTAAGAAGGGTAGTACTGGAGTTCAGCAGAAATCCAGAAGTGTTTTCCCTTAGGGTTTAAGTAAACTTACACAACACTCTTCATTTCTGTTTAAACTCTTCCCATTGAAACACTACTTAGTATAAGCAGTGCACTCCTCTAACCTTTTTTAGTACGTCATTACATTCCTGTTACAACTAGCTAAAATTAGTCACATACGCTAATTTAATGCTACTGGTGTCCTCTGTATTTCCCCCACAGTGAAAACTTTTTCTTAAATCCTAAGTTAAAACTTTTATACACAAATCTGAAGAGGTAAGAGAATTGTTTTCCCACCATGCACCCCCTAGAGAAGGGCACCCTGCTGCCCCAGCTCCCTGCTCTGAAGGCAGAGCACAGAAACAGAACAAACCCTACGACACGTATGCCAAGACAAAGAAGAATAATGTTTGCTTTACAGCAACAGTTTATTGGCTTGTCTTTGGTTTACGTAGTAGTAAATAGTCAAATGAAGGATGCATATGAAAAGGTAATCCTATGGACGGATGGAAGCCTTTCACAAACCCCTTAGACAGGGGCTACAAAATCACAGCCATGCACGAACCACAGATTGAAAACCACTTCCTTATAGACCTGGAATTTTACTGCCCTACTTAGGGTTAATGCAATAGCCCATCATTTACATTGAATGGTTACTGTGCTAAAGCAGTGCTGGCAAGAATTGGATGCTACCGTCACAGCCACAAAACCCAAATTCTTGCAAAATTTTAAGACAGAACTTGGCAATTCACAGCAGCCTATAGATTCATGATGGATCTCATGCATGAATACGCATCACATGAACAAATATCTGTAGACAATCAGCTACAATGCTACCAGGCTGAGAGTATCTTGCAGGAAAAATACCACCTCTGCTTTGCAATCACCAGGAGCCCTGAGCAAATCACAGATCAGACCTCCATTCAGCACCAACACTGCACTAAGCAGCCGAGAGGGACACACTGCTGCAACGTCAAAAGATCACTCAATCTCTAAGTTTAGCATTGGACTTAAATTGCTTTGTGCAGGGTGCTACAATCCCAAAGGTGCATCTCACCCAACACTCAGAGCTACTATCATCAACACTTGAGTTTTCATGGTAGCTAATTTTAGGGAGCAAACGACGGGCATGGTGAGCAGAGTTCCTCTTACACTTGTAAGAGAGGGATGCCTTTCTGGAGGAGAATTCCGAGTTTAAACTCATGTTCTCAATCTCACTTTCTACTACTCATCTCCTCAGTAAATAACTCTATTCCGTACACTCATTCTTTGGGTCTGCTCCCTGTGATCAGAGCCAGAATCTGGGAGCTCAGCTCCCGAGGCTATCCAGGAAAAGCTGATGGAGATATAACCGAGCCAAATGTGTCCCTGTCCCCTGAAGGCCTGTGAGAGGCTGGAACAATCTGTCGAAAACATTTTTTGGAGGACCTACAACAAAATGGCACGCAGAACAGGAAAAGGCCGGGGCGACTGCCTGCAGCCTGAGCATGCTGCGACAGCACAGCCAGGGCTCCCAGCCACCAGGGAACAGTTCCACAATAAAAATACCTTCTGATTAAAAACGCTAACTGAAACGGATTTATAAGACGGCTGGAAATCACTTTCTGCAGTAAAACAGTGCCACCTCTAAAATTAAACATTAACACTCGTGGGATTTGTTAACACAGCTAATACGTCACATCGTGACAGATGTGATGGATGGATATGCATTCAGCACAAACCAATACAAGTTTTTGTGGTCTTTTTCTTTTTTTCTAAAATTGTTAAGTCAAACGTGAATCTTCCTTGTGATCATGCCAGAGCTTGCCCTTTCCTTATTTTTGTAACATAATCTCCCTAGAAAAGTAAATTGCACATAATTACCTCTTCTGATATTTAGGCAAAGGTTCAAAGGAAGCCACGCTTAGATTAGTGGCGAAACCTGTTAATTAGTAATTCACAGCAGTTGCCGGTTTGCTGTGTTATTCTGTTGCACATGTTGAGTAATACCTTACTTTTCATAAAGGCAAAGTAAAACTTTTAAGACAGTGTAAATTTAGGGGGAGAAAAGACAAAGCTGTTCAGCTGAGCTGTGCGACTGACAAGTTGCAGCAATGAGTCCTGTCCTGTCCTCCCAGTCCTGTCATCACAGGCGTTCTCCATTAGCAATTAACAATGCTGTAGCACGGAACCAGCATCCTCACAAGCACCAGCACACTTCACATTCTGCACGGCAGACAGGCTTTCCTCTCAACTACAAAACAACTCAGTTTCAGAGTAGTTGCTGTTAGAGGCTTTCACAGGGCGCTGGCTGAACACAGAGCAACCAGCTGATATTTGAGAAGTCAAATCCAGGTCTTTTTAGTGAAAACTGCATCTGCGAGCACACAGGACATAGGAGAGAAAGGGAAAAATTTGAGTTGAAAACAAGGACTAATTGAAATCATCAGGAGCTTTACTTCCTGTTCCCCTCAGATTCTCACAGCTATCTTTCCTTTTGGAAGTACGTTATCCACTGCTCACACGCATGAGACTCAGAACGTGGAAGGACACGTGATTACCTTTTTTTTAGATAACTTTTTTTTTTTTTTTTTTTTTTTTTTAAACACGCTTTCTATAGCTTTGTTATTGGGAAAATATTCATTGCTGAGTCAAACTGGAACAACATTTTTGGCATCTCTGTACATTCTTTGGTTTTAGTATGGTATTTTTACCATGTTTTAGCAACTGAAAGATACAAACTCTGGCAACAGATCACAGTATTAAGAATTGGGTCTACTGATGTCAACGTACATTGATCATACATCTTACGTACTTCAACGTTTGGGTAATAGTTATTCAGATCTACGACAGTACAACAATCAGGGCATCAAGACTTCACAACTCCAACGTCGTTGTAATTTCCTTTGGAACCAAGCCTTTTGCATATGTTAAAACTCCCTATTCACAATAATCAAAAGAAGCATTTAATGGATTCTTTCAGACAAACATTGACCTACTTCTAGAAAGACTGCGGAAGAATGGTTATAAAAGCAATCTCCAGCATTAATTCCTCACTGAATGAAGATGCTTTGCATGCTGCAATATTTGATGTATAAAGGCAGGTTACACCAGCAACCAATAGGGTGGGCAATTGTTTAATTGCTAAATATAAGATTTTCTACTGCTTAATTACTGTATCTAAAAGGTGGTGCAAAAGTGATATTCAGTGTGCACAGAGATGTGAGGACAGACTGTAGAATAATGTACTTTCCTTCTCAAGGTTATGCTGAGTAAGTAAGAATTCATTTTTGATGGCTGCTGTTGGTCAGGCTAAGAAAGGAGGAAGAAATGTGTGTGTATTTACATTTAAAATAATAAACCAGAGTACGAAAAGGAAGTAAATTGAGTCAGCAATGTATAGAATGTGATTTTATATGTTTATATTCTTAATTTTGTCTTTTTATTGAAGCTGTCTAGAAAGACATGTGAGAAGAGGGCAGGAAAAGGATTCAACAGAAGCATTATGTAAAAATCACTTTTAAAATGTTTTTCTTCTAATTCTTTCCTCAGCTACACCACTGAGAGTTCCAGCTCACTGCACCACCAACCAAGGCATTCAACGGTGAAAGGACAAAGCACTAACGTATGGAAACATCTTTCACTCTTACATCATTCAGTACATCTAAATGTTAACCTCAACTCTGCAACAATTTTTAAAGTATTCTTTACAATCAGATTCCCAATTCAAGTTTTACCCAGAAATTTCAGCAGAAATGTGAGCCAATTCCTTATTCCTTCTGGCTTTTCTTTTTTTTAAATGACATGTTGGCATGTAAGCTCAGCTTGCAAATTTCTAGAATGATGTGGGTGAATTCTGCAAGTGGCACCATTAGTTCCACATCTGGATGGTTGAAATGTCATGCATTTAAAACATATATATATATATATGCACGCACACACATATATGGCACTGACATATATTGGATGATTGGATGCCAACTGAGAGTATAATACAAGAAAGGATGATATGGAATTTAAGAAGTCAAATGATCCTGCGTTTCAAAGAATTGAGTGAGAATGAAGTGAAATGCTTTGTGGATATTTACTCCATCCACCCATTTTTTTTCTATTCAAAATTTTCTACTCCATTAACAATTTTCCACTTCCTTTCTGACAGCTCCCAAATCAAACAGTGCCAGCAAAACCACTACATCATAATCTCAAGGAAAAAGATGTTCAGAAATCCCAGATCTGAAAACAAATGGCTGTACTCATCCATCTGCAACCTAAGAATTCAAAGAAAAAAAAAGTTGCTAGAGGATGAACATAAAATGCAACTGTTCTGACCTTCAAGGCTGACTCTCAACCAGCTGCTGATGTGGCCATTAAGTGTGCTTTTTGATTTAACCTTAGGATTAAGTCTTCATTTTTAAAAGCTGATATCTAAAAACCATTTTGCTGGCTCATGTCATCTTAGGGGTAGGGGAGGGGGTGTAGGTGATGACTTTTTTTCTTCCCTGTCTTTAAAGGATGAGAACATCAATATTTGCTGAGGCAAAAGCCCACACCTCATGAAACGTAAGGTTTTCAAATACTATCCACACTGTACATTAGAAACTGCAAAGTGTAAAAGGTTCAAATACACTTCAATGCTTATTGGCTTCACCAGGAATTTTCATTTCCTACAGCCAATTCAGACATGCTTTCCCTGCCCAGCCTATCAAGGTTCAAAATGAAATTGGAAATTGCAGTGAGAAAGTTGCTAGCATTTATGTATCCATGGTGTGCACACAGGAATGGGCTCCAACAGTCATCACTCCACCAGCTGCAAACCCCTTCAGATTTTTTCTAGCTACCAAAGTGCAATTTTCATTAAAATGTACATGCTCTTCCTCAGAGCACTTTATCAACACATTCAGTCTTGTGAAAGCAGCTCTTGTATTACTCAAATGTGCTTGTTAAACAGCATACATTAAGAATACAAGCTGTGGTCTTAGTCATATTAAGATCAGGTTGCTCTTCTGTCACGTTGTGCTTAATCAGTTAGAAAATCAACTAAAGGGCAAATACTTTCAAACAGGAAAGTTAACCCTCTTGCTTTCCTTTGTTTGACTCAAACATCTTTTGTTTTATAATCCCAGTTGTAAAACATAAAATGGAAACAAAATCCAAAACGTAGATTTCCTTTAAAGCTAGGGGTATAGAAAATAAAAAGAGCATGGCAGAAGCAAGCCACCTCTGCTGCAGATTCATCAAGATCCACAAAAAAAAGTAACCTACTGCTTTCAGGTCACCCACTATCTCTAACAGCTATTTTGCATCTTCTTGTAAGCATTTTATATCATGTTTCCATGACTTCTGAATGCTGTTGGCTATTAAGCTCCACTGTGCTTAGAACTAGGGACACTGCTACAAACTCAGACTTCCTGCAGTGACTTCAGCATCAGTGATGTCCGTACCACAATCAGCCAGGAGGAAGTGGACTAGTCTGGCTAAGAGCTTCCTATTGAAAGACTGGAGTATGGATCTTCTGATAAGGAAACTTGTTAGTCCTTCCACAGAGATTTACCAACTGCCTTTTCTTCTTAACAAAAGTCTTAATGACTAGTTGTGTAGTTGTTGTTTCTTGTTAAATCTAAGCGCAAGATATATAAAAATATATAAACAACATACAGATAGATCAGACTGTATTTGAAAGACAATCTATTGTGCACCCACACGCAGACAGAAGAACTGACAGAGCCAATTGAGTTACAGTTAACATTTCCTTTATTTCAGTATAAGAATTCCTGAACTGAAGAATGGTATTTTGGCCCATACTGCTAGACTAGATCAATTCTTTAAGTATGCGGTGCCACAAGTGTACACAGTACTATCATAGCAAAAAGACGGCCTGGGACAAGTTTCATTTTTATTATTAGCAGTAGTTAGACGTTTCAGGTAAGAATATTATGCATTTCTGAATTTGCCTGGAAAGTTAATAAGAATTTTGAGAACATTTTAAAACATTATAAAATTGCCTCTTGACACCCACGATACTTTGGTACGAGATGTGGAATAAAAACCTACATGTGATAAACATTCAGTAAACAGATTCTCTGCACTCCAAAGCCTAAGTAATACACAAGCTGAGAGTAATTACATAAGAAACTTAATTTTCTACACAAAACGTGCTGCCAAAGAACAAGACTCAAACCTAGAACTTTTTTTTTTCCACGTGAAAGTGAAAGCATCGTAACAAAGCAGTACGGCCTGGTAGGCAATGCAAGTCATTTCAACTGTTAGAGGCTTTGGCAAAGATTTAGCACGAAAGAAGTCCAATTACTTGCAGTGTTTCACAAAACCATACCCCTGACTGCTTATTGGTGCTTTGAAACAGGGAAGTGAACTCTATAGGCATACAGAAACAAACAGGAAACAACTGTTTGCTAGGTCATGAAGGATGTAAAGAGAAACTAAATATTGTTATTCTTAAGCCTTGTTTTGAAGAGAAAACTACCACTGAAGGAAGCTAAGAATAAAATGCCAGAAAGACATTGATACATATATTTTTAGAACAACCTGCAAGCATATCTTCAACTATTTTTTCTTCAGGGCAGTAGTTTCTTAAAAATAATGTGAATTTCCTTCTTCCTTTCTGTTCTTAGGATCACAAAGGCAGTTATTTTTACCTTTATTAAGCATGCCTGGAGTATTTTAGTTGTATAATGTAGGACAATTAGACTCCAGGGTTGATAAATGGAGCTGACGTACTTAGTTGCAAGTTGTACATGTCTCATGACTGCCTTCCGGTTCAAACAGCTTACCTTTTAAGTTCTGTATGTATTCTTCCCATTCTGTATAGATACTAATACCCATTAAACAAAAACCAAAAACACAGATAAAAGAAATCTGCCTCAAATTAGTAATTAAAAAAAATGTACTGTTTAATAAGCACAAGAAAAGCAAAACTTAAGGCTACTGTCTTACATTATTAGGCAATGGAAATACAAGAAGTTGGAGCTATAACCAGCAGCTGAGCATGTTTTGACACTGGATGCTATACAAAGAATTCCCTCTAGGGAAGACACGAACTTACATTAAAAACAACACTTTCAAGATCTTTCTTTTTTCAACTGCCATCTGCTGGTCAGCTCCTACTTCATAGGGGTACGATGAATGACAAACTAGCTAACAATTCAGAGTATTACATGTTCTTTATTTTGTCCTCTTTAAAGATATCATGATTCTCTGACAAAGTTCAGAGGTAGTATCTAGACCCTACAGGATACCGTGACATTAATCTACTGTGAACAATCCATTCAATTTAATGAAGCCAGCCAATAACGACAAAAATTGATGGAAAAGCTAGAACAGGTAAGTCTTGTGCAAATACACAAAATGTACTAATAATCCAACAACAATGGTAATGCAAAGCCTTTTTTTATTTATTAAAAAATACTGGTTACACTCTACTGGCACCTACTACATTACTGAGGGGTAGAAGGAGAAGGCAAATGACAGCACTTGCATCTCTTCAAAAATACGAGGTTTTGGATGGTTACATCGAATCTTACAGCAGCAGTAAAGTACTACACTGAACTTCTGTGGACTTGGAAATGTTGATTATCTTTCCCACACTATGCCCCACAGCTCCTCATTAAGAAATAGATTTCAAGGAAATTACTGCTGATGCCAAGTGCCCAGAAGTAAAATTAAGTACTCTTTTTTTCCCCAAGATTATATGCAGGTATGACATTTACTCATTCATGTATAAATGTCAAATAAAAACAAAGGCATTGCTTTTTTTTTATCCATTGACTTAGAGAAAATCCTTACTGGTCCTGTCCATCATGTTAAAGTAATTAAAACCCCCATTTTATGAAAGGAACAAAGGCCTACCTACCTTTTACCCTCTGGTATGTTGGGAGAAGCCCAATCCATGGTTCTCTCTCCCTTCTAAATTAGGCACCTAAAATGACTTATGGATTAATAATTTGGGCTTCTGTTCATTTTGTAATATTTCAAGTATTCCCATTAAAAATACCCCAAATAACAATAACAACCATCCAAAATCTTTGTAAATTGTCAAAATAAGATGATCTTTCAAAGAAGAAAAAAAAAAAAAACAACTGTGCACACCCCTCTTTACTAAACACACTTCTACTAAACTTTAGTTGCAATGAGTGACATTTAAGAGGTTTGCAACTAGCTACAGTCCTTGACAAATAACAGTTATATGCAGGCTCCCTTCTAGAACAAGCCGTCCACAAGTAGCGAGGCAAAAAAAGAAGGAAAAAAACCCCAAAACCAAACAGCCAGAATCCACTTAATATTGCTTGGTGAAGGCGTATGTGCTTGTGGAATACGCAGTATTTTTTTTCACCTTTGTCAGAAGAGCATTTAAGTCAACACTTAGAAGTGTAATAGTGAACACAAATATAAAAGTTAGTCAGCAAATGTATTTAATGTTGAAAAGAATTACATCCTACTCAGTTAGCAGAGCAAGGCTTTCAGCACTGCATGATTGTGTTTATTTTTTAAAACTCTTTCCCTCGTCTTTCCGGAGAAGCTTTCTCTCTGGATGAACACTCTCAGGACATACATGTAGTTAGCTGTTTAGACAAGTGCTAAATCACAGTACAAAAGGAAAAAAAGGATTTTAAAGCCACCCACAACATCCAAGGTTTATATCTTTCCTTGTTTTGTGAGTTCAGAAATACATGCCTGTCATATATATATATATTTAATATTTATTTAAAAGCAAAATAAATCTATTATCAAATTATCAAACAAATTGGGTCCAACCCTTAGCTGGTAAAACTTTGTGTCAGTGCAGCTTTAAACCATTTAAGGATCCAGCCCACTGTTATCTACTCCTCAAGCCACCCAGCTCCCCTCAGGTCTATGTTTTTTTGATAGGGTACATTTTTGTTATGTTGACTGCAGGAGGGTTGGAACTAGATGTTCTTTGAGGTCCTTTTTAACCAAGGCCATTCTGTTTCTATAATTCAACCGTTTCGAAACATCAGGAAAACATTCACAGGAAAGTATTCACTTTCTAATCTGTATATCTGCCTTATGAGCACTGTATGATGTTAATTTTTCTCACACTTCTTGCTATTCAGCACTAGCTGAGTAAATAAAGAGTGAAGTTTTAAGATTTTCATTTCAGCCTAAACAGTCATTTCAATTTTTACATGTAAACTGCTAGGACACAACCCAAAATCCTACAAAAATGAGATTTTTATAGAGAAAGATTTCTGTAGGCTTCATTCTTTTTTTTTTTTTTAATAACGCTATAAACAGAAATAAAATCTTTCTCCTGAGATTACAAAATTTAGAGACGCGTATTTAGAATGAAAAATATAGTATGATCCTTAAATGAGTCTGGCTTAATAGCTGGTCCCAAATACAAACAGCTTAGATTGCAAGTTCCGACTGTAAAGTCAAAACAGAAGAAAGTGTTATGCCAATGATAACTGGGACTTTCTCAATTGCAAGAACAAAATGAGAACAAGTGTTAGTTTTTTTGACCACTGCCCTGGACATTTTTTTCTGGTGGGACTTCTTTAGTTTATTTTATTAGGGTACAGGAGGGAGAATGCAAGGTGTTTTTTTTTTTTTTTTTTTTTTTTTTTTTTTATAAAAGGTATTTTCAAGTTACAGTAAGATAAACAGCCATTAACATGCAACCTTCCCCACCCCCAAAGGTAAACCATTTATGAACATAGTCTAGGTATTTTAACTGCATCCATTATAGCGTCTAAGCACCTCATGCTTTTTGTTTAGGGAGACTAAAGAGTCTCTAGGATATCTGGAAGCCCTACTCCCTCATTAGCAGGCATGTCTTTTCTCTACAACTTCTGTAATACAAACTTCTTGAAGGTGTTTGTCCATGGATAGTTTAATAAATCCTACCAACTACATTTCTGAATCCACCTGCAACACAGCATGCATACTTGACCCTCATGCTGCTACTCTTTGGCTGATTTGTCTTAATAGTGTAGATAACTCGGGGAACGGTTCAAGGGATTGTATGAATACAATTCAGGTACATACATTTCATTTATTGTATGTCAATTGAAAAGAATTACAGTTCCAAATATGCAGAGCTAAGACTATGATTAGTAAGTATCAAAAAGATACTTCCTTCACTGCCTGCTTAACTCTTCAGACAATGAAGCTATTTGCATCACAGAGAAATAGCACTTAAACAGCCTGAAAACTAATCTGAGCTTAAAGGGGCACTGCTCAGAAAACTGTCCAGTTCTACATTGGAGGATTAGGAAACTTGCTTCAATATAAAAGCTATGGCAACATGACAATATTGAGTTACATAATGTAACTAATGTAGTACGCTTACATAAAGTCTGTAGAAGAAAATACAGAACACACTGGCATTTTACTTTGCCTCTAACAGAAGGTTACAATTCTAAAACTTTGTTGGTAAATACATTAAAAACCACAATAATATTTTGACGTCCCCAAATCAGACGTTCTTGTTACAATAAATGAATTTGCAATGCACACATTAACAGGTTTCACAGAGGCCAGAACTGTAACTTGTCTAGAGCACCAACGTTAGAGAATTCGCCTTTGTTTTTTGCTTTTAAACAAAAAGATTCACACCTGAAAATTTCTGTAATTAAATGGCTGTGTGCAAACACCATTTTTTTTTTACCTCATTCTCAGTTAAGGAAGCTGAAGGAGATGAACTTTTGCTAAAAGCAAGAGTTGAAGATTCTGCTGCTGAAGCCCGATTTCGCTTCTTCAGAGGTTTACATGCATCAGACAGATTTTTCGTTGCTGTAAAATAATTTTGGTTTACAAAGTGAAGTTTGGAACTTTAAAACGTTATCTCCCTGAAGCCATTTAAAATATTCCTTCAGATAAAAGAAGGAATGATTTACGTAGGTCTTGTGGGCATTTATGTAAGGCTGAGAAAACAAGAAGTTTCTGAAATCACGTTTTTGCTTGATTTTAAAAGCAAAGAGGTTTCTATTAAGCAAATACATACTACAGATGGCTAAAAAATGTTTTCCCCAAGCACTTACGTCTATTTAAAGCAAAACATCTTGTGACTTATGACCTCTTCAAAGCAGAGGTAACAGGTATGTCCTCAAATAAGCACTAGAAGGTCTACGTTATCTCATCAGAATCTGCGTACCACTAATACTTTGTTAAGAGAACAGGGACAAGGTACCAGACATATCACCACTTCTATGTTGTGCAGAACTTTCTGAAACTTATTCATCTTTGGAATTTCATTATAGTATCTAAAGAGACATGCTCTTGCAGAAGTTATCTTAACCTTGAACATCTGGTTTTTGGTACAAGGTTATTTAGAATTCCCTCTCATGCACCACACTGCCTCCCATAAAGCATCATTTAAAAGGTCTAAAATTACATAGTAACTGATTGCAGTGATGGTCACTGTACTTATTTTATTGGGTAACTGAAGAACAAATTGGAGCGGTAGGATTTTTATTGCTGCTCTCCAAGATCACAGGGCTATATTGTATACAATAGCTTTAATTTGGTGCCATCAAATGGTGAACTTGTGAACTGCTGCTCTAAATCAGCAATGCACAATTTCAAGCAAGTATAATGCTGCAAAATGGTGGTAGTGAAGGAAGAGGGCACAGTCTCCCCCAGTCTATGGCACAGTGGCTGTATCTTGTTATTGCATCAGCAAATTTAGCTGACTACCTCAGACAACCTGTTTATTTTTATATTATTTAATTGAAAAAGTTACATTAAAACTTATTCTGACCACATTACCTGACTGGTTCTTTTGTGAAGAGGAGGTTTCTGTGACCTTAGTAGAGTTTGTTTTTGGTGTTTTGTCATTGCTTGTCTCCCTCTGTCACAAAAAAAAAAAAAAAAAAAAGAAAAATAAAAAAACTCCTAATTTATGAGTGGTTGGACAAAACTAGCAATTACTTCTGGATTTATGTTATTAAGGTGACTTTACAAATACCTGCATGGTAATGTCGTTAAGCTACCCCCATTTAAGTAATTTTTTTAAAGCTTACGTACAAAACAGGGTACAAACCCATAAACAAATGAGTAAAATTAAAGAACACGGTAATCCAGCATCCCACTTATCCATCCCAAACTCAGCATTTCAGAAAGGGGAACTCTATATGAAAACAAAACATGTAAATTACCCTTACTATCTTGGTCTGAACTGGTCAAATTAAAACCTTTAATTATTAAGGGTAAACTGCAGAAGTACTATATAAATTTGAGAATAAATGCAGAATTTAAGTCTCAGAGGCTTGCTTTCAACTCCAAACTTGCAGCAGTGCCATTTTAAAAATTACTATGGTTAAGATTGTTCCAGCATTTCCAAAATATAAACACTATTATCAAGGAAGCATATGCAATGAATAAAGTTGCTCCAGACTGAGAATTTATCATCAGAATTTATCCCCTAAACTGGGGAAATTGTTGTCAAAGCTGTGTCAAAATTAGACAGTGTTATTTTCTTTGTATCTCACAAACTTATTCAAATTGTAAGAGCATAAAAAGAATGCTCAACCCTATAAAATGCTCAAATGAGCAATAAGAAAAAAGTCCACAGCACAAATATTATGTACTTTTTCATATTCTTTATCTGACTGTTTTATGAAAGATGTCCAGGTGAGAAGGTGAGAAGGTACTGAGAAGGTGAGACTGTACTACAAATGTGCTGCACTACACTTCTACTGATGTCTAAATAGACCGAGGCACCCTACCACTGATGCTGCTGTGTTCAATGAATAAAAATGTACAGGATAATTCACACAATTTAAAGCAGCCTCTACAGAAACCCCTCCGTTAACGTGCATTTTACATACATCTTGAAAGCATCGATGAATGAAAAGACTTCAAGACTTTCACATACTTACTATAATTTAGTCTCTTGTGAAACAACATTCAGATTCTGTAAGTAAGAGTTTAGGACAAAAAGAAAAGGGTAATGCACAGCAAGTGCTCTTGAAAAATCAGTAAGCCTTCACGTATCCCAAAAGATTGTAACATAAGTCTACACACAATCTGGGAATAGTAGAAGGAAGTGTACAGCTAGTGTTTGGTTTTTTGAATCATTGTGTAGACACTGTTGCTGTCATTCACTACATTTTCTACTAAGCAGCAGCACACACAGCTACGATCCTGGGCTGGTGGAAGCAGGAAGATGAGTAAAAGATTATCCAGTAAAAAAAAAAAAGCAGAAAAAAGCCATTCTACAATAACTGATCCTTCTGTGGGCAGAAGACAAAAAGTACTGCCTTGTGCATTTAGAGTTTCCAAATCACACAGTATTTATACACACCAGACGCCGTAAATCTACTTCTGATAAATTAAACAAAGGACACCACTTTATGTATGAAGCACGTTACCGAAGTCAGTATTATCAGTGGTGTGTATCTTATTAGAATAACTTATCTCAGTTATTTATTTATTCAATAGTCACATCTGCATCATGGTATCAAAGATAGCAGAATCTCCTCTTCGTGAGCTATACTGTAACCACCCTTTATTCTACTTGTGATCGTTAAGGCCAACTGCAACAAAAACTGGTCAGGCAGTAAAGAAGGAACTTTTATTTCATTCAAAACAGGGGCTTGGTAACAAGGGTTAATTTCAATAAATAAATTTAATTATTTCCCTGTATCTAGTGCATTATAGTAATTCAAATCAATTAGACATATATTTGAAGTTTCTAAAAAATTTCTCCTAGAATATAAAATGGATATTCAATCACTGGCCTCTCAGAGCAGAAAGCACAAAAAACACTTTTGTCTCTCCCCAAAACTTCTCTAAGAACTCTCTCTGTTCCTTACTATTAAGTTTTAAGTCTGGTATCTGAAATTCGACTTACTGTTTTCAGTGACCTTTAACCGGTTGTCTGGATATCTGCAGTATCAAGACAAGCTACAGAAGTAACAAGCCTATCAGACTGACATCTCTAAATGTGACCTCCAGAGTTCATTTAAAAATAAATCTATCACCTTTCCATATATTAGCTTGCTTCATTTAACCAACATGACACTGAAGTCCTCAGGCATGGTCTGCAATACCCACACCACAGTATGGTATTCTAGTAACACATGTGAAAACATCTATGAGCTAAACTCTTCACAGAAGTACAACCTAAGAAGTTCACAGGTCTAAAATCACAACTAAATAAACCTATAGTTGAGCATCTACAGGATTTGGGCTGACACATACATAATTTTAGTGACTTACGTAAGGAAAATTCTCATTCTCACAAGCAAGTTAAACTAAAAAGAAGCTTGTGATCTGCACGATAAAAATGCTGTATTTAACACAGTTTCCTATCTTAAGCAATTAGACAAGATGTCACTAAAATGTACTGTAGGATTCAATCCACTTTTTGAAAATTAGTTTTCCTGTTCTGCTGAACTTGCATTCCTCTCTTCCCCAACTTTTGTCTAAAAGAAGTATCATAAGACATTAGAGATTTTTGTACATGTTCTTGTATACACGCCTGAAATCTGATTCACGGGGAAAGGAAAAATACTATAAGGCTATACTGACATGTCATGCCTCTGCATATTCCTTTGGGAAACAGATTTTCTCAGCATGCATTTTCACCAAAGTCTAAGTAGGAAAAGCAACTTCACATCTCTTTGCTTGAAACCAAAGAAGAAAACCCATGGCAATAAGCTCACATTTCTTTGAATATTTACAATAGTTTAATTTGATTCAAAGACATTACTTTTTTAGTCCTGGAAATGGAAATGCTGACAAACTTAACTACAGCAATGTGATTGGTGCTGCTATAAATCCACCCAAACAAACCAACAACATAATTACCTTCCGATTATTCTGTTTATCCATCCTGAGTCTTTTCCTAGGTGCCTCCTGAACTTCAAAATCTTCTGTAGGTTCCTTTGTCCTCTTTTTTTGGTTTCTTTTATTTCCATGTAAGTTACCTTGGGATGGGGGATGGGGGAAACTTACATGAAAAATAATCTAAAACCCACTTTCAAATTATTTTGAACTGATCTAGTTATTTAAGTTACTTTTCTTTCAGTCATTGTTTCTAAACATGGTTAAACATTAACACAGTTTGATGACCTCTTAAAGCCTGCGGTCTGGTTCCTGTTGCTGAAGGTAAGCTCTAAACACTCCAAATCAACTGCTCAATAGTCATTTTAGAAAGATAAGTCTGCCTACATAAGCACTAGTATAAGATCTGAATATCACTATCCAACATTTGTTTCATATTGTCAGACTGCACGTGGTTTTAACTCTTCTGCCACTTTGTAATAGTGCCATATCACGGAATCTAAGTTTTACATCTCCACGAGGAGTTCTCCAGTTGATACTGGTGAAGGCACTGGATATCAGCTTAAGGGGCTTCTGGAAAAAACAAGCTATCACCAATTGTACAGATTAATTCTCTCTTTTTGGCATAGCAATTCCAGATTCTTTCCAACAAGCTTACTTACGTTTTACAGGAGACCATAAGACCCCGTTCGTTTGTGAACCAAAATTCTTAAGAACAGATTCACTTTGGTCATTTTAATCCAAAACAGACTTATTGACACATCTATGTGATCATTCACTGAAAGTTCAAAAGCAGCTAGCTAAATAACAAAAGGTCACCAACTAACCTACATATTCTTTCCCTAGGTTCAGCAATTGTTTACACTTGCTCTATCACAAAAAGATAGATGAAGGTTTAAGAAGTATACTGGTTCATCAGGATGAAATGACAACATCATTACACTCTCCAGTACTCTCTAGTTTATGAAGCTACAGAGTATTATTATTTCAAAGACTGCAAGCTCCAGGGGCACAAATATGTAAACTGAAAATTGCCCTACAGCTGCAAGTATTCCATTCCAGTGGGAACAAATAGTTGTAAATATTAAAAATATAGTAACTTGAAAATATGAATAATTTTCAAATTAATGTTCCTATCTAAAAAAACTAGGACTCTGATTTCATAAAGCAGACTGATGTGGCTCCAGGAGAACCTGCTACTTACAAAAAGCCAGTAAAACAAATCCCACAGTATTCTTCCAAGTTTAAGATAAGAGGATTTGGGTAGGGAAACAATTCAAATGACATGTTTTCATCTTAGATAACTATAAATGTACACAATATATGTACTAGAAACACCTGGTACAGGTACAATTTCAATTACATTTCTTGCAATATGACACTGAGGAAGTTGAACAAAATTCAGCACTACAGCATTTAGATATTTAATTTGGGATCCATTAAAACTCTATCGTCAAGGAAGACAACATCTGAGATAAAATAAAGAGATTATGATATGTGGGCGATTACATAAAAAAATACACTCAATAGCTACTTATAATGAACTATTTCACACAACACAAATTTCAATTACTTCTGGATCTTGATCTCCTTTTAGGTGAGTCTTGAAACACTTTACGTTTGGCCTCTCCAATATTCTTCAATGATGAACCTTGAGAGATACAGAATGTGTTTTTTTTTTAAACTGATATCCAAATATTTGACACTTATATTTTAAAGTTAAAAACTTTTCAATTTTCCACAAAATTATGTTACTTCACACACACACAGTTAACAAAACTGACTGCCATTTTTATACAAGTTTTTCCAAGTCTCACAAACTTTCAAACACTCACTCTCATTCTTGTCATTGCCCAAAGCAGCACCTGTTCGTTTCTTATACTTCCACATTGTCTTCTTACAGTGCTGAGAAACTATTTAAATTTGAAACGTGATAACTACTAAAAAATTGCTAAAATCCACGTAAATGCCAAACTACCTTCCTCCTTTCTCAAATACATGACTCAACGACCCTCAAATACTTTGCAAAATAATTGAGACTGATCATTAAATGCAAATGCTAGACAACAGCGACAAGAAAAAGGAAAAAAAAAAACGTATTTGAAATCTTGTACAATGTCCTAAAAATTTTGCATAGTACAATAAAATGCCAAGTGAATGAAGGATACCGAATAAAGGTCAGACTACTTCTTCCTGAGTTGATGATGATGAGGTAATACACTACAGGTATTTATATGAAGAAGAGGTGTAGCACTGATCACTCTTCTGAAGCCATTTACTATCTACTCTATTTTAAAAAAGGCAACTCTAATTTTACTAGTATTAACACTTCATTTTCCCTTTCCAGCATCCACCTATAACAGGCAGTGAGTGTAATGGCAGCTGCTTATGGGCAAAAGAAGAATGAGAAATCAGCAATCTCTAAACAGTAGGAGGTTTACATATAACAACTTTTCAGAACAACGAGCAAGAAATGTAGACTTCATGGGTTGCTTTTATTGTAACCATTGCCATTCCTTTGCTATTGGCACAAACACCAAGAATTAAAACTTGGAAAACAGTGAAAGCTGTTTTCCCTACAGGTCTCAAATATGTGCTTAGTTTAACACCACTATGTTTATCAAATTTAGTTAGAGTACACTAGCACAGTTTTACGTTTACCAGAGTCTTCTTCAGATTTGGGAGAGGTCACTATGGCAAACTTTGTGTTATAGCGAGCTTTCTGTTTTTCACTAAGCATGTTCCACTGCGATTCAAGCAACTCTTCAATCTCCTCACTTGATGCATCGGGATGTTCAGCAACCACCTATACATGCAGAAATAGGGTTTTATTAAAAAAAAAAAAAAAAAAAAAAAGAAGACCAGCGAAAAGAACGGAATTTGTTCTTCCACAGCCTCAGAAAACCGGATACAAACAAGTCTTCTAATGTTTCTGCTACAGATGGAACTACGTTTGAGCATTTTGTACCCATTATTATTATTGTTTTTTTTTAAATTACAATTTCTCTCTCTAAAAAGAGAATCTTTTAGCAGATTCAGAGTCATTAAGAACCACCTTGGAACCATTTGCCTTTTAACATACAGAAAATTGAGTACATATAAACCCTGTGGCATGGTGCTTCAAAAAGGTTCTATTATTACTGAATGAAGTTAAAATCTATCCCACAGAAAACAGGCATATGATATTGGAATATGCGCTTGCCTATAAAGACATCCACCAATTTATAGCAGAACTCGCTATTCATAGGGAATCTCCTATCTTAGCAGAGGGATCTACTCAAACTAGCATCTGAGGTAACACTTTCCTGTATTATTTTTTCATTTTATACCATTTATACAAATGCTAGGAATTCAAAAAGCTGTGCATCTTCTCTTAATATAAACACAATACACCACAGCCATCATCATTGAAATTAACTGACTTCCTAGAAACAAAAAAGCCAGAAACTTCTTCAGTATTTCCATACTTTCTCTTAAGGAAAGACAGATTTGATAAAGAAATCAGAAAACTCTAAGATTCTGCATTCTGCCAGAATGAAACAATACCTTGAAACACAGCCCTTGGTCACTGTCACTAACCAGCATTTTCCAATTCTAATCAGCAGTCCCACCACTTACTACTGTTGTGATGCAACCAATACCCCAAAATCACAGAGCAAAATAAAAAGTAGGCCAATAAAGCCAAGTGTTTTAACCTTAACTTCTTAGAACGGAGTATTTTTTCGTTAAAAATTCTGGTGTCAAGCAAGGTACAAGTGTGACTAAAGCTTCTCCAGGGGTTGGAATTGTTGTAATGCCTTCCTTCCATTGAGATTAATTAGAGTCTAGTAAGAAAACACACGTCATTTTTCCCCTGGTTAAGTACTAAGATTCTTCTTCCTTTTACCTCATATAATTTACTTGCTAATAGGACATTGACCTTCGGGGGCCTCTATTCAAAGTCTGATTAAAACTGAGAAGTGTCCAAAAAGTTACTGAGAGGAGACAACACAGACAGATCTACAAGATACCTCTTCCACACATCTCACTTCCTAAAGCAAACTAGGTAGTATCAGTTTTGACAACTGGCTGCTGACCGTATATAGTTTATTGTGCCCAACTAAGGCATAGAATTATTTAACTTTCTAAGGAATATCTACCTTTGTTTGCATAAACGACCTTAGTGGTGCCTACAGCTTCAATAATATACAAATAAAAATAACTGTCAATCAAATAGGAAAGCAGTGAAATGACAGGCAGAAAAAACCCCACGCTTCTTAATAATTAGGGGACACACAAAGTCGGACACCAACATCTTCATGCTATAACATTCCTCTCATATGTAGTTGATACAGTATATGTGAAAGTCATGTGCTTCTTCAAGATATTTTTCTAAATACGGACAAAATTATGAGAAGTCCTGGATCTACGTATTAATACCACTATAGGTGCATGAAACGTAGTGCTTAGATCAGGCATGTACTAGCCCATCCAAGTAAAGCAAATTACCTCCACTCTCGTCTTGATATTCAACAATTTCTTATACTTGCAGAAAACTTAAATTGTACACCCTACAAATGAAATTAGTCCTTCATTTACCAATGAAATCAGTTCTTAATTTACTTCTAAAAAGACTCAAGGTCCAAATCAAGTCATTAACATAAACAATATGGCTTTGTCTCTCACTGAAAATACCTTTATCTCAAGTCAAGATGCCTTCTAACAATTATGATGGTTGTATTTCACACAGGGAGAGTGCACAAGAAAGCCAACAGTATAAACTTCTTTGGTTTGCACAAAATACTTAAGTGTATCACTGAAACTATGAAAGCGTTCCAAGTTTAAATGCCTCCTTCCCTTATGGAAGCATTCCTGCTAAATCACTAAAAACATTCTCAGGCAGTTCATAGAATTGTAGAATGGCTCAGGCTGAAGGGAACCTTAAAGACCATCAAGATCCAAGCCCCTGCTGTGGGCTGGTTGCCAACCACTAGATCAGGCTGCCCAGGGCCCCATCCAACCTGGCCTTGAGCACCTCCAGGATGGGGCACCCACCACTCCCTGAGTAAAAAAATTGTTCCTAACATCTAACCTAAATTTCCCCTCTTTCAGTTTAAATCCATTTCTCTTTGTCCTATCACTATGAGATCGTGTAAAATGTTTGTCCCCCTCATGTTTGTAAGCTCCTTTTAGGTACTGGAATACTGCTATCAGGCCTCCCCAGTGCCTTCTCCAAGCTAAGCAAGCCCAACTCCCTCAACTTTTCTACACAGGAGAGGTGTTTCAGCCCTTTGATAATCTTCGTGGCCTTCTTCTGGATCCACTCCAACAGCTCTGCATCCTTCATTACCCTCAGTCCTCAAGCAGCCACTACTAATTTCTGAAAACTTCAACTATTCCTGTCCCATTCTCAGAAAATCAATACAGAAAGTAGTAATTAATAATAATGAAGCTGATATAAGAATTCTAATACAAGACTCCAAACAAGGTACAGTAGGAATGTATATACTTTTAAGATACCCTGAGATTATTAGAAGCCCCAGATGAGTAGTTTTCAGTCCTCCCTTTCCATTGACTGCTGTCTCCCTCCCAAGTCTGGGAGAACCTCTTCTAAATCCAGTTTTCCTTTTTCCTAAGTATCTATCTGCAAATACTTAAGGAACCATACTCTACTCTTTCAGATGGCGTTAACACAAGTAGCTTAGAAAGTGGTCTGGTTTTTAAGCTAATGTTATAAAAAATAACAGCATCTACAATGGGAAAAAAAAACCAACCAACCAACTAAAAAATCTTATATGGACAGCAAGCTATGCAAGTTGAAACAGATAAGCCAAACAGAAGGGAAAACATTATTTGGATATAGTCTCCACGGTCCACTGAAGACACAAAACTGCCTTTTTAGAAGCAAGTTAACAAGCTTAAAGTGTTAACCAAAATTAGGTAGCAGGTATCTAAAATGCCAGTCACCTTCATATCAAGAGTAAGGAAAAATTAGACCCTAATGATCTTCATTTGATAGAGGGACTGGTAGCTGCTGCTATTTGTTATCCATCACTTTTGTAACCTCGTTGTGTTCTATGCACAGAAGTGCTTCAGTATCAACTAGAATGAACTGCATAATTACATGGATTTGGGTTTTCACGACTGATTTTTATTAAAATGAATTCTAGGCAGAAAAGACAAGATGCCCTCTCCATATATGTAATATTTTGAAAGTCTAATTTAAACTCTGTAGAATATTAACCATTATAACCAGTGTGAATTTTCAAGTTTATGGAAGTTTCTCAGTGTCTCAAAGTGGCACGGAAGACAAAGCAATTCCTCAATGTTAAATAGTGCAATATCCTTTGTGTTTTCCACCTATTCATTTGAGAGCTATAGTATAATCAGAAAGGAATGACACATGTTAATTGGTGCAGAAAATAAAAGTATAACATCAGAGACACAGTGTGTCTCTTCTGTGGTAAGATATGTGTAGGTAAAACCAATCATAATAACCTCATTTATTCCAGAGCAGTAATTTTATATGCCTCAGTGTTGCATAAAGCTTCTTGTTGCATACCTTACAGGCCAAGGAAATACTCTCCTGTCATTACATAAGATGCAAGGTTACTTACAGAAGTGGAAATAGAACTCTCTCAAACATGAGACACATGTTTCACACATACAGCTTTTCAAAATGAATATATCAAAATCTATGTTTAATTGTCTAGCTACAAAACACTCTTGTTTCCAGAACTAGCAAATTGATCTGCCAGTGTTTTTCTCAAGTAAACCAAACCCACTAGAAGCTATATGCACACTGTATTCATTTTCATTCTTGTCAGTATCATGAGTTGTAATGATCTAAAAAGATCCTTAAAATGAACTACAACTAATTTATCACCATACAGTATAATCTGGCTTTCAGTTTTTCTTTATGATGTTCTGATTTGTTAATATTTTCTAACACAAATATCTTCAATTGAAATCAAACGTTTAACAGTTGAAGTCCCTAACCAAGTCATCTGCAACTTTCTGCCTTTGTGGGTATTATAGAAAAGCACAATTAATATAAAACATCACAACTCATGGTTCCATCAGTGCATGGAATTGTGCTGCAAATGCAGCAGAAGGTTGTAAGGAAGAAAAATGACGTTCATGATTTTAAAATAGTGAGTCAGAACAATGATACTGCTTTTATACCTCTAACAGTCTTCCTATGAAGTGTTGATATTATGATAGTTATTTAATCTACCTTGCCCTGGAGTGTAGTCCTCTCAAGAAGGCCTAGTTTCTGTCCCAAGATACTGCACACTGACAGTGATTTTCATACACTTTGGTAACTGTTGAAGCTTTTTCTGAAGCTCAGCAAAGGACTCTAGGTAGGGAAATTGAGTTTTTGAGGAGTTAAGACACGGGAGCACACTGTATAATTTGAGCCACGTTATCAAAATGAATGCACAAGCTAACTACAAGTAGATGACCATAAGCAGCATCACCTTGCTCATATTTGCTGAGCACACGTATAGCATATCTACACTTTACATATATTAAGAAAATTAAGACTAATAAAAAGGACTTCTAAATTATACAGGAAGATACTAATGTGATATGCTTGAAGGGAACAGCATTATCACTATTTTGTTCATATTATTTATATACATTCTTTCCTTTCTCTGTTACTGTTTGGACCAAGATTTGATGCAGGCATACTCAGACAAACTCAGAATACTACAGATTCTAAAGTAACAGCTAGTTACCAACTAAAGTGAAGAACTTCCTTTAAGTACAGAAATGAGCAGAGGCAATCATCCATAGTAACAGCTAAAAGAGACTAACCTCATCTCTGTGCTTCTGACAAAAGACCAAAAACTGAGATACTGCATCGCCCTTTCTGCTTCGTGGAGTAGAGGCTGGAGTTTTCTTTCTACTGAGAGGGGAGCCTATCCCTCTTTTGGATTCAGCCTGTTCAGATGACTTTTGAGGAGTAGTATTCTTAGTCTCCAACTGACTGCTATCTTGCGCATCATCAGTGGCAGACAATTTTGATGTCCTTCTCCTCCTCTTGTTAGGAATGCCAGACTCCTTCACTGATTTCAGACTTTCAGTGGTTTCTTCATTTGAGTAGGATGACTCATCTACCTCCTCCTCTAAAAGCTCCACAGCAATGCCAACTTCCTTTGCCACTTGAGGATTAAGATGAGGTCTGTCCCTAATGTAGATGAAGGTGTATTTGGCCTTCCGTTCTTCCACTGTCATGCCTACTGCTTCACTTGCTTGCTTAACACCCATCTCCCACTGTGGTCGCAGCTTCCCTGAAACAGGTTTTAACATCTGCAAAATAAGAAAATACTGTGAGAAATGTGCTTGTTTTTCATTCCAAGATACCACCATCAAGAAAAAACAATTCCAAGAGACTAAGTGTAATGTATATTTACAATTCAGTTATTCAAATGGAATTATGCTTGACAGAAATAATACCAAGCATTAATCATTGACAAAGCAGAACAGAAATGACTTTTAATAAGTAACAGTAATGTGCCACCTCTGCTTCTCATCTATACATAAAATATAAGATTACGTGCCAGCTTCAAAGCTTACCAGAATATCTATTTACATCTATACATACCTATAACAGTAAAATAATAAGTCTGAATATCTTGCCTTTTTTGGTAGCCTCTTACCTTTATTTTCTCTGCTTTAGTGAGGGCTTGTTTTGCACTTTCCTGGCATAATTGTTCAAACTGATCTTTTCCTTTGAAAGGCACAAGGCTCTTCTCAAATATCCAGGCTCGTTCTGGAGCATCTCCAAAAAACTGAACATGATACTGACGAAAACTCTTTTTCTGTCCTGAAAAATAAAAACAAATGTATTTAAGATCCAACTGAAGTTATCTAATTTTTGCAAGCTGCTACATTTATTACAATGACCAAAGCACAGTACAAACAGTTGACCTTCGAAGCACCCACTTGCTGGTCTTAAAGTCTCTAAGTAATGAAGTTTGACATAAAAGCCCACCAGTTTAGCCTAAACAAGAATATGCTTTGCTAAATTAACTTACAATCATCTGTCAGTGTGTTCCATGTGTATTAATTTATATGTAAGCCTGCATTCTTCTGAAAATGCTACATATGAAAATGAATTAAAAATCCAAGTTTTCAAAGCTTGAATAGTCTGCGCACTCAGCCTGATCTCCAATCTGCCTAAACTTCATCTTTTTAGCATTCTTGAATAGAAACACACACATAGCTGATTTGAACAATTGCAATAAAAACTTCATCCTAACCAAGCTTATAAGGAATCAGAGCAAGAATGGTAAAGGATTTGTGTGGTGGATGGGAGAGTGGGAAGATGAGAGAACAATTCTGAAATTTAGACAAGAAATATTCTTCTAAATCATAAAGAGGAATACTGTCTCCTTCTCTAAGAAACAGGCTTATAATCCTTCCTTTCTAAAGATATCAGGTATTCTAACAAGAAAGGGGAACAGAACACTTTCAAAATTCATGGAGGAATTCCCACTTAAAAATGAATTTCTGAATGGCAAATGGTAGAGGTAAGGGAATCAGACTTAAAATATCTTCTAGCATCTCCTTCATATGTTTTCACATGCGGATTTGTTGTCTGCCAAGTATTTAGTTTTAGGGTATCCTTCAAAGAAAAGTTTCAATAGCACTAAGCTACACTTCTGTGCTTGTCAATCCTGCTAGAAAGGATCAGTTGCCCACTTTGGTCATTTTGTATTCTATGGTTTTTCAAGGTGCCACCATATTAGTATGTGTAAGATGTAGTCTGTGAGAAAGAAGAAATCGGGGAAGGGCTTCTGTAGAGTAAGAATAAATAAGAGTCACAGTCATTGGCAACAGATGTCTTTAAACTAGGTCTCAATTTTGTTGTTTTTCAAAGGATGCCTTCTGCTTTAGTCAGCAAATGCTTCTACTTGATTACCTGATACACTGTATTATTACTGTCTTTTTTTTGTAAACCTAAAACCACTCTTTTTGTAATTACTCAGACAGCAGTTACTTTTCAAGGCATTTGATCTTGCCTCAAGATGTGGCATCTGGAACAGTAATAATATGAAATCAACCTAATTAATGGCATGAGCGGACGTTCTATTAACCATTACAACCATATATATACTATGTACATGAGATCTGCAAGAATGATGATGACTCAGTTGAGATCAGGTACAAGGCTTTAGAGGAACAGCACAGGAAAGGTTTTGGTCTGTCTGCATCATACATGCAATCCAATATCCTAATACACATTCCAGTAAATTCAGTAAAGCTTGCCCTCATCAAGAAAATTATTAACTAGAGATACTGAGCTCCAATAAATTATCTCTGATGAAATACAGGATATTTTTTGTATTTAACCAGGATGCCTAAGCTGCTGATAGTGAGATGGTCCATGCTACATTTACAACCACTCCTTAAGATCGGCCTTTGATTATCCAGCAGCCCAGTACCAAGAACAATCTACCTTTTGCAATGTAATACAGAGTATCTGTACCTGCCTAATTAATTAGTGTAAGTAATAGTGTCTGCTGATACAATAACTGAAGCTGTTTTTGAATCTGCAGATGTCTCCTGTGGACAGAATCCATAACAATGCTCCTGGATAAAATAAGGGACATTACTAAGGATTACTACAAATAAAGTCACCATTTCTGGCTCAAAGAATCCTGGAACCACCAGGTACTAAAGGGTTAGGAGAGTACTTTGTGGGGCTTACCACTATTCTTCTTCTTCTACTGTACCTTAGCATCTGTTCTTGTCCAGGCAGAGACAGGAGCTCTACTCTGAATCAGTATGGGCTTTCTTATATGCAAGCGTGCATCCTGCAAGCTGAAAGTTACAAACTTCTCAAGCCAAAGCAGCTGGAATGATGAAATCAAGTATAAACAGCAAGAAATTCAGACTATACATACTGTTGATCCTAATCCTAGAAATGACAAATACAAAGACCTAACTGGGGATTTCTACAACTCCCACATAAAAGAACTCTGCTGCTTGGAACAGAAGACTTTTGATGGTGTCTCTACAGTAAACACTAGTGGAAGATTAGACAAGATTGGGAATACATACTGATGTTTTGAATATCATTAGTGTGCATTAATTAATTATGAAGGCTGCCCAGGAGCTAGTCAAGCTTTCTGGAAGAAAAGGAAAGCCCCAAAGCAACTCCAGAGTAAATACCAGAAAAGCCTCCCTCCCCAGTATATTTCTTCAAAGAGGTTGAATTTAATCACTGAAAATATATGGGCTCCTCTTTCTGTTAACACTCCACAAGTTGGACTCAGAAATATGACACTTCATTTGCTACATCTGTTTTTATAGTTTCTTTTAAAAAGCTAATATAGAGATTCTTGATAATGAGGCAACAATCTTGCTCCTTTCAATGAGCGGAATTATTCAGCCAGGAACAGAAACGAGCTTTGTTTCTCTCAAAATCCAGCTCTTCTATGTCATAATAGATCAAAGAGTCAAAAGACTAAAATCACAGAGGTTACATGATCAAAACTCTGAACGACTGCTACAGGAAAAATTTGTCCCAAGAATCTATAATAGCCACATAGCAATCGCATGAATGCTTGAAGGGATCCCAAGAAGCCACTTAGATTACTAATAACATGGAGTCTACCTGCAGCTCTCTTTTGATTTAAAAGCCTATTACAGATAAGATCATGCAGTCTCTCTTAGCAATTCATTCCAATGCTTCACTGCCTTTTATACTTCCAAGTTGATCTTCACATGTAGTCTAAATATTTCCTGTTACTAAGCTCGCCTCTTTCCAGAGCAAGAAGCACTTATGCTTTTTCTCCTTTGCATGTTATTTAAGGGCAGTTAATGGGTTTTCCTCATCAGCTTAAAACAATTCCGTTTCCTTCCGTTTGTTCTCACACTACACTGTTGTTTATGTTCCCTCAGTACCTTCTCCATTTAGTCCACATCTCTTGAAATAAGATGGCTCAAACTGGATGAAATGAACATGATGCAGCTACTGAAAAAGCAAAGTATCTATTTCATGTATTTTATGACCAGCATTATTTATGACAGTATAATTTGGTCCTACGGCTGACACAACTATATGGGGCTATTATGACACTCAGATTTTGCCTGCAGTAACACAGCTTTGCATTCATTTTCCAGCTTGGTCTTCTACCACTGTAAAAATCTACTTACTCCTACTGAGCAGGATTTTTCAGACCACACCCACAGAGCATCAAGATCACTCTCATTTCCAATCCTACATGTTTACATTCTATCCACATTAGAAATTTGTAACTCTAATACAAATTTTACATGTGTAGTTTGTTTTCCAAGTTCTCAATGCAATCCCTGATAACAACTGAATGATGAAGGAGAAGTCCTTTTCCTCCCCAACTAAAAAGAACCCTCTCTTCCCCGCTCTTTCACATACATACAAAAAAAAAACCAACCCTGGAAATACATACTTAAAGGCTTCGTAGTAACAAGTGAATGTCTTACTCTGTTCCTCGCAAAGGAAACTGATACCTTTTCTTGACCTAATAAAATATATCAAAGTATTTAGGAGCATAAATAAAAAAAGCAAGGTTATGTGCTCCTACTTTGGTTTGATATTCCTATTAACTTGCTTTTCCCCATAATTTCCAACTTCTTTGGATTTCCATTAGCAGGTTTTCCAAACTTTCAGTAAAATTTGAAATAAACATAGCAGAAATTCTTTACAGTGTTCAGATGGAGCTAAAACTAGTGAGAGACGCAATGCAAAAACACTTTCTGTAAATGCAACAGTAGCAAATGAAAGCCTGAGGAATGTTCACAGTTTTAAGTAGCAGAGGACACTGAATAGGCTGAAATGCTTTATGTCTTTTTTCCCTTTTTTTTTTTTTTTTTTCCCCTTCTTTTTAATTTGGTAATACCTACCCCAAGTCTTCAGATTCCCCAGTCTAATGACCAGGACTGTAAGAATGAAGCACCACCCCAAGAATACTGAGGAAGCACTTATGCAAATTGGACATATATTACATTATGGAACCAGATGGGATGCTTTAGAAGGAGCTGAATGTGTTGGCCAATGTAGTTGAAAGTTAATCTCTGTAATTTTTGAAAGGCCAACTACGGATATCCCTGACAACTGGAAAAAGACAAACATTGCAAACATCACACCTATCTTCAAGAAAAATAACAATCTGGGGAGCTACCAGCTCAGCCAAATAATTTAATGCCTACAAGATAATAGAGCAAATCCTGTTTGAAGAGATGTCCGAGCGCTTGAAGGAAAAGAAGGTGGCTGGGAGCAGCCAACAAAGATTCACCAAGGACAAATCATGCCTAATCTGTTTATTTCCTATAAGGGATAAAGGAAGGGCAGTGTTGTTTAACTTGACAGCTAAAATGGTTTCCATAGTGTTCTTAAAACACTACATAAGAGATGATTATGAAAGAGAGAGAAAAAACTGGCTTAGCCACCAAGCCTTTATAGTGTTGTGAAGAGAGATACAGGGTCCAACCTGTGGCCTTTACTAGCTGAGTCCATCTATACTAAGGCAGACACTGATTGACATCTTAATAATAATCTGGAGAAGAGCAGAGCACACCTTTAGCAAACTGGGGGTGATTCTAGTCAAAACAACACTGCTGTGCAGAAGAACTTATAACACTGCAGAAACAGGCTGATAGGAACCTCACTAAATTCATCTAAGTCATATACAAAGTCCTGCATCTGAGATGGGATAACGTGATACAGTAGTAACCAGAGAGATGCTGTCCAACTAGACTTCAAAAAAAGGTGCAGGGTCCTTGCAGACATGAAATTAAACTTGAAACAACAGTGCAACCTTGTAGTGAAGAGGGGCAGGAACTTGCATTAGCAAGAATAAAGCCTGTCAGATATGCTTATTGCCTTCTATTTAGCCCTCGTGAGACCTCTGAAATACTCTACCAAGTTTTGGGTTCCCCAGAACAATGAAGACAGGAGCCAACAAGAAGCTAGAGTACGTGATGTAGAGTAAGACGTTCAGAGAGCTTTCACTTCTTAAGTCTCAAAAAAAACCCAACAACCAAACAAAAGAAAATGAACCACATCAAACCCACTGACATTTGGAGAGATCTTACTGCTGTCTTCAACAACTTAGGAGGAAGTATATGCAGAAGAATGAGGCAGACTCTGGATTAACGTGGTACTAATATAAAAGGTTGTACAGTCTCCATCTTTGAAGGCATCAAACACTGTGCTGGAGTAGGCACTGTGTACCCTGGTCCACCTTAGAGACCATACAACTACAAGGGATTCTTTCTAAGCTTTATTACTTCATCATTCTACAACCAGCACAGATAAGCCTCTACTGTTTAAGGAATAAGAACTGAGTAAGAAGCTACAAATGAGATGATGAATAAATGGGTAGAGATTCTTACATAAGAATTTCAATCAGTAGTGCCTGCGTTTAGAATCAACTTATGTTGCATGCAGATAACTACTGATTTCAGGAATCAAAGAAAATTAAGATGAATTAGAGGCTGCTTTTAGTAAAGCATAATCATTTGGGATTATTTAACCCCCATGAGTTTTCAATAAAATATTCAGCCTATATCACTGCTCAGAACATCTCCACAAAAACAATGGAAAGCATGTATCATCAGGTAACTTTTTAATAGGATTTCAAACAGTTTCACAGATCAAAACTTTGATCTCTTTTGGATAGTATTTAAGTTAAAAAAACACAAAAACCAAAACACCAATATAGTAGAAAAACTTAAGACTGCTATACGCTCAAAAATAGTGCTTGCATGATTTTAACATTCCTCTTGACAGTGATGAACTGGTTCAGTTACTGATACAAACGAACAGACAAAATGAACAGAACTTTCCCAAAATAATGTTCACATTCTGAAAGAAATCCAGATGTCTGTAGCATCAGGGACATACCTTTTAGTTTAGTGTAGGAATGAAGAATAGGATCAGCAGAAACCATACATGGCCACCAAGGAAAACCCGATACTTTTGACCACACTAGATCTCCTATATTGTACTTCAACAGATGGACTTTGTCATCTCTGATGGTACTCTGTGTTGAATCTCTCTTAGCAGGAGCCTTAAAGAAGAAAAAAAAGGGAAAAATATTATCACAATTTCTCCCTTAGATACACTCTAGAATTACTAAACATCACACAAAAATAAACAACAAAGTAATGTTTGTATTCTGTTTAAACATTCAAGTAAAATGAAAAATCTTCTTTTTAGTTTGAAATATTAGCATGTAAGCTGTGACCTGCCTTTATTGTTCTGAGAAACTGCTGAGAGACCATCAGGAAGGCTTGCTTTAATGTCAAACACATTCACTGAGCACCAACTGAAGATGCAGAAGAGTCAATCTCAGTTTTTATTGAACATTATCAATCAAGTTAAGTGCTAAATAAGCAAAAACTCTGTTCTGGATTAGAATCTAGAATAGCTTGAAATGCCTAGATGTCTATACAGAAACAGCACGTATAACCAGTCAAGAAAAAAAAGAACCCAAATTTTACATTTTTTAGCTCTCTTTCTACATTGTAAGGAAAGCATGACACAAACCCTACATCCTCACACCCTTTAGCAATGTCTTCTTTTTCCGTTCCAGTGTTAGTAGCAGAAGTTTGTGAGAGTCCGGTTCATGCTCTAAAGGTAGGTCAGTCGCTGGAAAACTGTCACAAATCTCTTTTCATTTCAGCGGATAGATTTAAATAGTACAAGGGCGTTTTATGTTTCCCACTGACGGGAACATATTTTTTATTATTTATAACAAAATTCACCAATGAAGACATTTATTTAGAAAATAAAATTATGTCACATTCTATGAAGTTACTGACATTCTTTTTATCTTCATTTGTTCTATTTGATGTAAATAACAAATGCCCTTATCTAGGTAAACTTTAACACTGGATGTGAGAAAGAACATTTCTCATTGCAGGTATCTGTAAAAATAATTACTTATTTGCTTCTCTGTTATCCTGTATTTATGTGTAATGTATTATATTAGTCATCTTCTCTACTACCAGCTCAACAAACAGAAGGCAGAACAGAGCTTCAGGCTTTCAGTGGATTTAATGTTTGAGTTGAAACAAAATTCTGTTTTAATTAATACAAGTGGCAAGAGGAAAGAGGAAATACTGTTAAGAACCTGAAAATCTACAATGTGGAAATGTATAGTATTTGAAACATCATGTTGAATCAAAACTGACAAGGTTATCTTGTAAATAGACTTTTAAACCCAGAGAACACCATTAAGACTAACGTTATTTTCCAAAACCAAACAACAAATCTTTGACACACTGCAACAGCATCGAGGATTTTTAGTTCTCAAACACAGAAGTAGATCCTGCTAGAAAACAAACTTAAAGCTCACTGCACTGAGAAACTCCTTTCCTCAAAGCTTTTAAAGCTTCTCCTGGTAAACACACATGATACTATGTCATCTGATTGTTAGGAGCAGTTACTCATCCAGTGATTCAGCTTTTCTGATGAATTTAGACTTGGTTCATGTGCCTGCAGCAAGAGCTGTGTTCCCATGTTTCAAGGTTTTTGGCTCTCTAAGGAATCTGCAAGACTGTCAGAAAACCCCCGCTGCTGAGCTTGCCTCAAGTCCAGCATTCTCAAAAGACCTCAAAGATTCTAAGCAGATGTGAAAAACCAAATGCTCCTTCTAGCACTTAAATATGACACAAAAAGTTAAGCTTAAAAGCTACAAATCAAGAAACACATATGCTAAGAAAAGATCCAGAAAAACGTTAATCTTGAGATACAAAAACGTACTTCAACATTTAAACAAAATAGATGGGATGAAAATATGTTCAGAAAAATCTAACTATTTGAAAATGTGAAAGTTATTCCAGATTCTTAATCTCATTTTTAATTTACAAGCCCCAGTATTTTTCAGAAAGTGCAACTAAGCTGAAAAGATTTACAACTACAATCTGAGAGGGATCTGGCTGGAATAATGAAAAGGCTCAAGCAGCGCTTCTTAATGCTGCGTAATCTAAAAGGGATGGCACTACAGGGGTGAATATTGCATTTCAACACATCTACAGGCGAGTCATGAATTTTAACTTCTTTGATGGATCATGATTAAAAAAACTGGGAAAACAACAGCCCTCTGATAAAAACTGCAAGGCTGATCTATGCAATACTTTCTGTATTTATGCTTTCTTTTATTGATAAAATGTACATACTTCAAAGGATGGCAAAATGCAGCACAGAATTCTACAAGCATCATTTTTTTGAGGAGGTCTTTTATGAGGTTATTTAAAAATCTAGACTGCACTGTTGTGAGCTCATTCTTATCCATCTTCCTTTCCCACTCATCCTGATTTCATTTGATTTCCTCATTCTTGCAGTTACTCTGATCCATTTCATAGGTACCTCAACTATAAATGGTGAAGTGAAATGCCTGGCACATACTTCTAAAAGAAGCAGCTCTCTGACACTAACAGTCTCCTTAATATTTCCTCTGTAAAGTATTTCTGCACACTGCCAGCATAGCATTAGAAATCTTAAGATTAGAAACTTAATTAAAGTCACTTAAAAATCATCAAGAAATGATAGACGCTAGCGGGCAGTCACACACATTTTACTCCAGCTTCCAGGTTGTTTTGTTTTTAGATTACTGCTGAGATGGGATGGAGAGAGCATCTCTACAAAAATCTCTGTTATTGTATGAACGGGGCTAGAGCTTTTTCAGGAGACACTTGTATTGTACAGAAATAAGCAATGTGGCTTGCAGTATTTTTTCTCTGGAGGAAAACAGGAATTGTTGTTAGGAGAATTTTTTTAAGCAATAATTGAGTATCCTTAACAATGTGCAGTTAATGCACAGGCAATCACTGCGCATCTGTAGAACATGGAGAGGTAGGGCTGGAAGCATTACTGTGGTGGTCTGTGATGAGCAATTCATACTGCTCCAACAGTAGATCAGTTCTTCCTTACTTAATGATACTTAAACAGGCAAAATAAGATGAAAAATTCCTTGTTTAAGAACACAACTGTAAAGTGAGGGAAGCTCAAATGAGTCAAACTAAAATACTTTTCCCTCAATTCCTGCCTGAAGTGGAAAAGATACAGGCTTCCTTAAAACAGTTCAAATTTCTAATGAGATAACCTACCCACAAATGTAAACAAATGGAAGTCTGTAGGAACAGTTCAGGAGCTTCTATCTTTCCTACTTCTACCAATAATTTCAGTGGCTTTTTTTCCTTTTTCAAATACTGAATTGCAGAGAAGTTACATAAATAGGATGGCTGAATCCCGGGTGAGCAGGTGATGACTGAGGATCACGCAGGGCAGCCCCGATGCTGAACTCACAGGCCACCTGACAGGCTCCACATTCCTTAGTATTGCAGCCACTGGTTTCAAGAGAAATCTCTGGCTTTCTAGATTTGAACCCTAATGAAAGCCTTGCTCTGAAAGGCAGCTAGACAGATTTCAAGTTTATTTTGTCTGGGCGACTGTGGAGTGTGGAACAGAATAATTCAATTACCATAACTGAGTTTTTCTGCAAGAAATTACGCCTTGAAGAATACCAGCATTCTTAAAAATTCATCCAAGACAGCAACTGCAATAGGCTGAGAGATACCAAAGAAGAAAAGCATATTTAATGTCTTCCCTCTTCTCTTAACATTTCCAAGATTTGTTTGCCATATCTCTCAGCACTTTCATCATCACATAAGTGATGAGTGACAGGCAGATTGACAGGAATTCCTGACACTTCAGTTAGCATTCTACCAGACCAAAGAAGTGAAATGTGATGGCTTGGTCATAGAAAACATTTGCATTTAATTAACTTTGCCTACAACCCATCAAAGGAATTCATCCAGTTTTCATTTAATTCTGGTCTGACTACGAATACAAGGCGACAAGAACATATTGTGTGTGATGGGTAATTTCAAAGTTTAAAATTATTTTAAAGCAACTACAAAGCATGATGCATTTAAGAACAATGTCATTACTGCACTGCATGCAGAGCTTCACATTTGTTTGTAGACTTTGTTATGAAAGCACTATGATCAGTTTGAAGCTGGCAAAGGACTCTTTTAAAAAACAGCTACAAGGCTTACCAAGTGACGTCAGACTGAGCTAAGTTATCTGTTCTGAAATTATCAGTGGTAAAGACTAAAGATATTAATATAATAGCAGATATTAATCAAATAGTAATGATCTATTTAGTGTACATGTGCAAGCACGTGAAAATTAATCCCTCAAATTGATTGTGAATTAACTGAAATGTCAAAAAGAACAGTGTTTCACTGAACTAACTTTGGAAGCTACAGAAATCGCCAACTTCTAACTGTAAAATGTCACCAGGGGATGAGACGAAGAACACTGCCCAGGAGAGAGACTGTATCACCAGAAAAGAGAACATTTAAGACAGATGAAGACAGTACACATTTTATTCTATTCTAACGGGGAAGCACTGATACTGAACAACTTGCAGGCATCTTCCCTCCTGTTTTCACTTTCAATTCAATTTGTGTGAAAGTAGTAACAGTTTGTAATCCTGCACCAAGAACTTCTCCTAGGCCACCCTATACATACAGACTGCTGGAGGTCCACTTGCACTCTGGAATAAAAATTTGCTAGCATTACAAAGGATCTAGGACAAAATAATCAAGGTTCCAAAACAGAATATATGCAGTTGAAATGTACTTCAAATCAACATTAGAACACAGAAACACAGTCTAACTTTTTTCTTCAATATGAAACAGTGCTCATTGACCACGACCACGTATTTTTCCAGTCCTGCTATCTATTAGTGAGTATTAGTGGGTGAAATACAGCATATTTGTTAGCCTGGATTTGTGTAATAAAGATAAAAATGAGATGTTTTGTCTTCTCTTGCCTCTCTAGCAGGAAAGATAGTGAACTAAGGAGGTGGCTATAGAACTCCATTCCTTTGAGAAGTTCAGGAGAGATGGGAACTTGCCTGAAGAAAAAGTGCATAACAAAGCAGAAAAGACTCACATTTTGTCACCTAGATTGATCAATGACCAGGTTCACTTTCAACAGAGACACTCCCTATAAAAAGACAAAGATTCCAAGCTTATCTTCCTTGAGAACCAACCATCCCAATTAGCTTCTTAGGAAAGCTCTTGCTTCCTGAAAAATTCAAGTCTCTAATTTGACAAAGGACAAATCACTGTTCAGCCTTCAGGCAATAGAATGGAAGGATGCAGCTACTTTCCTAAGGAGTTATGTTCTATCATTTAGGACACAGAAACGGCTTCTTACTCTCATTAAATGCGAAAAATCTCATTAAGTCACTTCAAAACCAAAAATCAGAACCTGAGCTTGATTAAAATCAGTGCAAATCCCTCAATATATACTATTGCTTCAAATGAAAAGGTTAACAACCCAAGATTCTGAAGTGAGGCCAATATTTATTCTAAATGATTCTAATTAAAAACAGTATCTTCATAGAAATAACCACATCAGAGATGGTTTTTTTGAAACAGCTCAATTATTGCTAGAAAATGGAGAAGGATGAGGAAACATGAGGAAAGAAGCAATGAACTGTTGAAGTTTTGTGTTTCACCTTCAGCACAACAGAAAAGGACACCATACAGTATCCAAAGACTGCAGTTCTCAAGAGCATTGCACCCATGTCTGCAAACTGCCTTGCTCCAAACATCTGTAGTACGTCTGCAAAATATGCATCACGTTGTGCAGTGAGGTACAGACTGCAGGGGAAGTGGACATAAAAAGCTCATATCAAAACAAGATGAACAGACTATATTGGGGTTCTCTTGTTAGCTTTTCAATTTCTAACTGTTCTAATACCAATACAGATACTTTGCTAAAACCACTCATATTCAGTTTTTACAACAACTATCTCCAAGTTATCTTTTCTTCTGTTACTAAGCACCTGAAAAAAGGGGGTGTCAAGATCATGGCACTGTGAGGAATTACCTCTGAAGATAGTAAATTTGATTCTTCCCAGCACAACCGCCGTTGGTTTTTTATTCTATGTGACCATATGCTGAAGCTATCAAATAGGAAAACCAAAAAAGGATAGAAAAAAATAAATAGATCTCTGCTCTACTTGTAAATCCCCTAAAAACTTTGCTGGGATGGCTGAGACTCTTCAAAAATCAAATACAAGTTTAATTACAGTAGCTTTCTTTCCTCCATTTCTCTCCACAAACTCATCTAGAGCAGCTCATGACACCTTGCAGAATCCTCCCTTCTGAGATGAAAGAAAGCAGAAGACAAAAAAAAAAAGTTTAGACAGGGATTCATAATTTACATTATGGATTTTAAAATAAAAGATCAAATTTGTATTTCAAATCAATGACATTTCAATTATTTTTTCTGGCTTTGCTTCCCTCATTATCGAGTTCCAAGCCGATGGCATGTTTTCTAGATGTTTTTACAGTTAAAAACAAATCTGTCTATCCAAGTCAGCAATCTTCCCTTACACAAACATTATATGAGCAAGCAGTTTAGAAATAATCTTTACATGGCATTTCACTGACTGGGACGCTATCTTTTTTTCACAGTATAGAGTTGAAAAGAAACAGATTCAATCATTCACAGATAGACCCAGTAAGATAGAAGTTCTGGAACACTTCCCAACCTTCAATCCTTCTGCAAATGTGGAGAGCAGCTTCATTCAGCAGCTTTGCTGAATTTCTACATTTACATTTAGATGACCTCTTAAATCACAAGCTACTGGCTTACTGCTGAAAGGTTCCATGTTCCAAAAAATCAGTATTTAAATTAGACATGGCGTGATCAGAACAAATGAAACTTTCTTTTATAGCAAGTATTATAAAAAGATTTCTGCCTACACTCAACTTTTCCAACATTCGCCAATCCTCAAAAGTTTTAACTGTGGTATCTCAGTATGTAAGACACTGTGGGTATGAGAGCTACAGAAGTCTGGAAAAGCACCATGACAGAGCCATGAGGAAGTTTAGAACAGGAAAGAGTTTTTTTCTGAAGAATTCCCCTTAAAGTTTCACACAGCATAACAGAAACAAACCTGAATCATCTCAGCACACACACACATTTTCAGAACGATACATCCACACGTGTTCTGCTACTTTGCCTGCACAATGTTTTCACGCACGTTCCAGATTAGAACCTTATGAGGGCCCCCATTCTTAGCACTCTTCTAACACCCTTGAGTTAGGGTTGAGTAAACAGAGATAAATGGGGTTGAGATTTCCTGAAGCACTTTGTTAAACAGATATGCTCTTGGTAGCTCACAAAGATCCAAGGTAGCACAGGTAGAAGTTCAGAAATCCTGATGCTCTTTGTGAAAAAACCAAAGCCCAGATAACACCACCAAATCCCAGATCCCCCAAACATTGTCTTCTGGTGGAGACAGATACTTGTCTCTACACTTCCCTGCCATAAGAACACTTCTGAAAGAAACAGTTTAGGTTTAAGGAAAACAAATGCTGATTTGGTGTAAAGGACGTCCATGGCAGAGTCCAGATACTACTTAGATTTTGAGAGTAGGCCTTTAAATTGAACACTGCACATAAAAGCAGGCAAGAGAGGTTTCCAGGTAAGTAATTACCATTATGTTGATACATGCAGCTGGCAGGTCCTCCAGTTGTAAAGGTTAAACACAGGAGTATCAGTGGGTTAATCAGCCCAGTGACAAGTGGGAAAAAAACCCAAACATAACCTTGATTTGGCAATGATGAAACATATTTCAGAAATGTTTCTCGTTTTCAGCAATAAAGATGTGCTGAAAACACCAATTGGGAATGCCCCAATCCCATATAAACAAGTTGGTCATTGCAGTAAAACACAGTAAAGAACAAACTCAAAGTGCTATCATTTCCATAAGATTAAGATCCCAAATTATTTTAGTTTGTTACAAGCATTCTCAACATACATTCAAATTTACAGTTATTTATCCACTTCCTCCCTCCTTTAAAAAAAGAAAAATGAAGCTTTTCTATCATTAAGTGCCTCGAGGCCACAGATTCATCATGTAAAGGAGCTGGGCTTGCTTGGCAATGGTCTGTACAACATCCAGTTTTGCCTCCTGTGATAGATTTCTAAACCAGAGTATTTTTATGAGCTCTTCACGTGAAAAAGGAATTTATTCCTTACTATTGACAAATTACATTTTTAGTGGCTGCCCATTTTATGATGCTCAATAAAACAATTCCTTTAAGTGCTCTCACAAAGAGCAGTCACAGAAATGTTAGCCAAATTGGGTCTATTTACTCAAAATAAAATGATAACTAAACAGTGGTAATAGGCAAACTGACAATTAGTGTCTGAGAACAAAGAACTCCTGAGCTCCTGAAGTGCACGTGCCCTATCTGAAATGCACTCCAAAGAAGGAAATTCATAAAGAAGGCTGAACCACTACTCCAAGACAGATCAAAATGTTTTGCTTTTGTTACTTTTTTTAACAGTTACTACAAAGCATCTTTTTTTTTTCTGACAAAAGGAGGCTTTAAGGGCCAGAATTGACATCTGGTACATACCACCACCATTTCCCAAAAATCTGTCTGAAAATCCATCCGAGTAGCATAGCACTGAACTAGAGATGTAACTCTCAGCTAAATGCAAAAGTTAGACAGGCGTTATTTTGGTTAAGCAGAAAACTGAGTAAAGCAACAGAAAGGCTTCACCTATCTTGGACAGAAAAGCAATGAAAACAACCAAATTGCTTGTCATTTCAACTACTAACAGCCAGTGCAGTGTGAGGACAAGATGTTGAGATGACATGTTCATGTTGAGTGTTGAGAGATAGCATCAGTACTGAGTGACAGTACTAGTGCAACGACTGAAAATAAGTCTAGACAAAGCAAACAAATGAAAAATGTCATTAACCTCAGTTGTGTTATGGCACACCATTCATTGTTGAGATGAAATGGGAAGTTAGCTGTTCCAGAAGAACTCTGCATGCTCTACCATTTCCACACAAACACGCAAAGAACAGAATGAATAAAAACAAATCCTGGAACACAAAAACCAATGACAAATATAAAACAATGCAGCATTTGGTAACACTCTTTGAATCAGATTCCTTTCTACCTGGTCAGCTCTTTTGGGTTGTTCCAACCTCCATACAGCTGGTAGCTCAGCTGGTGGCTCAGAGATGCACAGATGTAATTGACAAGAAAATTTAAAGCTGAGCCCCACTTCTTCAATGCTCACATCATTGTGGAGCAGTCTCTTGGGCTGCAGGAGGGTGGTTAAGGAAAAAGGGTTCAGCAAGTTCAGGATTCACAACTATTCTTGCAAGCAATGGGTAATTTCTGAAAACAACCCAATTCCTCCCTCAAAACGCACCTCTTCAGTTCACATTTCACTGAAAAACTGTAATATGACAGCACTGCTTCACAGTTAGCCTCTGCACTATTAGGCCAGGCTTAGAAGCAGTACATTCTCATTGCTCAGGGTCACTATCACTGGGTTCTGAGCAGAAAGAAAGCTCTGGGGATCAAAACCATCTTGTTCAAGCTGGCTCCATAAAGATTACTAAAACACAAGTGTGGGTGTTTTCATTATCCTACATCTGACCCAGGGGGTGAGGGGTGGGGTGGGGTGCAGAGGGAGAAACATATGTACCTGATCTGGAGTTTAAGAATCACACATTTATTAGAATACTTCTAGACATGTGGAAAACCTGGCTCAAGGACTTTTAGGTACTTCTAAGTGGCTCAGAAGAAGTCAAGAAATAACAAAATGCCATTATATTTTTTAATATTAATATATATTTTATAAAACACTATTTATAATATGGACAACAATATAGAGACATACCATGCCACTGTATACATCCACAAGACAACAGTATCTTAAATGACTTATATTGCTCTGGCCAACATTTCTCCAAAAAAGAAGACAGTGGAGATCAAAGCATCAAGAGACACAGCAAAAAGAACCAGCCCTTCACATCACACACCTCTTGCTCCATTATAGAATGTCATGTATATAACAAGTTTGCACTGACTCAAAAAGAAGCAGAGTTTTACTGCATGAATTCAGTCATCTCCAGCTACTAAATACAAAGTCATCACTGCGAGCTCTAGAAACCTGAGTCACAAATTGCCAGGAGTGCATTGCTCCATGACTCTTTTGCCCCCTCTGCTGAGCCTTGCCCTCCAAGCTCAGATGCTGAATTAGATGGTTCTTCAACTCACTTGTTACAGTTATTTTTAATGATCATTTTTGTAATCACATCAAGATACTACCTCATATTTGATTTGGATTCTACCACTCATGTGTTTATGAATAGATGTGAATGTAAAAACATTTTTTCCACCTGAGACACAAAAAATGTATTGAGACAACAGCTTGATGCAGAAAGCACACTTAATTTGAACACTTCTGTACACAACGAGAAGCTTGGTACAGAGGAAAGCCTTGAACAAATACTTCAGCTTTCTGCAATTGATTTCACATTCACTCTGAGACAGCCCATAGTTTCTAATCTCTGAAACAAGTACACTCTGTATGCTTCTGCTGCTACATAACATACAATTAGTTCTTTAAAATACTATTCCTATGAGACATTAAGAATGAATGATTTGAAATTCCAAAGTAACAATTACTGCTGCACATTGTGAGCTGCTGAGAACAAACAAATTTTCAAGGTGTAGCTAAACATAATCCTTTACTGAGGGCTAAAGAGTAACAGCAGCTATGGAACCCTTCCAAAGAGAGTAAGAATTCATTTCTCTTGCTCCTGAAGGTATCACCCAGAAGAGATTTTAAGGTAACTCCTATCCACTGGGATTCTAGTGACAGCAGCCGAGAATCCTGCCTTATCATGTCCCTGAAGATAGGCTCTGAAAACTTAGCAACAGCCTATTAAAAAAAAAGTCAGAGTCCAACTGCAGACACCAATTCATGTGGCTGTTTAGCTGCACATTTTACAGCATGTTGACCACGATTTCCTAATGACTGATGACGAAAACCAATTAAGTCCTCTTCCTGGAAAAGATCTATTTATTATTCCTGCACTTAAAACAAAACAGGTCATCTCAGGATCTGGCTATTTTCTCCACTCCTAAAAGCTATAAACAGGATAATAAACAGGATAATCAATTATTTGATGAGATCAGCTCACCAGTTGTAGAGAGGGAACTTGTTGGTTTCTGCCCAGCTCTACTAATTAGATGCAAGCTGTGGCCAGAGCAACAGCAACACCTGCAGTAGTGCCTATCTTCCAGCATGAAGCACAGAAGCGTAAAAACCAGCAGATAATCCTGAGACTGCTTCTGTTCTACTCTTGCTTGGTTTCTAAATCATTACCATTCACTGGCAAAGGCACTATAACATTACGTAGTCATCAGATATAATGAAGTTGGCCAGAACAGTTTTATCCTCTGTGAACACAAAACAGCAACACAAACACAAGACACAGACTAGTGGCATTTCTCCAGCAACTTGCAGCTGCCCCCCAGGTAGCCGCTGCAAAATCATTACAGACTGTGCTGAGTAGAAGGAGCAATGAACTGCCAAGTTTCTGGTACAATACTACATGAGGTCCGCAAGAAAACAGGATAGGAAGCTTTGTGAAAGGTACAGCTTTTAGATCACATGCATTGTGCACAGCTGGAATCTCTAAGCTAGCAAGTATAGCAGCGTGGACCTTCCAGGTTTGTTATGGACACAGCGTTGCTGCTTTTCTGAGCTACTGCACCCACGGCAGGTAGTTATACCAGCAAGCTGTGCCAAATGGGCAAGCTGCCATTTCCAGGCCCAAACTGGCTTATGCAGAGTAGGCTCAAATGTGCCAGTATAGTACACTGAACTCTTCCTAGGGCTGCAGAGCACGGCAGGCCAACATTTGGGATCACCAGTATAACACCTGGAAATATATGTACCCTGTCTGTTTCCTGTACAAAAACTCTTCATTGTTTAGGGATTAATCTTGATTACTTTGTGTTACTGCATTAAGTAAATCTCTGCCATCCTCCTCCAACAAGGAGGAAAATCATTTCACCTCTAACAAAAGCAGTGAGTGAGAAAATCTAGCAAGTCCCCATCCATAACTGCTGGCACTGCGAGAATGCAGCCATGACAAGCTCTAGAACAGAAACATCCTGCCACTTAACACGAGCAACACTACAAAGTGGGTAACTATCAGACTCCATGGGTTTGGCATTGACTCAAACATCCAACATGTAACACTTCACACGTAATACCTTCAGTCAGAGGTGTTCTTAGCCCAGTGTCAACGTAGTTCCTCAGAGTAGAAGCTGCTAATTGCTAAATCCACCATTAAATCCATCAGTAAAATGGGCCTGGATTTTAAAGAGAACTCCTTAGATGGAGAGATAAGGGAGTAGAGGGAAAGTGGTGAAGTGCAGGAGGGCAGGGAAGGAAGAGCCATGATTTGTCTTACTTCCCCTCCTTTAAACTGGGAAAGTGAAAGCACTACAGCCTCAAAGGCCTGGGAAAAGCTGTGGTATCAGCAGAAATCTAATTCATATCAGAGCTGAGTAAATTGCATTTATTCGCAACTGAAAACAGATTTGCAGATAGATTTTTAAACAACTTTCCTTTATGTTAATGAAAAATGTCCAAACAAGACAGCCCAACAACAGAGCAGTGGAACATTTGTTAAATGATATGCCTCTCACCTCAGCAAGATACTAATCTGGTATGTCCATCAAACAGAGATATAATTACCTTACATAAAAGGCAGTATTTGAACCATGGCAATTTTTGCTGAATAAAAGAATGAGAGCTTGGACAAGAAGAAATCGAGGGAGAAAAGCAGTCTAGAAACAAAACCAGACAAACAGGTTCTATATTAACTTGTAACCTACAATAAACAGGTATCTAAAAACAAAATTTATCAGCTTTTACTCCACAAACATTTTTCCAACTTCTGCTTTGTGACCACAACCAAGAACATAAATGCACGGTACAACACACTAATTAAGCCTCGGGATAATGGCAATGAAACACTTAAAGCAGGAGCTTGGACTTAAGTACACTGATAATGAAGATATTATAGATGTTGTCACAGAGAATACATGTTTATCACTAGGACAAACATGCTCCCTAGTAAGGTTTTTCTTCCTTTATCTTAAACCTGTAGGTTTGCAAACTGTCCTTGAAAAAGAAAGTAGAGCCCCGCACTCTTACAATTAAGGTGCTTTATCATAAAACATCATCCTGTCATCTTCAAATCTGTTTGCCCTTTGTGCTTTACAAGAAAAAGAGCCAGAGGCTTGAGCTGCTATTCCAAGTGCTCTGAAAAGAACAGGGCTATAACACTGTGAAGGCTGTGATCAAGCAGTGGGTTGCCCTGCTCTGGCGGTTTGGTGGCCCACTGCTTCAGCGCTGCTCTCCAGCCATTGTGTCCCTGGTGCTCTGGGAAATGTATTTACACAGTTTGCCCTGACAATTTGTGATCACAGAACAACTCAGATCAATCTTTTAATCTTAAACAAGCTGTTCATCACAAAACATTGCAGGCCAGCCTTAACTGACAACCAATATGAAAGGATGATCAGGCTGAACTACTGAGATGGGCAATCTAAATATTGCATTCGATTTAATAAACAAATAGTGTAATAATAGAGGTGTTAATGCTAACAATTATACCAGTTTTTATTTCAATTTATGTTCACTCATTAACAGTGAGCAGAAAGAAGAATTAAAATTATTGACTGTACCCATAATTTTTACCTCTGATAAGTGATTTGGAAAAATCTAAGCCATTTAGTATTAAAACAATCCCTGTAATAAAATGAAAGAAAATGAACTCCTTAATAGAAACCTTGAAAATAATGTTAGTGATCATTCAAAGAATAATATATTGAAACCATAAAAATAAAATATTTTGGATACTTTGAAGAGTGCTTATATGTATCTGTAAACTCATTTAAGTGGTTTTAATGCAAACAAAGGTAAATAAAATGAGTAATCCAACAGTGTACATGGCTCATCTCTGCATGTGAATAAAGACTAAAAGTCAACGTTCATTAATAAACTTTCAGATGGCAGAAAAAAAACCTTTAACATTCATTTTGCATTTAAAGTGTGTAAAAACCTGATCACCTGCCAAAGCACTGATTGCCATTTACCATCGCCATTACACAGCACTATTGTGAATTACTCCCTAGGAAACTTAATATACACAAAAATATCCCTGCAATGCAGGTTTGTACTGTGAGATGAAATGAGTGTAAGCTACGTTCCTTTAAATGAAGACCATTAATTAAAACTGAAGAGGGAAAAGGTCTAACAGCATTCTTACTCCCAACTTGGTAAGTCGGATTAAAAAAAACAAAAAGTGAAGCTTCTATTTCTGCCCGTGTTTAAAAAAATTCAAGAAAAGACTGGCTGAATCACAGACATTAATGACATCATAGAAGTACCTAGCATTTTCAGCTAGTACAAATCTCTAGGTCATAGCAAGCAAAGCTAGCTAGGTCACAAGTAAGCTTAAAAACTACAACTGAACTGCCAAAACCAGTTAAAGGCTATGCGTGAATTTCAAGGCCTCCCAAGCTCCCATCCTGTCTATGCTTTGGCTGCATCTCTGGATGAAGCTTCTCCTTCATACATCCTACACTACTACATGCCCTGATCTTTAATAAAGACTTTTTTTTAAACTTATTTGGAATTGATTTAGAAAGTCCTCCAGTTCTAGACAAAAAACCGGGGACCAGAGAGTACCACAGAAAGTGAACTGTTCAGGTGAAGTACCTATGGAAATACTTAAAATAATGATTAACACATGAACAAATGAAGTGTCAATATGAATAACAAACAAATGTAACAGAAGAAAACGTTTTTTAAAAGTACCTTATTTTCAGGGGAGCTTGAAGTCTTTGACACCAACGCTGCTTCAACAAGACCCTGCTCAAGTAAGGAGTCATATTTTATGCTTCTTTTTCTGTTCCTCCTCTCCTTGTTTGTTGGTTTTTGTTCATTTTCCTCTGACTGTGACACATCTGCACCATTGTCTCCACAAATGGAAGATTCAAACAGAGGTTTTCCATTCATGTAGGTTTTAGTGATTTTCAGCTTGATTTCTGGAGAACCATTCTTGATAGGAGTAGTGTTTGGTGGTGTTCCAACTCCTTTTATTTCCTGGGGTTCAAAGCGCAGCTTGGCATCCTGGGCCCCAGATTCACCATTGAACACACGAGAAGTCAGATCTTTCAACTTATCAGCTGGGATGAATGGAAGAGCATCATGGCCATTATATTTTTGCATGACACCTTCCTGCAGAGTGGCAGAAAGTTGTGCTTTGCCCAGGTAGACAGAACACTCACGATTCACTTCACAATTCTGAGTCTTCCCATTGGTATTTCCAAGGATCTCTGGTACTTGCTTCATTTTTAAGTAGTTAATTTTTCGAGTTAAAAGTTGAGAACTTCTTTTGATGCTAAAGTCCATCCAGCCCAGATGTTTCCAGTCTTACACTGCTATATGAAGACAAAAAAAAAGAAATCCAGAAAATATTTTTAGCAATACAGAGATGAGAAAAGCTGCTAAGTATTTAAATAGAGATGTCTCCAACAGCGTAACATTAAGAATGTATCTATTCAAGTTTTACTAATAAAAAGTGTTGCTTAGAAACTTCATTATCAAAATACTTTAATATGTGCTAATACACTTTATGTAAAATGCCAAGAAAAATAGATTATCAGTATTATTAAAATAAAAACATAGAGAAAGTCACAGCTTTCCTTTTAATATTCTTTCATTGATCTACAGCAGGATTCTACCCATACTAACTACTCAGAAGTACCGCACTGTTTAAATCAAGTAAGATTTAGACACAAGTAAATATTATTTACAACCATGTTATGAGTTCAGATCTAAGAGGTTGCGCCAGAGTAAAGGGCTGCACTACTGTAGTACTACACCATGGACAGCAGCACGACAAGCTTCTCCTCCTCGTTCTAAGGGCAGGCCCTCAGTTTTCCGTGGAAGCATCCTGAGGAAACCACCCACACAGCTCAGTCTTTCACCATAGCTCACGGATTTCTGACTATGAGAATGAATAAAAGGCCGTCATTTTGTTTCATAAACATCAGCCCAATATGAAGCAGCTCATCCTACAAGCCCATGGATACGCTGTGCAAAATATAATTTCTCAAGGTAACTTCTGTTATTGTCATTAAAAAGCTGGAACTCCATTGTCCACCAACGTTTTTTTTTCATACAGACTTCTGAAAAAAAAGAAAAGAAATACAATAAGCCAAATCTACAAATCTACTCTATCATCAGCCTTAGGCAGGTTTTCTGGGCGTTCTAAAATCTAGCCGTGCCCATTTCACCTTTATACCATCTTAGCAAACACAAACATCTGGCAGATAGATTCCTTTGTGCAGGCATTACCTCCTAGACCAGGCAAATATGACTGTTTTTCACTTATAAAATTCATACGTACAGACTCTTCAGATTAGCAAGTCCAGAATATATGATATACAGAAAAACATTGCCATAAATATTATAAAATCTCAGCATAACAATCATACTATCTATGCTTAAGGTAACCAATTTCATGTATGATAAAGTCCAAGAGGCCAAGTCATTCCCAAAGATTCACCACATCCCTTCTCATGTGTCCATCTCCATACAAGTTCTACAGACTCATCTGAGAGATGCAAGCATGGGGTCAAAGTAAGTTACATTCTCCAGGGACAAACAGCCTGAAAATCTGGCATTAACAAATTAAGGAAGAGCAATGCACCTGAACCCAAGGGAGAAAAGGTTTTGAATTTTTTTTTTAGCCGTGTGAAATGTGCATTAACAGTAAAATCTCTGATATATGATTAGAAGCTAGTGAAAGGTATTAACTGTTTTCATAGAAGAATCAGAAGTAAATGGAAAACCTAAACTTCATCAGAGCAAAACAAAGAACCCACTAAATCAAAACAGAACTCATGCAATTTTGCAAGATCTTCTCCAAAAAACATGGACAATTTTTAAAAAGATTCTCAACCCAATTAATAATATGACAACATTTCAAACTGTAATTTAGCAGATTTAACTGAAATCAACATTATTTTTAAGTAACCACTGATGACAAATTCAATAAATCTTAGCAGAAAGGCCAGCCCATTATAGAATGTGCGAGGCTTACAGTTACACAAATGATAGCAAATATCTTTAAACAAATAAACAAACAAACAAACAAACAAACAAACCACCACCAACAACAAAATCCCTAAAACACTGAAGTTTAGAAAATCCCCCAGACTCTTGATAGAGTAAACCAGAAAGCAGACCAGAGATTTGATTTCAGCTTCTACATTCAATCTATCTAAAAAAATAAGCCTATACAGCCTGAGCAGCTGTGAACGTGGTGCTCCCTTTTTTGTGGCTGTGGACGCCCTCCAGTGGCTATCCAGATAGGCCAGAGCACCAAATGCCACAGCTTGCTGCTTCCTTGCCCAACAGGAATGCTGCAGACCACAGCTTCTCATAACATGACCAGCACCAAAAATGTCTTGCGCAACTACTTCAAATCCATGAACTAAGCAGTAACTAAGTAAATAAATAAGTGGCCCCATTAACTGCTTACCAGGATCTGGATTTCTGAATCAAGATGTCTGCATTTTGTAACGCTGTCGTTTTCCATCTGTAATTCTACCAGTATTCTTTTTTATTCCTGCTTAATAATAACTCTTATTTTCATTACTTATTTCCTTAAGCTAGAAAGCTATCAAGCTCGAGGCAGACCAGGAAAAGAAAAAAAGCAAGAACTAATCAAATCAGACCATATTATTATTAGTGCGCTCAATAGAACAAACTGGATGAGCTGCAGAAGTGACAGCCGCAGAGTAAAGGTTTGGTTAATGACTCCCAGTAACACGGGGCACTTTGAAAAGCTGAATGCGCTGAAAAAGACTCCTCAAATTGCAGGAGCCTAAAGAGAGAAGAATTCCAGGTGCATGACTGGTGAAAGGAAGTCAGAGCCAGGTCTATGGTAAATGCGAAGATGAAGGCAAAGACCATAATCTGAGTCAGAAAGACCATCACAACTGGCAGTATGCAGACTTTAGAATGTGAGAAATAGACTGTGACTGTACAAAGAACAACTGAGTCAAATGAAAAGAGGTGTAGAGGTAGAATAATGGTAAAACACAAAGTACCTAGAAGCAAATAAAGTCAAGGAGCCCCATGACAGAGATGACGCTTGTAGAAAGCAACTTGCAGGTCAGTCATCATTTCTAGGACAACCCAATGGAGGAGAGGGAAATGGTCAATTCACTTGAAATAGAAACTACGCTGTGGAATTCTGTTAAAATTATGAAACCAGGAAATTTGCACTCACAGGAATAACAGAGGGCCTTGGAAAGAATGGCAAATTTGAAGCTAGTAAAATTTTGCACAATTTTTGCTGTCTTAATTTTATGGTAGCACAATACCATAAACAAAAAGGACCGAGCATTTTGTGAAAGGAGGACAATAGAGCACAGATGAAGAAAAGGAAGAAAAAAGAAGTTACAGGCTGTACTATGAGCTTAGATTTAAAGCAAGGAGAACTAGAATTCAGGACATGAAAGGATGAAGTGAGAAAGATCACAGAAAAGATCTGGCTGATCAGAGTTGTAAGAGTAAGGTCCTGAAGCAGCTCAGCATATGAATAGGTTTTGTGGTTAAAATAACTTCATTCTTAGACAGACATCTCCCACATAAACAAAAGCAATTCCTTATCTTTTTCTAGATGACACTGTATAGAAAAGGAAGCTTGGGGGAGGGGAGGGAAAGGCAGGACAATAGCACCATACAGTAATAGCTGCTAATGAGCTTAAGCTAGTAGCGTCCCATATTGACTGTCTGGTGACCCAACAAGTACCATTTTCTCTAATGAAGAGGAAAAAAACATGAGAGCCAAGAAGTCTGCTGAATAAACACGGTATTTTGGCCTGTGAACAAGTAGTTTTCAGTAACCAAAAGGGAATATGACTTACAAGAGAAAGGTCTCTAGACATTTTAACGGAACAATGATACATCCTGGTAGTGGCTTTGTATGTACTTTCATAGTAAAACACAGGTTTTATGTAAGGCAAATTATTTTGCAGACAATTACAGTGGTTTTATTAATTACTTAAAGGTCTGTCATCTGACAGGAGTCATGAGCCAAACAGAGTTTGCCTGCATGTCACGTTCTTTCTTTACAGTCCAGGCCACCATCAATTATGTGATACTTATTATTCACTTCTTCCACATCTGCTTCAATTTCAGAGATGTTTTTCTTGTGTGTCAGAAATAATGGAGCAGTCCATTCTTTCCAATTTGGTCAAAGGGAGAGAACAGAGTAAACAACAACATCACATGAAATACCACTTCTGTTTTATCTAAATGTTTTCTTAAAGTCATTTCTCAGGTACGCAAATTTACAGTAAGAGAACATGCACAAAAGCTACATTTATTATCTACAAATCAGGCTTCAGCTGGTATTAAAAAGCTAATAGATGGCTACTGTTCGTTTTTGTTTCCTGTAACTTTGTGGTAAGTCCTCTCCATTCTCTCAGCAACTGTAAGGTCAAAGGCCTTAAATTCCTGTTTTCAGATCAGAATTAGACATAATACTTGAAGATGAGCACAGTTATAACACATTCAGCTGAAAACCTGGAGTATGCTCATTCCTACTACCCCATATAAAAGAACAAACCAGAATATCAAATAGGAATAAAATCATAGGACATACTCTCTGTCATGCATTACACTGTGACCATTCTTCACTGCATTAAAATAATGAAAGGTTACTAAAGGACTACTAAACACAATTTACTTTTAGAAAAAAAACACAATGTACAACTGAAAATTGTCTTGTGGATTTGCCAATAGTTGTCATAACCCAGCTATATCCAGCAAATTCACAAAGGTTACTAGAGCAGCTAGTAACTAGTACTAGAGCAGCTAGATAACTGAAAATCATTATACCAAAACTTCCTAACAATTTAGCAGTCCTAGAAATGTCTGGAAGACCGAGAAAAGTAAGAACTTCAGTACAGGGAGACCATTTCAATTTTAAAAGCACCTGAAGATCTTCATTAATCTTGCAACAATGATTCTGGTTAACCTCCAACAAGGTGTTTTTAAAGCAGTACGTGAACGTTTCTTCATGCTTGCAGAACAGAACAATGATTATATAGAGACCTAGTATGCATTTACACAAGACTAAGCTTATTTTGAAAACCGTGTGAAAAGTTTAGAGTCATCAGAGCACTAAGACTTGCACTTGCTTGCCACCAACTTTTTTTTTTATTTAAATTAGCATCTGTATTTTTTTGTTCTTTTTCCCAATGAATAAAATTTCAGAACTTAATTGTAACAATCTGTTCTCATTGACTGAACCAAGTATTTACGGCCTTCTCCTGAAGGCAACAGGCAACACCAGCTTGTACAAAATACTCGCTTGTACAGTTAGGAATTGTACAATGGCAAGTAAACAATTTCTTCACTGTAAATGTTACTTGCTATTGCTAAAGCAAGCTTACAAAACTGATTAACTTAACATTTTGTTCCTCCTCAGAAAAACATTTGTAACCAACCCCTGCTGCTGAGGATAAGCCTAGAAGATTCTACAAAGGGACTCTTCCCCATTAATTTGTTTTCTTCAAGATCACAAGAAAGATTAATTTTTTGACTTCTGAAGAAACTTAATTTTGTTAATTTCTTCCTCCCAAGGATGGGTGGTGAAGGAAGAGGGATAGATGTGAGCAAACTCCTGTAAAATGTGGTATTTTTGACTGAAGAGAGGTTATAGATCTCTTCTTCATTTGCAGGATCAGAGATCAAATAGAAAAGAATTGCTGCTTCTCTGACAATAAGCTGAGAGGAACATCAGTGCCTAAAATAGTAGAAATGACACAGTTTACCAGCAGGATGATAGAACAGGTAGCCCTCAACAGATGCTCAGCAAGTGGCACAAAAAATCCATTATGTTTTCAAATGTGTACTTGAGACATTACTCTCTTCTGGGGGGTTCTGAATGGCTCAGCTCAAAAGAAGGCTGCTCCCTAGCAAAACAGCACTCAGCAATACACCAGTCAGAATATGTGCAGTCTAGGTCCTTGCTCACCAATGAAATGTCTCTCTCTCTTAAGAGGGCCAGAATTGTGTTTCTGACTTCTATTTGAGACTGGGAACAAAGAGCAAATGCAATCTCAGATAACAGAGCACTTACCTGCAAAGGTAATTCTTCTTCATTTATGCTGTTCTTTTTTCACCTGTCCTAAGCCTACCTTGATTTCCCACTCCTCCCTTAATCCCTACTGTTTTTTCTTTTTAGCATCCTACCTCTGCTCCTTGCACCATGAGCTTCAGGACCTGGATCCTCTGGTTCTACATAATATTCACTGCTGCAGATTAATGCACTCTAATTTGTTTGTTTCCTCTTTACTGTAGCCAATGATTCTGCCCTTTCTTCCATGAAGTGATGGTAGCACAGTAATTGTCTGAAGCCTTGCTATGAGCACCATGAAAATTTCTGATCATGCATATTCTGAGGAGGGATGACCAAATCTGGGATGACATCACAAAACAAGTAATCAGTGTAAGTAATGAATTAAATTGTAGTATTACCAAAACATTATCTGCTCCATAGAAATAAACAATGTTGCCCAGACCAGATCGCGACTAATTTTAATAAAGAAGATACATTCATTTTGTATGGACCTTTTAGAACTTTATCTATCACTGCATTAAGAACTGTTTACCCAAGCAGGTGGATTCAGACACCAGAAGCACTCAGTGCACTGCAATCATTCTAAAAAGCACTGTTGTGCCACTAGTGATACATGAGGCCTTGTCAACAGCATGAAAGCCTAGCTATGCAAATTGTATAATCCTTAGCACAGAGCAGTATTTGTCTTCTGTATGAACAAACAGAGACACAGTGAACTGCTAACACACCTCTAACATGGACAGGTGACTCTCGTAAAAATATACAGAACTTCTTCCATCCAGCATATTAAATTTCATTTTCCATAAGGAAAAAAAAAAAAGACAAAAAAAAAAGACAGTAATACTGACTTGACTGCACTGTTTACTGGTAGACTTGCACCTATGACCAAATCTGATCAGTGTAACTATGTCTGTAATGTACTCCTGGTCACACAGTGCTAGTGCTGGTGTATTTCACAGGTATAATGTACTGTAACTATATACATCCAGTTATGTTACATCCACTATCAACGCATTATTTCAAAGTAAACTAGCACACGCATCTGGCAGACGTATGCCAGGAGCACTTAAACCAAGCCCAAGCTCACAGGAGTCTTGGAACATTAGACACTTACCAAACAAATCCAAATACTTCCTAGTAAAGTGGCCCTTCTGATTGGATACCATTTGAAGTATGAAGTACCTCCCTGTGCTTTAATGACCTTTTGTCAAAATGCATTACCAGCATTCCCATGGCTCTTCATTCCCTACTTTTTTCCACTTAATCTACATCAAGAATGTCTCCAGAGCAGAGATTAGTATGACTGTTACAGGTAAGGAACACAATTTGTAGCAAGTTTTAGGTTTCCGCAGATATATTATGGAGACAGAAGGATAAAACACTTTTCTGTCCAACAAGCCAGAGCCTTCTTACTCACTTCCCAACCCTGCCTTGAGGGGTTTACAGTGGGTATTTTTTGCCATTTTTGCTCTCCTTTCATTCAGTACAGTATTAGTTCTTGCACATTAGTTCACTGCCTTATTAAGATTTTTTTTTTTTTAAGAGAAATTGAGGTAACTGCTTATCAGAAAGAAGAACATCCAGAGTTCTGATTGCAGAAATATGACAGCAACTACAATTGCTTAATTAGTTGACGAAGTTCAACTACCACTACCACTGCAGATCCAAGCCTTCTACTACTGAACAGATACTGCACACATTTCCTACTCTACATTTTGAGCCTATTACTTTTTTCTTCATTAATGACATACCTTGTTTTTGTATTAGTGCTGAATCCTGGCCATTTTCCAGACTGGATCACAGAATTTGTTTCCAGTTTATTCAGGAGTGCTCCTATACAAGAGCTTCTGATAGCCTACATCTTGCATCCGTAGGAAAATCACATCTTTAATTTCATTCTGAAGCATCTGCTTGAAAGTTCTTGGCAACTACTCCATAGAGCAAAATTATCCATATTCCTATCTTTCATCCTACACTGCTCCCCAAGGTTAGTCTTTTGGCTTAAATCCCACTGGCTTTATTACCAGACTAGAATCTGGGCACTCTTTACTACAGAGACAACTCCCCAATTCAGATGTTTATGAGTACCAGCACAGTCAGGTTCTTTGCTCTGATGGCATCCCACCAAGGCTGGCAACTTCCACAATTGTTTTATCTGATACATCACCTTGTGAACTTCAGCTCCACAGACTAATCCATGCCACAGCAGGAACATTTACACTTCAACATACTACAATGAATAATAAATGAAATGGGTCTCAAACATTATGATGGGATGCTGTTTTACTGCATCTTCTTCCTATTGCTTCTTTCAACCACCAGTTTTTCAAAATATTTCATACGGAGTTCAGATCACGTTTCTAATAAAATCTTACCTAACTTCAGCTTTCTTTCTTGAAAATAATCTTGTCACAAAATATTCATCTCCTGTCCCTTGGTGTATCTATTATTTAGCAAGGCAGAACGGGACAACATCCACTCTATTATGTTTTTGATCATGGCAAAGAAAAGATGGAATTCCAATATTAGCCCTCAAGGCTAAGTATCTTTAAAGATAACTATTTTAAAATACAAGTTTTCTAATTTATTATGTGTTTTAGCACCGATGGAAGATGTCAGGATTTTATTATGAGGTACAGACCAGGAAAGGTTTCACAGAGCCAATTAAGTGCTCATCTCTGTTGGCCAACTGAGCAAGATTGGCCTATGCTTCTTCAAAGAGTCACACGGAAACCTGGCTGTCTTTCACAGACAGCAGAAGAAAAACGTTAAAGCTTCTATGAAAGTCTACTCCAATGTAAGAGCTCCTTATAAAGAACGTAAATAAATCTAAAAAATACTGAAATATTTGGCTTGCAGAAGTGTTGTTTTTTTTTTCCTTTGCTAGCTGTGTATTTGTTTGTGCTGCAAAAGGATACAGGTAGGAGGAAAGTAGCGCTTCAAGCTGTAGTTTTTCAGTCATTCCTTCCAAATATGGATGAATACAAAACAGCTCCAATTTGTGCTAGGAAGCTGAATACCAAAGTTCAAAACAAGATCAAATTGCTATCTTGCACCAAGTCAAAAATAGGACAAGTTAAAAGGATGGGGACAAGACTGGAAATTGAACTATCACCTGTTGAGTAAGCCTTGTAATTTAACACGTGCTTTAACTCATGCCTTTTATGAGCTCCAAATTTTGTCAACTACCAGAACCTGTAACAATCATGTCCAAAGTGAGGATACTCTGAAGTACATATGGGCCAGCACTTCACTTTTCCATACTTTGTCAATTTAATTTTTCTGGCATGAAACACTCAAACCAAGGTTTTCAAGCATCTCCTTTCACACATAGCTCATCACAATGGAAGCTGCCCTTAACATCGGCAAAAAGCAGAGTAGAAAAACCTTCCTTTTGGTCCAATCATGATTAACAGGCGTTTGTTTGCTGCACACAAGAATTAGGCTTTGAAACAGTCTACTTCATGTCTCAGACAGAAGCAGCTTTTCAAAAATACCAGAGACTCAGTAGATTACCTGGTGCTAAAGTTTAGAGTTGCTTGTGAGCATGGTAATGCACAATGGACTGCATGCATTAACTTCTCATCTCCAGACACATGGTATAAGCATAGATGGTTCATTCCCCAGGAATTTTGGGTATTATCGTAGTTTGCTGAAGCTCAGAAGGCCAGCAGAACAGAGAATGATCTAAGTTTCCATTATAACATGTTCCAAGAACTTTCAACTGATGCTAGAAAACACAAAAATCCCTATGCTGGCCATCATCAACGTGATAAAATGACTAAAAATAGTGCCTGATATATCATTTTTGTAATTTCTGCCAGTGTAAATTGAAAATTCTAAGTACACTTACACAGCGTCATATCACCTCCAATATAAGTCAAAGAGAAGCTAATCTGTAGTGAAGGGTTAATTCAGGTAGTTTCTCTCCTGTTCTTTAAAAATATTCTCAGAACCAAAGTCTTCCCAGTAACCATTAATTTTACAAGATCACTAACTAACCCATTCAAAAAGCCACTGGATTTACAAGCTGCAGGGTGACTACTGACATGCCAACAAGGATCTCCTCGCCCTGCCCCCAAATCCTTCACAATTATTTGCCAAAGGAAATCTGGACTCCCGTGTCAAGCTCCAATGGGAAATTTTCTCTCTCTCCACTTTACCACATGACTCCATTTACTCCACTTATCCTGCTTGGCATATTCCTTCTCCACCTTCTCATTTACACCACCAACACCTCAGGGAAGGCATTTTTCAAAGCTACATTCTAACTGGAAAGCAATGCCTCCTAGAAACACGGACTTACTTATCCACTTAGATCCACTTCAGTATCTCTATTCTTTCTTCACCCAGAGGCTGAATAAAAGAATTATACCAGATCATATTTACTCAACCATAAGGCCATTGCATTTGTCTTCGCAGAAAAGGAAAGACTTCAAACAGTAGGCCACAAACACAGCATTCAAAAATGCAGTCATCATCGATGGCTTTATTACTATCTCCATCACATGTTTCTCCGTGGATGTCTGTTCAGTGAGCATTAGGGTATCTGCTGCTTTCAGCAACACCACTTAACCGTGCTTCCCATTGTGCAGCACAGTGCTTCCGGGGAGAGGTGAAATTTTCCCCCAGAAAAGGCAAGGTGAGGCAAGGTGCCTCAGTCTACAGAGAAAACAGCACTTGCGATTTTCACACATCCAACCATCTTCTATGCTTAAAACCTAAGAGACACCGTTGCAGTTATGTAAGCGGGAATCACCAGAGGTGACCAAAGCGCTGTGCAAATTGCGTTGTATCTTCTGATCATAAACTGCTTCTTTGATCCAGTCATCTGCCCAGAGCAGGTGAACTTACATATATGCACGGTTACCACACAGTCAATAGGCTTTCATCGACCACAAGGAAAGACGTGCATTTATCAGCCCAGAGAAATAAGGCTTGCCTTGTGAGCGTACTGACAGGGGTGGAACAAAAAGGAAGCTCAGTGCAAAAAGTGAGGTGAATGGGCCACAAACAATAGGACACTGAAAAACAGTCCCTTCTCTCCATTCCTCTCCTGCCTTGCTAGTGTGATATTTTGGAAATAAACTCGGACATATACACAAGTATGCACACACACACACATATATATGTACAAGCCTACATCCACACAGATAGTTTTGCCACCCAAATATTAGAAAGCAGCCATCTTCCCACCCCCACCCTTGTCATTTTTGCTTCCAGTCTAAATAGAAAGTTTTTTTTTTGGTTGTAATAACCAGTCCTTTGCATGCAGTCGTAATTTAAATGCAATTTTCTCATCTGCACAGCAACCACAGACTTCACAGAAAGCATGCAGCCCTCCTGATAGTAAAATATGGCATTTTCCTATTCTTGCTAAAAGGAAATATATATTTACATTTAACTGCAAATGTATAAACGACTTAAATTCCACACTCTCGAAATATCATAGCCTAGTTTTCTTCTGACATCTTCAAATAACATTTGATAAATTAATAGCTTTTACTGTATTTTCCATATCTGAATTTTTCTGAACATGTGTGAGGGTGGAATAATCACAACAATCAGCCGTACAGCCTCCAGGAATACCCACAGCTTTTACATTTAAACTCTGTGGAAAATTGTCATATTTTCTGATGGCTACAAACAAGATGGAAATCTCAGCGTGTTCTAATAAATAGAATATGGATACCCACTGCAACAACCAAAAAATTGCATACATGGTGAGTACAGAGCCCAGAATAGCCCTGCAGAACAGTGGTTTTATGCAATGATTACATCCATGCTATGAAATTAAGTTTATTAAGGCTGATATGCTGCATTGCCTAAGCAAAATTCCCACAGCAAAACAAGCAAAGAATAGCTTCAACAATAAATCGCCGAGATCCTACAAATGTAGGCAGATTTTGGTGAGGAACCCATTGCTTCCTTCAGCTGAAGCCACGCACTCCATGTTTAAGGAATTCCAGTGAACATCTAAGCGCACACAGACCAGCAGCAAGGACTCTTTGCAAGATGTTACAAACTTCATTGCCAGCCTTTAATGTTTACAGTTACCTTCCTTAGATGTCTGAAAAGGCTTATAAACCAAACAAATCTTCCTTTTTTTTTTTTTAAGCAAAGAAACACAGAGACCTCGCTGAGTTTACTCAGCGCAAGCAGCACTAGCTCCTAAATCTGTGAATCGTTATAAACCAATTTTAATGCAAATGTCAATAAGGAAACACACGAAATACACGGGCAATGAGCGATACCAGTCCCCTGCCTGCTTAATGGCTGGGAGCAAGAGGCCTGTTTTCTCTGTAATCTGTTGAAATACAGTGTTTACTCTCCCTGCACTTCTACCAGTATGTAATCCTCCTTTCACTCGACATATTAAAAAAAAAACAAAAAAAAAAAAACAAAACCAAAATGCAAGCATACAAGAAGTGTGGCGAATTCCCTCCTCCACCCCCAGAGCGGTAAAGCCACAGCGGATGAGCTGTAACTATGGCCTTGGGAATACAAGTTCCCCAGGCTCTTTACCACACAAACACCAATCCAAGTTGGAGCCCCATCCTCTCCTCAGTGAAGACGGTGACGAGGAGCCCTCAGCCCTCGCCTTTCCTCCCGTGTGCTCCCAGGGAGGCTTGGGTGCAGGATGGAGCTCAGGAGGGTGTAAGTGGCAGCAGGATCATCGCACCAGCGTTCGGAGGAGGAATAAATCAAACATGGCTGCTTCCCCTCCATACATCTCCCGAGTTACACGCACTCCCGCTGCCGGGTGAGCCGGTCCTACCCGCGGCGAAGGGCACGGGGCATCTCCCCGATCCCACGGCCACGGGGGCGAGCCGGCCGCCCCCCATCTCTCGGGGGAAGGAGGTGAGGCTCTGGAGGAGGGCTTTTTGTGTGTGTGTGTTTTTTTCCCCCTTCTCACCGCCCCCCCTTCCCCCCCCACCCGGCTTCTCCGTTCTCTTCTGCGCTGAGCACTGATTGCCCCCCCGGCCCGCGGCGCTTTATGCAGCACCGACCTCCCGCAGCACCCACGGAGGAGGAGGAGGAGGAGGAGGAGGAGGAGGAAGGCAGAACAGCATCGCTACTTTCCGCCACACAGCAGTCAGACTGCAGCCTGGGGGCGGCGGGGGCACCAAGAAACGATACGTAAAAAACACAAGATCTCCACGCGGGGATAGCGGAGCTGCGGTCCGCCTGAGGAAGCGGAGTCGCGGCTGAGGGGCTCCAAAGGGGGGGGGGGGGGGGGGCCCAGCCGACCCCCAGCCCCACACCGCCACCGCACGGCGCCCGGCCTCTTAGCGCTGCCCGCAGCATCCATCCCCAGGGCGCCGCCGCTCCCGCCTCCCGCCCGGGGCCTGTGGGACCGTGTGCCCCGCCGCCGCCGCCGCTGCCGCTGCTGCTGCTGCTGCTGCCGCCGCCGCCGCCGCCGCCGCCACCACCACCACCACCACCGCCGCCGCCGCCTCATTCTCCTCCTCCTCTCCTCCCTTCCTCTGGGAGAGCAGCCCGCCCGCCGCGCTCCCGGCCCCACCGACCTGTGGCCTAGCGCATCCTCGTCCCCCGGGAGCCGGGCGGAAGCGGCGGCGGTAGCTCGGGGCCGGGGAACCGGCGGGAGCCGAAGCGACTCGGTAACGGCAACGGCGGCGGTAACGGCGGCTCCGGCGATCCTGTGCGGCGGCCCCGCCCCCTCCTCCGGCCAGAACCAGCGCGAAAAATCCGGCGCGCTGATTGGCCACCGCCGCTGCGCTGCCCCCGGAGCGGCTGTTTCAAATCCCCCCGCACGGAGCCGCCCGCACGCGCGGCCCGGAGCGGCGCCCGCCGTGAGCGCGGGGCGGCGGCAGCGGCGGGGACCGCGCTGGCGGCGGCGGGGAGGAAGAGGAGGGCGGGCCGGGTGCCAGGGGAGGGAAGGCCGTGCGGCGAGGTGGGGCCGAAGGCGGGAGCTGCGTGGGGCCCGGCCCAGGTGGGCGAGAGCGCGTCGAGGGCCCTGAGCGGCGCGGCTTTCCTCCCCCTCGGACTCGGAGGCTCTCCCCGCACCGCTGTGGTAAGCGCTCACGGCGTGCTGTGTGCTGAATGTGCCTTCCTCGGGTACGCTGTGTGGTAAATGTGCCTTACTCAGCAGCCCTACACGTGTATTCCCTTATAAAAGAAAAAAAAAAAAAAGCCCGAGCTGATGTGATGTGATTCACAGTGCGACGTGAATGCTCTGACTTCCATGCAGTTCTGAAGGCTTGAGGTTGTATAGGAAGCTAGGTGTGCCTGGCTGCGGGTTGCCTGGGCTGCTTGTGTGGCCTGGTTTATTTTTCTCTAGCTTACATCAACCAAAGCACGTGCGCTTGCAATTTGCCAGCTGAGTGCCTGGCTCCTTTTCCAGGTTGAATCGGCAATATCTGTCGTGCTCTGACAGGAACAAGCATTCCCATCAAGTGGGAAAGCAGGGGGTGACCGGCTGCCACAGGGCTCTGATGCTTGCTGCGTGCTCAGGATGCCGTCCTGTGCTGATGAAGACCCTGCTTATGGGAAAGGTCAACGGCAGGTGATGGAGGAGTAGCACTGTCCTCCCGAGGGTGAGTGCCCGTGCCCCAGAAAGGTTTCCAGTGCTGGCAGATGTGGGGGGTTGTATGCCTGTGCCTAATGGTGGGTGCACCCTCCTTACACTGGCAGTTAGCAACCAGTTTGTGCTTACTGCTAACTACTTAGTAATGAGAGTGTTAATCGTGGGCTGATTAAAGCTGTAATCAGCTGAAGGAGACCTATCTGTTGTGATAAAGGTATCTTAACTTGTTTACAGCCTGGCTATTAAAAAAAAAAAAAAAAAAGCAACAAACATCTTCAAGGTGTTAGGCTTGTGGGACTTAGCTTCTGGATGTCAGTTTTACAGTATTAAAGAAAAGGAGATGTGCCGGGGAACAGGTTGGGTATTAGGAACAATTTCTTCTCAGAAAGAGAGGTCAAGAATTGGAACAGGCTGCCCAGGTGGTGGTGGACTCACTGTCCATGGAGGTGCTCAAGAAAAGAGTAGAGATGGGTGATACTGAGGGACATGGGCAATGGGCACAGTCTGAGGGTTGGAGTAGGTGATCTCACTGGTCTTTTCCAACCTTAATGGTTCTATGATTTTGAAACAGCTAATTTGGGTTAAACATCATTGGCAAGTTTCCCGTTTCTTCAAGTTCAGTTACATTTGCAGGAGAAAAAGATGCTTCCACCTCTAGTAAGAAAGCAAGTATTGGTACAAGTATAGATGTACACGTGTGTGTACATCTATTTTGCTGCAGAATGGCATGTATAGGAGTGCTTTTCTTCTGTAGTTGATCAGTAATGTGAAAAATGCTGAAAGCCAGAAGTGTGGTACGTGCTTGAGAGTTGCTGTTTTCTGCTGAAAAAGCTTGTAAGAAATTAGGTTAGTTATCAATAACTGATATGCTACAAATGCATTCTCTGCTCTCTTGGCAACAAGTTCTGTGCTCAGGCTTAGTAATATAAATCCTTCTATTTGCAATTTTTGAAAAGAGAACTGATTTTTTTATTCTGTACTTAATACTAATCTATAAGATCCTCCAGATAGCACAGTTCACGTGTTTGCCTTCTCTCTGTCGTTGCAGATTTAAGTGGAGGGATTTTGCTACCATGGTCAAGGTGACATGAAATCTTTTTTGCACCTTTCAATTCATACAGATTATTGGCCTTGTCTGCACTATTAAGATTTGCAACCATGTAATGGCATCTTTAACTGGAATGGTACTGACTCCTACTGTATGTAGACATCAGTGCGAATTTGAAAGTTAAGGCACGTTTAGAGATAAACCTACATATGTAGTTTTTTATTTCAAACCCAAAAACAATCCTTGTTGTCAATTTTTGTCAATTTTCTTGAACTCAGGCCATGATACTGAAGTCTGTTTTTCTTTAGCAGTACACAATGATGTTGATTTTCTGAAAGGAGGAATTTGTTATGCCTATGTTTATGAAAACTGTTTAAATTCTGCTATGCAGGTGTAAATGACTACATGCACAGTGCAGAATGAGTTTATGCTGACAAATAGGAGCACGTTGTTTGTGAGTGATGGCCTTGAAATAGCTGAAGTAAATGTCCCCTAATCTGTTGCTGGTTGCAAGTTTCCAGACTGAACCTCTAGGGGGGTTTTTACCTTTTCATTAGCTGTTCTTGTAATTCTGAATTAGCTGGTGCTTTTCATCAGTTTGATGTTTCTCAGACAGCAGAACAGGTCACTGAAGCCAAATGATGTATATTCAGAGCAGATCATAGTACTCATTTATTGAGTCCTGTTTCATTTGGTATTGAAAATTTTATTGCTCTTTAGGTTCAACTTTTGTTAACAACCAGTATCAAGATCAATATCTCTGTTCAACTCAGTAAATGAATTTAAATAAATGTAGCAGTTGCATATCATTCTAGAAACATTTATGTTTTAGAGATTACTAATTAGTTTCTAGGCCGAAGGATAATTTGCAATTTAAACACCTTCCCAAGAACATTTCCAGTATTTATTCAGCAATAACAGTAGTCAGTGCCCTTGGCCTTAGGCATGCATTAGGGTACTCTGAGGTTCTAAAGCAAAGGAAGATAATTATTTTTGTTGCCACCACAGGGACAGGCTGTGCCTGAAAGGCTAAGGCCTGTACTGCATTTGGTGTAGTTTCACTGCATTAGACAGAGCTCTGAAACAAATTGAATGTGCATGGCACTATTCCACGCAACAGTGCAAAAATCTCTCCCCTGAGAGTCTGGTCAGCCCTGCTAACAAGGGGATGGGGCACATTTTGGGGCATCTTTCACTATTAGAAATAATGGAGTTTTGCATTCTCTGTACTAAAGCTTTGCATCTCTCATGCCAAAGGCCGAACAGAACAAAGGTGCTGTCAGCAAGCACATTTAATCTAATTGTAGATCTTTGTGGTAAAAGCTTCAAGTTTATATTTATCTTCTGCACAGATCCTAGCCACTGATTGCTCCGAATCCCTTTTTATTTTTGTTTCAGATATGGGAGTGCAGTTGACAAATTAATCAGACCTATAAAACAGCACAGGCTATCCACAGTTTTTACTGTCCTGCAGGTGTTTAATGAGATAAGAGTTGTACGAGACTGTTTAGAACCCACAAATGGAGATATCTTTTGTTTTGCAGCTTTGCATCACTTTTTTACCTTTTAAGGTTAAACACTGAATACACTTGTAGTTCTAATAAAAATGTGAATGCACTGGGAGAGTTAATGCTGCCTGTTCTATTCTGTGGTAGCATTGATGCAGAGATATCTTCCCAGTGTCATCCTTCATCACTGTTACTGCTCTTTCATACTGTCAGTTGGTAACCCATCACCTGAGCTCTGGCTTCAGCTAGCAGTCCATGATTTTTCTTAGGATTAACGTTGAGTAATGGTTATTTCCAACCTGCCTGAACCCTGTCTGAATGTATGCTTAGCTGTGTTACGTGTAGGCAGAGCCACTGATCTGTCAGTATGTCAGTCTATGCGTCACCAAGACTGCTAAGAAAAAATCTTCATAAGCACATGTGCATTTGTCTTCAGCCATGCAACATACTGTGTTCTGCTGAATATGAAGAGAGCAAGCTGCTGATGTAAAATTAAGAAAGAATAACTTAACGCAGTGTTTCCAAATAGCTGGCATTAACTGTAGCACAGTAATACTAAAATTGTAGTTCTAAATGAACCCTCGGGAGCCTACATTTGGTGATCAATTTGAATGAAAGTTCAGTGGGAATGGTAATCTGAAAATTGTGTATTACAATTCCTGAAGTGTTAAATAATTTTAAAATGAGAAGGAATGGGGATTTCAGACTTCTTTGCACGGTTTTTTTTTTTTACAGTCTCAAAAATGGAGCAGTAGTATTTTTTAATTGCATGTTGATTCTTCAGGAAGAAGAAAATAATCTGCTTAGAGAATTTCTAACATAATTAGTCTATCCTAATGAGAGACGTTTGAAGTGCAACTGTACCTTGTAGTTTGAATACTGTTCTGAGTAAGAAATTAAAACCTCAGTGAAAACAGACAGCTAAATGTGAATCTTCATACTATGAGTTATGCACCAGTCTGTTCAGCAGACTCATTTTTCAGTGGGGAAAATAATGGGAGTAAATGTCACTACTCGCAAATAAGCTATTTCTGTTTGCATCATTTGTGCTGAGCAGAAGGAAGGAAAGTGTCACTGAGGGAGCAAAAAGAAGAGTAATGTTGAAGACATGACAGAGTGGGATACATCTTCAGGGGAAAGCAGAGGCCAGGAGAAAGAAGGGCTGAGGATCACATCCCTGCTGTTGTCCAGTGTTGGGATGATAAAAAACAGCTGTATACCAATTTTAAGTAGCTAACGTACTCCAGCCTGGTATAAGTAAGTTCAGTGCACTGATAAGTTATCTGTATGAGTTATATGTCTCTAATTACCTTCAACATCAATATGACTTAATTTAAACATTCCTGACATTTAGAATAAAATAAAGCTATGTGGAAGTACACAGCTTGATTCAAAATGTTAACTCTGCTCTCTGTCTGCATAGTATGCCCCTGTGTTTATAAACATAATCTCTTTTAGAAATATACTGAAATTCATTAAAAATCAGAATGAATGTTTATCTTTAGAGTAGAATTACCATTGGTATAATTTTCTAGATCTTAGCTTGTTAAAACTAAAGCTCAACTCTAACTCTTACCTTTTGAGGTTTTACTGTTAAGTTTGTTACATTTCAAATTATGGCTTTGCTTAATCTTCACGTAGTCATGGTTCAGTTATACGCACAAAGTGGTAAGCTTTTTATCAATGTCCTGAAGTTTCTTTTCATTTTGGCAGAGAGCTGACTATTGATATTTCTACTGTATGCCAGTGCTGAAGAGTAAAGTTTGTTAAGGGTTGAAGAGACCAGATAGATAATGCTACTTCTGTTTTCAGTGGACTCTAATGCAGTGTTTTATTTTGCACACATATTAATCTTTGCTGCCTCAATGTGGAATGGTGAGGGTAACTATGTCAGTCCGAAAGGTTAATTTCATTCTTCTTTAAGGCATGCCATTATTCTGTTAACAGTAATTGCTCTTTTTTGAATGATTAATTTCATCGTGTGAACTGTTTCTAATTATGTTGGTGGCTGGCAATTTCCTGGACTGAGAAGCTGTAGCTGTGATCACATCCCATTTACTCAATATATATGCTTTGAGAGGAATGCCCACTGACAGACATTTTCAGAAATATTCACTAACTTTGAGAACTGATTGGGAATTTATATAAGATTTCTGGCACTTGTTTTATATTGGTGTTAGGTACTTTCAAGTGTACTTGACAAATAAGGGCTGAAACAACTGGATTTAAGCCATAGGCTGAGCAGGCTTGCAAATGCGGACCTAACTGCTAAATTATCACCTGTCCTGTTTTTGCTGTGAAAACTGAAAGGAGTAGGATGTGTTTCTTGCACATTTTACCATGTTCTTACACTGTTCTTGAGCTTGATATGCTAGCTTCTCTAAGCTATATTTATTCGCTTCAGTTATTGTTAATGAGCCAGAGCTTACACTTTGCAAATCAGTGCATGCATATTATGAGAGGCTTGGTGAACAAGCCCTAGCAGGAGGTGCAAGGTGGCTGCTGAGCTGCCTGCAGGAGTTAATGTGGTTCACTGTCAGCAGATCAACCCTAAATGCAAGAGTGATTCCACTGTGGCAGTTCTGGCTCCAGCTCTGGATCTGCATCCAGTTTACATAGAGTACAAAGACATCATACTGTCTCAGCTGCATTTACAGCAATTGAATTAAACAGTGATTCAGATGAGGAATGGACTGGTTGGAGGTGTTGGGGCTTAGCCAGCACATAGGAGCATCCTGGATGAGGGAGAATTCACCTTCTTGGCTGTCTCATGGTGAAGCTGGGACCAGTTGCTAACAAAAGCATCATTCTCCTGGATGTCACGCCGTCACATGTTGCGTACCTCACCTCTTGAAATTGCTACAGCCATTGGGCATATGGTATTTGCTGAAGGGCTGAGGTTGTGTGATTCTTCTGGGTTTGAAACTGCTCTTCAAGGCAAGAAAAAACTGTTTACAGTATCCAAAAGAAGGAGGAGGTAAGCAGTTTAATGGCACTTGGAGATTTCAGGAGTCTAACCTGTAAATCTAGGCCTTAACTTCTGGTTTATACAGGGGCTACAGCAGGTACCGTTGTCTTTGGCTGCAAGTACATCCCTCCCAACATGCAACTTATCTAAAATAACAGGATCCCTAAGCAGAGTGATACTTCAAGTGATTAGACAGAGGTCTTCACAGTTTTACTAACTGCTTTGCCACAGCATACCATCTCAAAGGCATGTTCTATGCATTCTTTGTTTCCTGTACACTTGTAAAACAGTTTGACTTATATGTGGAGTCACTCTGGCAAATAAAAAGCAAAAATATCACCTTAACCCTTCACATTGTGAATTGTCTCTTTGCAGTTCCAATTCTGTATCTCTCTGTGTAGCTGTAGTCCTCACCAACTGTGGGAAATCGCTGGTCTAGTTCACTCAACCTGCTGGAAGAAATAGGTGGATGCCTTTGTGTTCTCCAATCTGTATAATCGGTCCCTGAGGATTTTTTGGCAGGTAGGTCTTCTACAGACATGTGCTTTATAATACATTAAAGAACTTCATCAGACTTCAAATGGCTAGTTAAAATTGGGCCTATGAGTTCCACCCCACCCCATGGACACACATACTGCCTCTGCAGCCGTGTATTGCCCTCCTTGATTGCTGCTGCTACCTCAGAGGCAAAGACATGAACTGTTTGTGATCTGCTTGGCACTGCTGCTGTTTTCAGCTGGGTATGCAAAAGTAAGCCAATCCTTTTCCTGAGTGGATCATGAGTTCCTGTTTCAGAGGCAGTGTGCTAGGACTGGAGTTGGCAAGAGCTTGAGCTACATGACTACCTGTCTTCATCTGCCTGATGCCATTCTAAAACTATTAAATATTGGCTTTGTCAGTTTCCTGACTTTGCAAACTGCAAATAGAAATCTGAAAGATGCTTTGGAGAAACTCTTTTGAATGCAATATAAACGTAGTGATTAAGCCTCTGGAAAGATCTACAGGTATGCCCACACTGGGATGGTTTCTAGGGCTAAGCCTGTCTCATTTAGAAAAGGCCATGAGAAGTCATTGGTTCAGTAGGAAAGACTTACTCGAGAGTAGTGTTTGAATGATATGGGTCTTGGAAAAGAATTCCACCTTGATAGTGGTTGGTATTAACTCAAATACGTGCTGTAGCTTGTAAGAAATAAATTCTAGGTCAGCTTAAATAATCTGTTGTTCTAGTCTTCCGTTTCCTTTTCATGGCATTGTAGGCAAATTTATTTTGACTTGATTTATTACCCAACTGCACTTGCCTTCTAAAAGCTCTGTAGATCTGGGACTTAATCTTCGTAATGTTTGTAAGGCTGTGGTACAGGAGCTCTGTTCTGTTGTCCAGTATGCAGTATTGAAATATAAATGCTAAATAATGCTGTCTTCAGAAGCATGAACCACACGTTTGGTAAGCTTTTGGCACACTTACAAGTCTGTGCCAGGTAGAGAAGCACTTCGGAGTTTGAAAGTTGAACCCCTTTTGAACTATAAGCATCTCATTTTGGCATGATTCCTAGGGAGCAAATCTTTTTCTCTTGTCCAAGCCTCTTGGATTTATGTAGGCTCTGTGGAGTTCACTGGTGGGTTTATTTGGCAGGTGGGCCTTATTAACCTGCCAGCAAGAGACTGTGTGACCTGCATAGGTTTGTATAGCTTGTAAATAAAGATTCTGTCAGGGAAGGGAGATTCTCTTGTGCTTTAGACTATTTATATCTCTTAACAACTGTGACTGCTAAAGTTTAGAAAGAAACAGAAGGTCTGGGATGCGAGACAGAAAGCCCTGAGAGAGTCTTATGTGTTCTGTTTGGATTGCTGTGTTAACATCCTAAAATAAACACAGCATGTGAGAAAATGAGGAAAACCTTTTATAGTAATTAATTCAAAGACCTAAATTATTGGTTAATGAATGGAATATGGCTGAGCTTGGCTGCAGAAGACAACAAAATACCTCTTAATTTAACACTAGAAGCTATTGGCAATCAGTGGGAGCAAGATGTTTAATGAGCTTAATTTCCCTTATTGGGTTTTTTTTTTTTTTGCATGGTTCTCAAATTTCATAATTACTCATTTTCAAACTTCTACTGATTGGGTTAATAATATATACAATAAGTTCATAATAAAATATAATCACCATGAAGATCATAGAATGGCTTGAGTTGGAAGGGACCTCAAGGATTGTCAAGCTCCAAGCCTTCTGCTGCAGGCAGGGCCACCAACCTCCATATATAATGCTAGCTGTGACTGGTAGACTATCGATGGAAAAGCTTAATCTGGAAAAAAAATGTATTGAATAAATCCTTTCAAAAAGTCTGTTGATCTGTCTGATGCAGACCTGGCTTTAGAGTTCTCTATAATTTTTTTGTAGGTGTATTTTTGTCAATGGGAATAATTCTAATGCAATCAGAATGTTTTATTCAGAAGCCTCCAGTTGGATTAGCTAAGCAGTACTTTCTGAGAAAGATTTCTTTCTGCTCCAGTTGATGTACTCAGACATCCAACTGCTACTGCAGATCAAATGACTCTGGGTTCAGCATCTGCCAGAGTTGAGATTTTGAATATGTATTCCTTGTTCATTCATTTGAAAGTCAATTTTACAGTACTTCCACCTTTTGTCCTAAAGGGCTCAATAAATGTTCTTTGGTCTTAGGTTACTGATCTGCTACTTGTATATAATAGTTTCACTTTTAAATATTAACAGCCACCAGATTATAGAAAATCAGCTGATTTTACAATTATAAACATATTGGCTGTAAAAGTACTTGAACCAAAGGTTGTTACTGTGGCCCAGGAGAACTTGATCTTGGGAAAGGACAGGTAGGATGTTAGCACTGATGTACACTGAGTAGTGAAAGGCTTCCAAATTGCATTAAGTCACCGTAACTTTACCAGCAGAAGACACTCTTGAGAGATGCCAAAACAGGTAGTGCCCTTTCTTGGTTTGTACAATTTCTATTCCAAATGGGCATCCCTTTCATGAGCTACATCCCCTGGCTCCTGGCCGTGAAATGAAGAGGGACTGGCAAACCACTGTGCACCTGTTCCAGACAGATTAGCCTCTGGTGACAGCTCATACCCAGAATTTCCTCTGCAGATGCTACCACCCTTCAAGTGAGTCAGAGCCATTTGACTTTGAGCTTTTTATAGTTGCTGAGGGTGATGATAGTCATCCTAACAAGGTATAATTCTTAATTTCTCATATTTAATATGCTGCCAGTGGTCAAAGATGATACCATAGTTTTCTTCATTCTAATTCCTGTTTGCTTTACCAGCCCCAGCAAGACATTGTTAAGCTTTTATGATCACCTGTCATTATGCAGGAAAGTGAGTGTTGTCTGGTGGATAAGATGCCGGGCTGAGTTCAGAATTGACTCTGTTAATGAATTCACTATTGGGAAATCTAGGGCTATATTACTTCCTCTGCTGTTTTGATTTTTTTCTTTTCCTACTGATAAATACATTCGTTTAAGAATTCAATAAACAACTCATGCTGAAAGTCAGGCATTCTGGTTTGTAGAACTGGACTTTACATTAAGTTGCTAGTCCAAATTTTGTCTGTATTTACACCTCTTGATGCGTACCATATACAGATATGGTGCTAACTGATTTAAAAACATATGCAGATTTTTTCTTTGTTCTACTAAATAATTTATTGTGTCCATAATAGCTAAAGAGAACTAATGTGTCAAGTTTTATTCCCTTGAAGTTTTTGTATTTGTTCCTTTTTTTTTTCCAATGCATTAAAAGAATCAAGCACTTCCTGTTTTGCTCTAAGCACAAATTTAGTTCCTGCTATATCCACTCCAGTGTATTCAGGAAGGAAGGAATAATCCCTTTCAGTCTGTAGTGGTTTTGCAGTGCCTGCACTACCTACAGCTCATATGGTCCATATGCAACTAATACTGGAGGAACTGTGTAATATTTGATTTTTGGAAGAAATAAGGAATAGGCTCATTCATAGGTGAGAATAATATGCCTGGGTTAGCATTGTACAATACACTGAAGCAGACAATGTTCATTCCTGCACTGAGGAGACTGCCATCTGTGAAAACTAAACAAAATATTCATATCATAATGAAATGCACTGAATAAAAAGAATTCTAAAATAAAGCCCTTTGCTTTCCAGACAGCATAAAGTAAGTTTGATTAGGCACCACTTGTAAAAGGTAAAATTTGCAAAAGAGGAGGATGTTAAGTGCACTCTCTACAGAAGGATTTGTAAGGGAAGGATGATAAGATAAAGATTTGTCCAAAGCAGGCCTGGGAAGTGGCTAAGTGGCGACTACAAGATGAGCGTGTGGGAGGGAAGGATGCAAATGTTCATTTTGCTGCATACTATGAGAAGAAAAAAGTAGGTGGGGGGGGAGGGCAAACTGATTTTTCTTAGTTCACTTAGAATTAAATGACATGTTGATTTTAATTCTGTAAGATACTAAAGCTGTGTTCATTGGGCTTATACTGTTAATTTATCAAACAGGTTTGGTGTGGATAGTTTGTCCTTTCTTTAGAAGTGAATTGAGAACTGTTCAAGTGGCAGGGTCTGGTTGTAATGGGTGGTGTTCCCAGGGGTTGGTCATGGGTCTGGTCTTGTTCAAGATATATATCAATGACCTGTATGAAGAGATAGAATCCACCCTCAGGAATTTTGCTGATGATGCCAAGCTGGGAGGAGTGTCTGACACACCAGAAGACTGTGCTACCATCCAACAAGACCTCGACAGACTGGAGAGTTGGACAGAGAGGAACCAGATGAGGCTTAATTAGAGCAAGTCTTCTACCTGGGAGGAATAACTGTGTGCATGGGATAACCTGCTGGAGAGGAGCCCTGTGGAGAAGGACCTGTGTGCCCTGGTGGACAACATGTTGGCCACTGAGCCAGCAGTGTGCTCTTGGGGCTGAGAAGGCCAGTGGTATCCTGGGGTGCATTAAAAAGAGCGTGACCAGCAGGTCAAGGGAGGTGATCCTCCCCCTCAGCCTTGCCATGGTGAAGCCGCATCTGGAGTGCTCCTCAGTTCAAAAAAGACAGGGATCTCCTAGAAGGAGTCCAGCAGAGAGCCACAAAGATAATAAAGGTCCTGGAGCATCTCCTGTATGAGGAAAGGCTGAGTAACCTGGATTTGCTCAGACTGAGAAAAAGAAGACTGAAAGGGGGGAACTGATTAATGTTTATAGGTATATTAATGGCGGTAGGAGGCAAATGGGTGAGGCCAGGCTCTTCTCAGTGGTGTGTAGTGAGAAGATGAGGAGCAATGGTCTAAAACTTGAACATTTCATACAAATACAAGGAAGAACTTCCTTACAGTGAGGTGACAGAGCACTGTAACAGGTTTTCAGAGAGGTTGTGGAGTCTCCTTATGTGGAGATGTTCAAGGCCTGGTTGGATGCCTACCTGTGTGACCTGTTGTAGGGTACCTGCTTTAGCAGAGGGTTTGGACCCAATGATCTCTTGAGGTCCCTTCCAACTCCTGCAATTCCATGATTCTTCTAATGTCTCTCTCCACCTCACCCCAAGAAAACAAGTATTAAAGAATCCAACTCGATTCACCTCTCAGTCCAATAAGAGTTTTACTTGACCTAATCCAACTACTTTAGTTTACGGATAACATTTATTATTTTGAAGGGATATTCTAGTCTGACCTGCTAGCAGTTAGAAATAGGTCCAGTGTATCCTCACAACATAGAATAGTCTTTCCTAGTCCCTGTGACTGGTATTTGAACAGAATAGCATATAATAGGTTATTCTGCTGGAGTTGGAGTAAAACTGAACTGCCTGGTAAAGCAGTTTTTCAGCCTTTTGTGTAGTATATCGGGAATCAGGAGCTGGCCATTTTGCCATAAATTATCTGTTTACTGAAAGTTTCCTACAGCTTTTAATAAACAGACTGTTTCATCCTTTTACTTATTAAGATGCTCTTATCTCTGCAGTAAAAATGTATATAACTGGGAGAGATCTCTGAGTGATGGACTGGATTTGTGAAAATGTCTGCATAATGTTTTCCTACTTGCTTTCAGCCCTGTTCTTGGGTTTGCTGGCTGAGACAATGTTTGGAGTAAGTCACATGATCAATCTGCATTTTCTTGCAGTCTTCCTGAACTGTTGCACTAGTGTTTTTCATGCGAGGTAATCTGTTGATCTATCTAAGCTTCATTTTTTTTAAAGGTAATAAATCAAGATTATACAGTGTTAATGATTTCAGTCAGAGAGATTATGTCAGAATTAGAACGTTCCCGAGAGAAGGTCATATAAATCAACCCTTCAGTTATTCCATTTTCAGTTTCATTGTAACGAACAGCACGCTGTTTGCAGTGTGAAGCTTATGGTGCTAGAATACTGATAAGATGATATTGCATTCAGAGTACATTTTCTGCTATTGAATGAAATCTGCAATGCGATATATAACATACGTTCAGGGGTCTGTGTTGAAATGTCTTGGAATTGTCAAATTATAATATTCTAGAGATGAGGTTGGTTTGTAAAATCACTGAATCACCTTTATTGCAGAATTTTAATGATCAAAGAAATAACAAAGCTTTTGTAGCAGAAATGTAAAAGAAACACTTTCAAAGCTGGCATATTAAACAAGTTAATGGGATATTGTTGTGCATTCGTACTTGTGCATGCTGCTGATTTTTTAGGTTGTTGTCTAAATTCCTCTGCATATAACCTATAAATACTAGTCAATGTGTGTATTGAACCTATGCTCACAGGACAGCGTAAAGCAAATACTATTCTTTGAATGCAATCCTTGCTTTTCCCTGGGGTCATAGCTAAAGCATGCACACCTGTAGTTATTAATTTACTATGCACAACCTTCCACTGACATGCCAGCATATGAGAGCTTGTATAGTCTAGTTTTTCTGCCAGCTTTCTTCCTTTCTAATGGCCATGCTCTTTTCCCAGCTCCCCTGCTCAGACACTCATGGTTACCCATTACCTTGATGCGCACTTGACTCACCTTAGCCTCGGGCCCCATGCCCCACACGGATGCTCATGGAGGCAGCAGGAAGATGAGGAGCTCTCCAGGGTTCTGCTCAAGCTGAGCTGCAAGCAGCTGGAGGATAAGCATTTGGGGAGAAATACCCCCAAACTGCCCTTCATCCAGCCAGCTTGAGTCAGCTTGCAGAAATGAGGGTACTCCCAATGGCTGAATGGGGTAAATAGTGCACTAAACTGCTAAAGGCTCTCTACTGCAAGATGGAAACTAGTTCTGGCAAATTCCCATTTACCTGCCTACATCATGGTGTTCTGAACAGTGCACTGAGTTTTCCACATGATGTTTCTGAAAGGATAGTTCAAGTAGACTGGCGGTGGTGTGACAATATTTGCACTGGAGGAGGCAGCTGAGGAGGAGCCCGCAGAGTTTCATAAAATGATGTTGAGAGAAGTGGATAAGCAGTTGATGGATTCACTTGCTGAGGATCAATTCAGGAATGATCTAATAATGAAGTAAAGTGAAGCATGTTTTTAAACAAAAATTCTAACAGGAAATTTTAAGGAGATTACTTAAATGTTATCTCTGTGGTTGCACTGGAAATCTAACTTTCACCTTTTCATCAGCAGCTTGAGCTGGACATTAAGAGGCAACCTCTTTACATGACTTCTTAGATTGACTGTGGCTAAGCAGTCCAGGTAAAAAAGTCCAGTGAAAAGTAGAGGAATTGGTAAGAATAAGGGAGAGCGAAAGGGGCACAATAAGAAGTGCACTGGGACATTATGCAGCTCTAGCAGGAAACAAACCCCACAGATGTTAAGCAGCTCGTTAGCGAGGCACAAGTCTCTCTAATCGGTAGTACCAGACCTGGCCAATGACAGCACGAATGTGTGGGTGCCTAAGTGTGGACTGTGTGCCTCTGCAGTGCAGAGGCTGGAAGACAGGTTTGTCACAAGCACACAGGCACACAAGCTGGGACACAGCAATAGAGAAGTAACCTTGGTGACAGCAGCAGGACTGAAACGCACATTCATAGCTCCCAGCTCTGTGCTCAGACCACTAGACTACCTTCTGTGTTATCAGCAGTGATGAAATACAGCAGTCACTGCTGCAGGCAGAGTAGGCTAATGGCAGCCGTGTTCTGTGCTTGCCCTATTTCCTATATTCTTTCCCTAAGCACTTGTTTCTGAGTATGATCAGAGATTGGATAAAGGGACTTACAGGCCTTTGGTCTATGCCAGTACAGTTGTTCTAGTTTCCCTAATGCCCAACAAAGCTCTCATCCACTGTAAATAAAGAACAGGATGTGGCATAGTAAGTTTCTTTGTTTACAGTGTCTTAATAAATTCCAGAACAAATGTACTCAATTTGGAAGCAAAGGAACGCTTTTTTTACTGTCAGCGCTACAAGCTCATCTTGAAAGCTGATAGTCATTGCTTGCTTGCTTTCCTGTACATCAATGCAAATAAAGCTCTGGAGACAAAAATCTGTGAATTTCTTCTGCAGTATCTTCTCCCTGCCTTACACAGCATTGGCAGTTCTTACCTTCAACAGGTTTATGAAATGTCTCAGCTGAATAAAAATATTTTGTTAGTGAGACAGGAATTTACTTCATCTATTTTATGGTAAAAAGAAATTAGTTATGTTACCTCAGTTTTAAAGGGAGCAACAACTATTTTTTTGAATCTGTGCAAGTAAAATGACACTTGATAATCCTGATATGCTATATAGCAAAATTATTTTTGTATGATGCTGTTTAACAAAATAATGTAAATGCACAACTTATGTAGGTATTAGTAAGGGCTGAATTAGTTCAGAGCAAATGATTAATAACACTGTGTTTTGTTTTATTTTGTTTTGTTTTCAGTTAAATTCCAGTGTATCCTCACTAACTGATTCTCCTTGTGTTATTTAAGTTTGCCATAATAAAGACTCTATTATGATTCTAATTAGTAACTTTTGAGGAGCGCCATTACCACAGTGAATTGAGAAGGTCAGTACATAAGGGAATCTGTGAAAGTACTTGTGTTGGAGCAAAATGTCTTTCCTGTCCCTTTATTTAGATAACTCAGAGTTTTAAACAAAAGGATGGGAGATAGTGATTACTACAAAGCCTACTACGACTAGAGAAAAATATTATCAAAGCCCGATACAAAAATCTCTCCCAGCCAGATCGGTCATTTTCCATTTGGAGAACACTGGATTGTTCATCTTGTTTTTTTTAAAATGTGCTTAAACAAACAGAAATTCAGAATAGACACAGCAGTGAAACACCTTTGAGATTCATTTCTAATGTTTTTTCATTAATCTGAATAGAGTAACAGCAATTGTATTTAGTCTATGTGGACTGCAAAGGAGAGAAATGCAGTTCCATGACAAAAGACATGCTCTGGTTAAATCAATTTCTATAGCATCTTGTCTCGACATATTTGAGAGCACTATCTTTCTCAATTAATGTCAGCTCTGCTCTGGGAATACTCTTTGGTAGTTAACTATTGCTATTAGAGAACTAACTTGAGACATAACACAGCTGGCTTATGTATTTTGCCGTTAATATTTTTGGTAATGGAACAACAAATTATAAGTAAACAATCTATTAAGCAGAATCCAGCAGATTTTCCATCCAAATAAGTCAGTTTTAAGGATAAGAAAACTCAAGTGTGAATTTCATTTGACTGGCTCAAGATAGAAAAATTATGAACCTTAGATCCTTAGGGATTTCTTTTTCCCAGATTTCTAAAACTCTGGACTACTGGGGCCTGCACACATGCCTGTGCAAAAACCAACAATCCCCAGAATATTTTATTTTAAATTAATTACTGGGCAGTTTCTTTGCTTTTGCTTCCACTTACATCAAAGTCAAATACAAAATCCTCAACAGCCTAAATCCTCACATAACACAAGAATCAAGAAAAAGAAGATGTGATGTTCAGAGGGTATCAAGAAAACTGAATGTATTTGGGAAAAAAAGATCATGAAGCACAGAAGAAAGAACTGAGGAAGAAGATAATGGGAAGCAAGCATAAGGCAAATTTCTAATGCATGTGCTCCTATTTGCTTCCATAGGTAACTACCCAGTAGAGGGAGAGAGATTGTAAGTCATAGCCATGAGGCTTACTGTAATAGAATTTGGGCTTTGTTAAGATTTGGAAGGAGAAAGCATTACAGTATGAAAGCCAAAGACGATGCGAGTTCCCTACCCATGCAGAATTTCATGGTGCAAAGTTCTGTGAAAGTCACCAATTAAACTTAAATCTTTCTCCTTTCTGGCCTGCTTTTCTTACACCTTTGTTCAGAAAATCCCCATCTCTGTTAGCCCGTTTGTTCTCTTGTTGGTGACAGTAGCGCCAAGAGCTAAGGATGGCAGAAACTGTGTGTTGTCAGCATGCTCTCTGGGACTCGTGGACCTGTCACTGCCACCCATCACTGGCTAGTCACATGTGCCTGAAATCAACTGGTTTGAGACCCACCAACAGTAACCCTGCAGTCCACCTCAAACACCTCTTCCTCACTTGCAATTTACAACTCAGTTCCTCCGGTTTTCATTAGCTGCCCATGGGGAATCATTTATGGTCTCTTATTCCTGCTACTCTTTATATGCAGAATGAAAAGGGCTTTTAAACTTAAAAGCAAGCTCAGCCATGTCCTCTCCTCAAGGAAAACCAAGAAGAAAAGTACATAGTAAAGTATATCTAGAATTGGAAATTGGGCATAGGAAAATTAGCCCATCCCTGGTTATGTCATACATGCTTCTCACGATCAGTAGTTTAGGGATTTTCTGACGGAGATGTATCTAGATAAGCAAGTGTCAGAGACATTGTTGAACCTAGCCCCATGAATTCATCTATTTTCTTTTTGAACATTTTTATTTATACTTTGGGGTTTTACAACATCCTGTGGCAAGAAATTCATATGAAAATGTATTTCCTTCTGTTCTTTTTAAACTCTTCTCCCTGATAGACTGAATTGAGATGGTATTATGCAAAGTGGTAATAATCATTTTCTGTTCGCTTTCCTCCCACCTTCATTATTTTCCAGACTTCTGTGCATCTCCCTGTGTTTGCAGTACAGAATGGAAGTCCCAGTCTCCCTCTGTTTATACTAGGACTTCTGAATGACATGAGGGCTTTTCAGTGTTAAGCTATTAGTAGTGATAGTAGCCTTCTCTCAGCAGACTGCATAAGAACTGTTAGATAAATAAGTACGTAATGCAAACTCAGAAAAGATGCATAGTTATTTCCACACACTGAAAGAAAGAAACACAGGAAGTCTGCAGTTGATACTTTGGTGTCACAGATAGAAATGACTCGTCTAACGTGCTGTGAACCAACTCAGGGCCAAAGCGATTATCTAATGCATGTCAACCCTCAGGGTCAACTGCACTCTGCTACCCTCCCTGATGCCAGAAAAGTTCTGTGACAAACACCAGCCATCAGAAACATTTCTTCCTCTCAAACACCATGTGACCAGTTTCCAAAGCGGCCTGCAGTTGTATCCTGCTCATCTTCAAATTCCAACAGACACAGATAGGGACACTGGGCACTACTGTGGTAGTTTAACAGCCCTAGTTTGAGGATTACAAAAAAGATGCCATAGCTCTGTTTCTCAGTGCCCTGTTAGAATCCTTAGAACAAAGCAGGCTAAAGGAATTTTAAAATAGTGTTATCTGCTGAAATCCAAATATATGCAACATGCTAACATTGCTAATCCAAAGCAATGTACAGAAAGGAAAAGAAATAGAGTGTACGGGACGTTTATGGACCTGGATGAGCAGCTGGCCTCACTCTGTAAGAAAACTAGGCACAGGTGCTGGGATCCAGCCCAGGGCCCTGATTCCCAGCTGGCACACTGAAAGAGGCTTCCAGCTCAGAGAGAGTTAGATGTCTGTTCCTTGGGAGGAGAGGCCTCGGAAAGGGGAGGAGGTTGTTCCCTTAGCATGACAAGAAAGCTCTGTTGCCCGAGCCAAAGGGGAATGGAGTCTTTCTTTTTTTCTTGTATCTGCTGGGTATACTTCCTCTTTCATCTGTTAGACTAGTGATAAAAAATAGAAAATGAGAGATATGTGTCATATTGGAATGAGCGTGAGGCTTGTAATCCTGGCTGACAAGCAGTCTGGATGGCTTACTTTTACCTGCTGCTCAGATTAGTCTGAGTTTCCCTTGCTCTATCCAGTGCAGCTGATGAACTGCGAGATATGTGTGGCCCCAGCTGTGCCTTCGGCTCTCACACAAAGCTCCCTCCTGAAGTTGCTTTCAGAGAAGAGTTTCCGGTTTGGGGGACTTTACTTCCCCAGTATAGTGTTCAAATCCAACAGTAAAGCTCTTTTACATCAACTTTGTGTTTTCTTATATACAGATACAACTTGCCAGCCATGCTTTGTAGTCACATAGCCAAGATTAAAGAATATAATGCATTACTGAGAAAAAAAAACAAGAATAGCTTTAAGGTAACAGGACGTTTGGGGGTGAGTGCCTCCTCAGGCTGTCTCTAGAGGACACTATAATAGTAGTAAAGTGAATAGAGGTCTAAGGCACAGGAGAGAGGTTGCTGATTACATGGGAAAACCCAGACAAAGCGTCTTCTGTTTCTGACGCCTGAAATTCAGCCACATAGGAAAAAAGCAGGATGCAGGCAAAGCACCACTAGCACCACTAACACCACTTGTGCTTGATGGCTTTTTGTTATTTTTCTGTAGCTTCACATTTTACCAGGTATTTCCCCTCAAGATTCTTATATACCTACACATCAGTCCAAACCAAATGTCAATAGAGCTATACTTTACTTGTCTTGGAAGTTGCTGTTTTTCTTGTATCACATAAACAAAGGTTTAGAAAATGTTTATTTTCAGCCCTTTCCAATAATTTTTTGATATTATCCGCAAACCGTGCATGTTCCCTTACCATGTTATATCTGTTAATGTTGCCAATAGCAAAGGGACATGACATGCATATGCATGCATAGGTTTGGGGCCCAGCAGCTTAGGTCCTGCTGAGGTCAAGGCACAGACATTCAGACAAACACTGATTTAGAAAATTTACAGTATTAGAGGATGGTTGTAGAAAGGGAAAGCTCGCTGACCATTCCAAAGGAACCAACTCCTTTTTTAAATCTCTTAATCTGCTTTTCATTATCTCTGTGGGGAGGCCTCTTGAGAAAAGCAGCTCTTTGACTTGAATAAAGGAGGGGCTGTGGGCTTGCATGCTGGAATGGGAAGGTCATTGTATGGCAGCACAGAAGATGGGAGTGTTAGGCAGGTCAAGGAGAACAGGATAAAAAAGTGTGAGATCTGTGTTACAGCCTTGGTCTGGATTATGTAAGGTAGTGAGTTTAAACCAGGGACAGTAAACAAGAGAGAGTGATTCAAAGGCTGAAATATATTCTGGTAGGGTCATTCAGACTGATTGTTAGGAAAAAATATATGGGCTAGGACTGATAGGATCATGAGCAAAACCAGCAAGAAAGAGGTAACAATAGCTGAGGCCCAAGAGGGCTAAATTCTACACAGGAATTCTTTGCTTCAGCAAATCAACTTTTCCATCCTCAATATCTTTCTTATTTGTTCTTTTAAAAGAAATGCTCAGTTCTTCCCTCCTTTCAGGCACACAAAGCCCAAATATGCCTGGGAGACAATGAGACATAGCATTTTCCCTGCTACCCAGTGGTACAGCTGCAAACGTGTGCTTGTAATCCTCTCTATTCTAAAGCAGTGCTTATCACAAGCAGCCTCAGCTTTACCAAATTGCTAAAGTTAGGCTGTTGCCACTAAAATGGCCCTTGGAAGTAGCCCATTTTTCTCCCTGTCTTTTATAATACAAAGCTAACAATTCTCCTACAATGGTTGCAGCCCTTCTCCTGTTTCTTTAATGGACACAGACTAGAAAGTATCTGGCTTGCAGGACCTTTGTATTCCCCAGCATTCCTGTAATCCTTGCTGACTTCTCCAGGAGTTTTAAGATCTATAAGGTGTGCAGGATCAGGACTACTAAATCTGGGATTGAGTGGAGGGGACCTTCCATGGTTTCTTGCCTTACTTCCTGATGGATTTATGAAAGTAGAGGTGGCAGATTTCAAGCTTTTATTGACAGTAACACAACATTTGGTGTTTTCCTAAAGACCTAACTCTGAGAGGCAGGTGATGGCACAAGATTGTCAGCTTTCTCTGTTTCTAATTGCAGACTCCTGAACTTGCAAACCCTCCAGACTAAAAAAACAAAAAAAACAAAAAAACAACCAACAACAACACAAAAACTGGAGGCAAAGAATAACTCAAAATGCATATTTTTAAAGCCTGTAATTGATAAAATCAAATTGACAAACTAGAAGGCCTAGCAGGGAATTTTAATTACAGCACTGGTAATATTGTAGCAAAATCTCAGCCTTCCTCATATCAGCTGGCACTAGCAGGTGCATTTTTCACATCAGAGGCTCCTTTTGTTATCTTTTTTTTTCCTCCATATTTTTCAGCGTCTAAATCACTTTATACACTATAGCTATTTGCTATTTTATATCGGTTTTGGTTTTTTTTTTTTTGCTATGTGCACAGTCTGAACACTGCCTACCCTTTCTCCTCTGCTCACTCCTGCCTTGCCCAGAACCTTCTAGCTTTTTCCCCATGTCCTTCTCCAGTCCTGTAGACTGCAGTGGCCCAAAACACTGTTTTGTGCAATGATTCTGCATCTTTTCAGCTTGTTTGTTTCACATAAGCTCCATCTGCTGGTTAAAGCTAGAATCTGTATGAGTTTTCACTGTGACCTGCAAATACTACTTTTCCCTCTTTGAAAATAGACCACATCCATATTCTTCCAGTGGTGTTCTCGTGTCTGCCTAAAGGTAAAGTTTAATTAATGACCACGTAAGCTATTATTTTACAGGGCAAATTTGGGTCAAGTTTATGCAATATTTTAAAACACTTTTTCTCTAGAATTGGAGTGGGTAATCATTTGGAATGATTTTTCAGCACAATATTACTGTTATGGAAATCTCTCTGGCACTGCATGCAATTCCCACTGCTTCTGTGCTCTTGCTAATGCGTAGCCACTACTGCTTGGTTTTGGCATACAAGGAACAGGAATGAACTTGCGACCTGGACGTTCATAGAGAGTGAGTCTGTAATCCAGCTACCACTTGAACTTTTACCTTCGGGTTTTAACATTTAGAAAGCAACGGGAGTATTTTTATGTATCCTGGGAGTCTCTCCAAAATATCTATGATTATGAATGGGAGTATTTTTAAAGACTACTAACAATCCTTTGGTTTTCTCCCTCGAGTGGAAACTTAGTGTAACTGCCTACACAGTAAAGTCTTTTTTTCACATTTATGCTGAACAGTAGTGAATACCAATGAGGTTGATTTCATATTGTTGAATCTACTCAGTAAGACAACCTGGTAATTGCCATAGAAACAGATTCTGCAGACTTAAACCTTAATTCTACTTTTAAATATCATATATAGACCTGAATCACTACAGAGCGTATAATCAGGCTGTGTAAACAAAAATGATTCTGCATCAGAGAAACAGCAAGCCTGTTTTTCATCCCATCAGATGCTAATTGTGTTCCCACCTCCCCCTACTTCCAGCCCACAGCATGACAAATTGAACCTCCTTCCCCTTATGCACCAAGTCCTATCTCCAGTGCCTTACTGCCAGCTCAGCTTGTCACTTTGGTGCAATGGGGAACAGAGGCCATGTGTGTGAAATGAACGTGGTCCTGGAAGGAGTGTCACAGATTTTCTATTGCTACCCAGCCACTTGCACAAGCTAGAGGGCAACTGTATCTGAAGCTGGGAGTGAAGGTCCTGCTACTCACTCCAAAAAAAAAACCATGAGCAGGATCTAGCAGGTGCTTCCCGGAACATATCTATCCTTGGGAAAAGAGTGGCAACTATGGTACTCTGTGTTTTTGTAAATCTTATGTACATCTCTCTTTAAACAAATAAAACATTCTTGCATTTTTTTTTTTCATATCACTGGGTTATGCTCAGATATAAGTAAATGTTTTGGTGTATTATTGTGCTCTTTGTTTTTGTTATGGTTTCCATGCTAACAAATAGAAGGCATTACTTTTGGAGCAACCTATGTAATTGTTTAGCCAGTTATCATGCTGCTATTTAACATTCCAGGGGAAAAAAAGCTGATGCTTAACAAGAAATAATAACCTTAATTTTGTTTAAATCCTGCATGTGTTTTCATCCTCATTAAATTCATCTAAAAAGGGTTTGTGTTTCCTCCTTTCAGTCTCACCCTATTCCTGCCAGAAAACACATAATTTTCAACAAGACCGCTGGCAATTTTTCTGAACAACATGGGTGCTTTAAGAATCTGGTCTAAAATGACTGTAGTAGCTTAAGGTTTTTCAAATAAAATCCTAGTAACTATGTGTTTTGTGTCTTATTCTGTGTTCAAGTGATATTGTGAACTTATAGGCTGCTTGAATGTACTGGAATATGCTTTTCTTTAAAGCAAAAACTGACCTGTATGGATAATCCAGATATAAACCACAGTCACTGGACCTTCTCATATGGAAACAGTTCATACAGTGACTTGAAAATTATTATTAGTTTTTTTTTCTTAAGCTATATTTTACAATACTTATTAAGTGCACTAAATCAAGTAGTATTTTGAAACTGTGTGTTTGTTGAGAGAATTTTCACAGAGTGTATTATTTTTCCTTTTAATATATGGTAGAAAAGCACACAACTTCCAGGTATCAACAAATCTGGAACAAAAGGCTGTACAGAAATATAACTGATTCAGATCTGAAAGGCTTGCGTGTACATTGTCTGGCGTGCTGCATACCACTGAAATTAATGAAACTGTTGAGAGTCTGATTACTCGTCTGCTTAAGTGTATTGAGTCCACTGCAACCATCTGTTTGCTGTCTGAAGGCTCTTGTCAATAGTTTAATGACTTCAGAGCATATTCTTCTTGTTCTGTAGACTTCATATAGTGTTTCTACATAATTAAGCAGCTTTGTTAAAGGAACTGCCATTAGTTGCCCCATTTCATTTTGTTTAGTTATCATCCAACCAGAAAGAAAAAAGAATAACAAGAGAAGGCTACAAATCCACTCTCGTGACTGAGAGATTTTTTTTTTTTTTAGGATTGATGTAGTAACATAAAGCAATGTTGTTATGTCACATGTTTTAAGCAACTTTAACCATTGAAATATATCAGACTCTTAAGAGACTTCTGAAAGCCTTGCATTATGTTTTGGAGCTATACATTTTAAAAGCAGCTCTGATAAAAAAGCACATAAATATCAGTTACATTTCTAACAGTCACTAAATAGAACCAACAATAGTGGTCTTGTAGCCAATACAGTTAAAAGATACATAAGAAATGGGTATCTCGATTTATTTTAAGGTTTGGTCAATTGAATATCCTTTGATATTCTATATGATGAATCACAGAATTATGGAATCACAGAGTTGTAGGGGTTGGAAGGGACCTCTAGAAATCACGAAGTCCAACCCCCTGCTAAAGCACGTTCCCTACAACAGATAGCACAGGTAGGCATCCGGACAGGTCTTGAATATCTCTATAGAAGGAGACTCCACAACCTCTCTGGGCAGCCTGTTACGGTGCTCTGTCACCCTCACTGAAAAGAAGTTCTTCCACATATTTGTGTGGAGCTTTCTATGTTCCAGTTTTTGACCATTGGCCCTTGTCCTATTGCTACGCACCACTGTGAAGAGCCTGGCCTTATCTAATTGCTTCCCACACTTCAGATATTTATAAACATTGATCAGATCCCCTATCTTCTCCAGGCAGAACAGACCAGGGTCTCTCAGCAGGAGATGCTCTAGGCCCTTTATCATCTTTCTTACCTTTTCAAGGAGACTCTAAGAGATCCCTATCTTTTTTGATCTGGGGAGTCCAGAATTGGACACAGTAGTCTAAATGTGGCAGAATGGAGAAGGAGGATCACCCCCCTTGACCTGCTGGCCACACTCTTTTTAATGCACCCTAGGATACCACTGGCCTTCTCAGCCACCAGGGCACACTGCTGGCTCATGACCAACCTGTTGTCCATCAGGGCACCCCACCCCTCCGCGGGGCTCCTGTCCAGCAGGTCATCCCCTAACCTGTACTGATGCTCGTAGATAAACAACATACATTTTATTTTCATATTTAGGAGAAACCCTGATGATTTTCTTTAAATACACAAAAGAACTTTAAAAATGAATAATTTCTAGCATTTTTGAAGTCTTTGGAATAAAGGGACGACTTCAGACACATTTGCTTTTTCCTCTGTTTCAGTCGGTCTCCTTTTGGGTGAATCCTGATGATCCTGCCACCCTTTGCAGATAAGGAAACAGCCCCTGTTTTCTTCAGGGCTTTGGTGTGTGCAACTGCCCGGTGTTATAAACAAAAGTGAAATGCTAGAGGTCCATAGGAGCAGAACCTTTGTGTCTGTTCAGAGCTGCCCTTGAGGCAGCCATCTTGTTGCCGATGGTGTCAGCCATCTTGTTGAGAAACACTTGCAGCAGCTTTGCCCCCATTTTCCACCCAAACTTCACGCACCTCATTTTTAGCATTTCATTGTTCTCATATTAAATGATCACTTCTGCCGTTTGATTTTGGTTGTTCCCTATGTCTCTGTGATCAAAGGTTAAACAAAACGAGTGGCACAATTTATGCTGTTCTGAGCATGTGAGTATTTGATCAAAGATGCTCACACCAGTCGGGAGCAGAGTGGTATTCGTGGAACAACGAATCCTAACTACAGCTAGCACCAGCAAAGCACCGCTGTTGGCTGTTGCTTTATGTACTATTTTAGCTCTAAAATATCCTAACACTCCGCAGACAGGTGTTTTTTTCTCATCACATCCTGTGATACACGCTCAATAAAACGACCAATTGCTGAGCAGTGGTTTTAGCGGGGCTCGCTCGGCCCCACACGCGTCACCGCCGCGGGGCCAGATCCCCTCAGCGAGAGCCCCGCCTCGCCGCCGCCGTCCTCTACGATGGGCGTCAGCGCAGCACCCAGGACTACAGCTCCCGGCATGCCGCGCGCCCTGAGAACTACGCTTCCCGGCGTGCCCGGCTCCGGCGTGGGGGTGGCGCTATGCGGTCGAGCCGGCCGGGTGCAGCTGGGCGTAGCGGGGCGCACAGCGTGCGGCGGGACGCGAGCGGGCCTGCCGGCGGCCGATAGCCGCCCAGCGCCAAGATGGCGTCCATGCTGCTACAGAGCTGCGGCCGGCGGGCCTGGCGCCTGCCCCGCGCGCTGCGCCGCCAGGCCCCGCAGGGTGAGGCTCCGGCGGCCCCGAGGGAAGCGCGGCCCTGCGTTGCCGGGGGGGGGGAGGCTGAGGAGGGAGCGAGGGCTGGAGCGGGAGAGGCGCTGCGGGGGCTTGCGGTGCGGGCGGAGAGGTCGCGGCCCAGGGCCGGGCCCGGTTCGCGGCGTGGGGGGACGTGAGGCGCTGAGAGCGTCCGGTCCCGTCAGGGCCCGAGGCCTTGTTGCCCCGTGGCTGCGAGGCGCTGCTCTCAGCGTTGCGCCCATCTCACCGTTCGTCCCTTACCTTACGTTATGAAGGCGGTGTCGGTTCAGTTTCATCCAAGCGGCTCTGAAGGCGGTGGAAAACAAAAAGGAAGCTGAGCCATACGCGTGATACGGTTTCTATTACTGAGATAACTTGGCAGTTGAAATATCTCAGCGCCGTGCAGTTTAAGGACATGGAGCAGCTGATGCCCTGTGACGTCCATCAGCCTTACGCCTGCTTTTTACGTCCGGGATCTGGAGCGGGCAAGGGTTTAGCTGTGGGGTGAGGAGAGCTTAGCTGTCATTGCTTTCCTGCTGGTTAGACAGCTCATCCTGGAAAAAAACTCATGCTGGAATGCTGTGGTAAAATCAGATAGCTTTTGTGCTGTAATGCTCTGTGCTTATGGTATCTTCAGTGCTTTTAATGGAGCATTAATCCATTACTAATGATATTTTATGGTGTCATTTTTTCATGGAATCACTAAGGTTAGAAAAGACCACTGAGTTTGTCCAGTCCAACCATCAGCCTATCTCCACCACATCCCTCAGTGCCACATGTCCATGTTTCTTGAGCTCCTCCAGGGACAGCGACTGCCACTTCCCAGGGCAGCCTGTTGCAGTGCTTTGTATCTCTCTCAGAGTGGTTTTTATGTGGTGTTTTGCTTGACTTACCTCATCTCCTTTGCTTTACATGTCAGTAATCTAAGATTAAGTTAAAGCTAAGTGCTCCTAGGAATCCTAAATGTTCTTCCTGTACAGATCAAGCTGCTTACACTTTGTAGGGACTTAATTCCTGTCAGCAAGCCCCTTATTGCAATAACAGAACACAGCTATTCTGCATTACAAGCTTTCATTCTAATGTCTTATTACATTTAAAGTGTTCTGATTGCATTTTTTTCCATGAGGAATACGTGTATGCATATCTTTTCTGACACTCACTTTCCCTACTTCCCAAGCAACTCATACTATTGCAAATTCTTAAGTTAACAGTGTTGAGTATGGTGAGCTGTATTCATCTTGCTCAGACATGTCTGGATTTCTGTCCTACTCCATAGGCCAGAAGCATGAACTTTGCTCTTTTCTGAAGAAAGCAAGTATTTCACTTCAGGGCTGGGTTGCTCCCAGGTACTGTGATTAAAACATAGATTCAGTGTAACATATAGAGATCTTGTAGTCAGAACTAGCCATGTTCAAATTAAGTTACTCTCTGGAATGCTCCAGTGACATCCGTGTTTCGGTGTGCTCGTTTGCATTCCAAAAGGCAATATGACAAGAGTTGTTGAGTCAGCATGTTTTCTTTCATATGGCAACTATAGAGTTTTGTTCTTTGCCCTTTCCTTGGAATTAATGAGTCCTAGCTGGAAGACAAATAAAGTTAAATGAAAGCATCTTGCTCCTACTGAGTTTTATCAAAGAAACTTAAAGCCAACTTTGATCTTTTCTGTATCATCTCTATTTGTCCTATGAGCACCTGTCTGTAGCAGGTAATGCCCTCTGCCAGTAGGACTCTCATTTTTGACACGTGCTTTGTGTACTTTCTGGCACTGAGACAGAAAAACATGGTTTTGGGGCTCATCTGTGAAGATCCTGAATGCTGCTGGCTCGTTCAGCTGTTCTCAGGAGCGCCTTTTTGATAGGGCTTGATTCTCAGGTCAGGGAACTCAGCCACTGATCAGAATGCCTTCACAGGTTCCCCAGGCTGGTTTGTGAGCCAGAAGGGCTGTCTTTCTCCTGGCTCTTTCTTGCAGCAACAGCAAGTGTCTGTTAGAGTTTCATGTAACTTGAGATGGGTAAATCCTTTTCCTTTGACATTCTAATGCCATAACTTCAATGACATCAAAGCCCACTTAGCACAATACATCCAGTGATTGTTGAGAGTGTTCTTTGGTAAATCAACTTTTTTTTTTTTTTTTGCCCCCCTCGCTTTTCCTTCTGTTGTGCCTTTTGAACTCCCTACCTGATTTTGGAGATTCTCTTCCTGTAATAATTAGGCTGTGTTGCTGGGAAATGCTTTTGCCAGTCAGATTTGGTACTTTTTCTCGGGTATGACTACTTCTACTTCAGTTTCTCTTATAGGTTGTATCTTAGCTTTGATGTTAAAAAAGTTGACCAGTAACCTTGAAAACGGATCTTAAACTCTGCCATCTCTTGGAATTGACCAGAAGTAGTGTAGTAGGTGGTAATCCATCTGGGTTGTCTAATACTGTGTTGTTGTGGAGTCATTCAAAAACTGCATTTGCTTTCAGTGAGGTTGTTCAGAGTTGCAATTGTTTGTCCAAAGGACTCAGAAACCTGTCAGGCAATTGAAAAGTCCATGCATTACCTTGCATTCCACAGAGTTTGGCTGTATATGTGGGCAGTTTGCTTGCACATGTATGGAGATGTCAGCCATGTTACAGAAGGGCTTCCTGCCCTTTTGTTTTCCCATTTTATCCTATGAGTCAGAAGATTGCAGACTGAGAGAAATGTGGAGAACGTGCCACGTACTTTGATTCCTGTTGGAATAGGATGAGGTTTTTGGTCTTCAGTTCTTCACTTGCGATTGTCAAAGGAAAAGCTCCTCCTTCTTGGACGTTTGAGATGAACAGTCATCCCAACTGTGAATGTGCTTACAATAAAAATCCAGTTGCATAACAGCAGTTTCTTTGTGGTTTTTATTGGTAACTGCTTCTTAGTAAGACTGGTCGTTTTAGATCACATTTGTGTACAATTCACTATATGGATAAATGTTTTTCCGAATTCAGATTGAATGCTAACAATTGGTGTTTTTCTAGGTAACTTGGGAGATCGGGCTTGTCTTAGTTGTTCATCCCTGAGGTTGGCAAACAAAATGTAAGTAAATATGAAACGTTTTTTCTAAGCTCAAAGCTGTACCAAACTCTTGGTTATTATACTATAATGAAACACTGTTTTCACTTCTGTACTCAAAGTGTGAAAATACCAGCTTTATCCTGTCACTGACAGACATAAGGAAGTCTGGGAATAATTCTCTTCACCTAACTGATTGTATGTGGGAGAAAGTGGTATCTTTTCCTTTTTCATCCACTTTCACTCTGTTTCCTTAAGATGTGAAAGCAATGGAGTATTATTTTTCTGTTCTTGCCTGATTCCAGGTGACATAATGGCATATCGTGGGTTCCATTCATCCCTTCTCCATGGAATTCCTTAGTGTCTTAAGCATTCAGTCAAGGGTAGTTTGAAATACATAGTTGTCAGTTAGGAACTTAGTCACTTGAGTTGTACCTTGGTCAAACCAAGACTGTTCTGTACATTACAGCCTTGACTGAGGCTCATTGAGGAGATTATGGTCTCTTTTGCAAGTAAATCCAGTTGTTCTGTGCTCTTATGTCACATAAGGATCTGGATGAGAGAGTCCATTCTCCTTCTGGCCTGCCTTACAAGTCATATTTATAGATATAAATTTTCTAATGCTTTTTGTTGGAATAAAATATGTTGTCTAGTTTATTTAGTCTGACTGTTCAGTAAACAGTGACCATTCCTCAGTTTTGTAAGTTTCTATTTTATTGTAAGGGTCTTACAATCACAGAATCACAAGGTTGGAAACGAGCTGCAAGATCATCTAGTCCAACCACCCTCCCATTCCTATTAGTACCATAAGCTACTAAACCATATCTCGTAGCTCCTCATCCAGGCGCCTCTTGAACACTGCCAGGGATGGCGACTCCACCACCTCCCTGGGCAGCCATTCCAGTGCCTGACCACCCTTTGAGAGAAAAAGTTTCTCCTAATGTCCAACCTAAACCTCCTCTGGTATAACTTCTGGCCGTTTCCTCGGGTCCTACTATTTGCCTGGGAGAAGAGGCCAGACCCTTTTGCACCACAAGCTCCCTTCAGGAAATTTGTAGAGTGCAATGAGGTCTCCCCTGAGCCTCCTCTTCTCCAGACTGAACAATCCCAGCTCCCTCAGCTGTTCCTCATAACACTTGTGCTCCAGATCCCTCACCAGTTTTGTTGCCCTTCTCTGGATACAGTTCAGGGCCTCATTGTCTTTCTTGTAGTGAGGGGCCCAAAACAGAACACAATACTCGAGGTGCGGCCTCACCAGTGCTGAGTACAGGGGGATGATCACCTCCCTGCTCCTGCTTGCAACACTGTTTCTAATGCAGGCCAGGATGCGTTGGCCCTGTTGGCCACCTGGGCACACTGTCGGCTCATGTTCAGCCGAGCATCAACCAACACCCCCAGGTCCCTTTCCTTTTCACAGTCATCCAACAAAGCCTGTAATGCTGCATGGGGTTGTTGTGGCCAAAGTGCAGGACCTGACACTTGGCCTTGTTAAACCTCATCCCATTCATCTCAGCCCAGCGATCCAGCTTATCTAGATCCCTCTGCAGGGCTTCCCTGCCCTCAGGCAGATGGACACCACCTCCCAACTTGGTGTCATCTGCAAACTTACTCAATCTGATACAAAACATAAAGTGATTCCTTTCTTCAGTATTGTCAGTTCTGTATCACTTGCTACATAATTAATTATGAGAGGTTTTAATATATAGACTTTTTTCAAGTCTCAGTTGGCTTTTTTTTATAGATTGCTATGACGCATGATGCTATATTCTCTCTTTGGGAAGTATGAAAACTTACTGATTTACTTCTGTAATATAAACAGAATGTTGTGACAGAAATCACTGGTTTTTAGGTTGTGGGTTGGTTGGTTTGTTTTGAGAAGCTCTTGTGCTAAAAGCTGCTGTTACTGTGATGTTGCTCCTTAAAATAAAATGAAACAGATGCCTGCACACATCCAAGATTCAAAGCAGGAGAGCTTGGGAAGAAAGCTCTGCATCCAGCATCTTGTAGTGGAAGTGTATTTTAAGAGAGGCGTTTCTTGTCTTCTAATGTGTATCTATTGTTTCAAGTTATTTAATAACACTTTCCTTCTGACTTCAGTTTGCATTTAATATAAGAGAAAGAGCCACATTCTGTTAGTCCTGTGTGCACCACCTCAGAACCACGGTGGAAGTTCACGTGTAAAGTTTCTTCTGAAAAAAGAAAACAAGATCGGGGAGAGAGTAAGGGAGGAACTCCAATGAAATCAGATCTCTCTGATGCTAATCCTCTTCCCCTAACTCAGTACCTGACCCAAGCCTATAGTCTGCAGTATCTTAACTGTTTTGTCTAAATAAAAGAAATAATAGAAGGGGCTTTATGTTACTTACGGTTTTACAGATTTATTTTCAAGTGGAGAGCACTTCTATTTGCTGCTTTTCATTTAACTTGTGTAAAATAAGTTACCTTTTCCAAGTAGTTTTAAGGAGAATCCACTGCAGAATTTTTTCAGGTTTTGTTTTTTGTTTTGGCTTTGTTTGGTTGGTGTTCGTTTGATGGATTTGTTTGATTTGTTGTCAGATTTAGACATCCTGATCTTGAGATTTGTTAATAAATCTCTCTGAATAAGTGGTGCATACATACATATTCCTCAACCAACGCACCATGTATTGTTAGTTTTTAATGCTCTTTCTTCTTCTCTTTTGAAGGACTGTACACTTTAAATATTGCACTGGTGTCGCTCCTGTTTACACATACTCCAAAAAAGATCACTGCTGCTGGTGGACTAAAGCATCGGAACGAACGTACTTTACTCTTATGAGCTCTTCTGGCTCATGGATGCCCCTGGCAGCCATGGGTGTTTTAGGACCCAAGTATCTTCCGGTTAGGTTGTGGCATTCTTCACGTTCTCTTCAAGATGACTCCATAGTTGAAAAGTCCCTGAAGTCCTTGAAGGACAAAAACAAGAAGCTGGAAGAAGGAGGTCCGGTATATAGTCCAACAGAAGTGGAAGTTGTGAAAAAATCTATTGGACAGAAGATTGTGGATGAGCTAAAGCACTACTACCATGGTTTTCGATTACTCTGGATTGACACAAAAATAGCTGCAAGGATGCTCTGGCGAATACTGCATGGAAATACTCTGTCACGTCGAGAACGGAGACAGGTACTGAGTAAATACCAATTTCATTTTAGTATCCTTAATGATTGCTCCATTTTATTTAACCTGAATTCATTCTTTTTTGCATTTTCTTCCAAGAGTTAAAATGGCTTTATGAATTTCCCTCCTTTGCCTCACGTAGGCACTGAGAACTTCTGATTTGATTCCCAACTGTTTTAAGTCTTTTCCCTCGGTATGGCTCTTTGAACCTACCATTAAAACAACAAAATATGCTGTTTAGAAATGTGACTACTCTGTTTCTAAATGATACATGAGCATATATATCTTCTCTTGCTCTGTGTCTGGAGAAAAAAAAAGTTGGAGATAAATTCTTTTGCTAGTTAGAAAAGCTGATTTTTCTGCTTTGGCATGTGAGCAGCAACTGTGGTTTCTTCTCAAGTTCCCATCCAGTTACACGTGTAAACATGATCACTTTCTCTATTTTACATTTTCAGCTGAAAAGATGGAGGGAAAACACTTCTAGCAAAGGTTGGTTTTGTGCCAACTTGGTTCTAAAAGCAAAACCAAAAAAAAGAAAATAAAGTAGAAGATGTAGTTTAACTTCATGGTTAACAGTGTGGTGTTATTTCGGTTTCAGTTATAAATGTGTTTGTGAGATAATTCTACTCTGAACAGATAACTTGAGAGAAGTCTTTATGTTTTCCACGTGCTGTGCAGCTTACAGTCTTTGAAATTGTGTAAAGATGACCATTTTAGAAAAGCTTGAAAGAATTTTTGAGAAGAAGATTTGGACAATATATGTAAACAGCTTGTACAGATCATCAAATTGAGTTCTTTTAAAACTCAAAAACACTTCATCTGGTTTTGAAAAAATTGTGGTGGATGAGATGTTCGAGAATAAAATGTGTATGTATTCTGGCAGCAGGAGTGGTTGGTGCCTCTGGTGGTTAAGTATAAATGTCTGCAGATTGGTGTGCTACAGAGGCAGTGTGTTAAATTTGGGTCCTAAAAACGTTCCTAAATGTTCAAAAACACGAATGCTTTAATGATTTATTGATAAGCTTAGTTGTATAATCGAGCATTTTCATGGATAATTTGAAAACAGCACATCTCAGTGAACTATGCAGAAATGTTTCTTTTTGTACATCCACCGGATCAGACGCATGACAGAAAGTGGTTTTCATCATTCATTGTGGCTGGGCTCTCTCTGCAGCAGCAGAGGTTGATGGCATTTGGTCCCAGCATCTTCACGCGACTTATTTTTGTTCTACTCTTTAATGCTGGTGTAAGAGTGTATTTGGCAGCTGAGCCAGTTGAATCGTTGCTCAGCAATAAATTTAAAAGTGTATGCTGACATAAGACAGGGGATTATGTAGTGCCAAGAAAGAGCAGCTGAGGAGAGCAGGGGAAACGAGGACAGCAGGACCTTGGGAAGTTCTTGTTTGGGGCTCTGGAGTACCGGGAAGACTAAGCAAAAGCAGTTAATTCACAGATGTCTTCCATAAGGCAGGACTGGAACCACTGGCTTTTCTGCCTGTTTCAGATCTGCTGAGCCATACTTCTGAGAAACTGCACAAACAGGAAAAAAGAGAAATCCCACAGAAGCGTTTCTGCTGAAAGATGAGAAGTGTGTACTAGAAGGCTTGAACAGTCAGGAGCAATGTGTTGTCTTTGGATGAGCACATGCCCCATCCAGTCAGTAGAGGAATTTATTCACTAGATTCCTCTCCAGTGCTGACGTCCAGTGAGCATAGAGCTGTCTTTCTCATAGTTGTGTAGTTGTTTGGCCTTCCTGAATTTTATTTATTGCAGATGAGAGCTTCCACTGTTGATTCTCTTTATTTTAAAGAAAACAGAAGTTTCTTGCATAGATAAAGTTGGTGTTTACATTGGTAAAGCTTCTCTAATGATGAAATCTGTAGGCATTCCAGTGAAGAAATTGTAGGGAAAAGTAATTTGAAGAACTATGGCTGTTTTACTTTCTCAATCTAAGCTGTGTACATTCTTCATATGGAGGTAGAGGATGTCCTGCCTCTGGAATGGAAGAGTCGTGGTAGGCCTTGAACCCAGGCCAGTGAAAAGCAAACTGGTCTGCAGCTGAACGAAACCCCTTGCATGTGCTTCTTTAAAGCCTTATTTAGGTTTGTTTCAGCACAGGTTTTTTTTTTTTTGTTTTTAAATCGGATCATCCTTAAATTGTGGTGTGACATCTGATTTTAAAGAAGTCTTAAATCTTTCATGTTAGGTATGTAAGAGTTGTGCCTGAAATTCTTAGTATTTGAAGTGCATACTCTTTTAAATGTAATAAACCATGTGTGAACCAACAGTCCCAGAAAAATCTTATCTTCACTCAAACTGACAAATGAATTATTTCTGCTTGCCTTTTCCTTCCTCTTTGGAGGCAATAATGGAAAGATATCTGAGTAATCTAACCACATTAACAAGCAATTGCAGCGTGGTTAATGCAAGGACGCTATTGCTTATGTAAACCAAAACTCAGTTACAAAATTCTGCTTGTACAATTGCTGGCAGGCTTTAGATTCAACAGCATCACTCGTGTACATTTAGATGATAAGTCAGGAAAAATTAAATGTGTAAAATATGATACTGACTGTTCAAAAACTAATTTCTCTGATGATGCTTTTTGCAGCAGGGATGTTCAGGGCATTAAATGCTACAGAATTGGTGGCAAGTATATTGGCTCTGCAGAGCCTTCTGTCCTGCAGAAGAGTGGAGTGGTGCAGTACACGAGCTGTAGCAGGGGATACAGAGCAATCACAAGTTCTTCCTGCTACTGCCAAGCAATGTGTGGAATCATGCACCACTGTATTCAGTCTCTGTGCAGAGCTCTTAGTGTAGGTCTGTGATTTATGTAAGCTGAGCCAGGGCTGTGCTGCTGCAGCCTGGCTTGGTGCTTAAATGCAAGATCTTCCCCTTGCCTACTCTGTCTCCTTTTGTTTTGCACTGATCTGCATCCTGTGTGTGTGTTTACACGTCAGTTTTAGCTGGATTGGAGGTGTGCCTGCTAGTGCACATTTAATATGGCATCTCAGATTAACTTAATCTGGATGTAAAACTGCTTCCTTAGATTTGGATTTCATCTTAGATAAGTACCTTCAGTATCTAAATATAGAGAGTGGGTAGAAATAGGAGCAGTAGATTGCATTCTGTGTATTTTTTTGACGTTTTTTTCCTCAGGGAAAATGTCCGTTCTTCTGACTCTTAACATTCCCTTCTGAACTTTCTTACATCCTTTCGAACTCCCTGGTTGTCATTTATCTGCTATTGTTGGAGTGAATGGAAATGCCTTTGAGCCTGCAAACAATGGACAAAGCTTCCTTTCTGGGAAACTGCATTTTTTTTTATATAGAAAGAAAAATGCCGGCCTTTACATCTGCAGAGCTTGTGCTTAAACTGCATATAATACTTCTGGATGGTTTTATGCTGAGAAAATGGATTAAAGCTGTATTGGTTTTGTACTCTAGCAAAGCTGTTCTGTAGCAGCATGCAGCCTGTACTGCCTGTTGCTCTCCAGATTGGCACAAGCTGTGGGGAGGGGATGCAGGGGGGAAATGCACATTTACTTATGTGGTAGCATTTCTGTTGCTATTTTCTGCCAGTCATAACTGTTTATTAAGTCATAGTGCTGACTGACAGTGCTGGGACAGTAGTGCACTTCTGGCCTTTCTCTGATTTAGAAACTGATGTTATTCACAGGAACTGGTTATTTATGTTACAAAACAGCACACTGCTCTAATATAAACCAAATTATTCAGCTCCACAGTCGTAAAAATTTGATTATAGACTGTACAGCCTAATACATGCAGTTGTGGGTGTACAGAAATCAAAAGGATGATATTTATTTCAGGCCATTCTCAACTCAGTAACTAATGCAGCTGCCTGTTGCAGTGGGCTACTGCTCCAAAAAAGCCATGATTTAAAAACAACAACAAAAAAACAACAACAAAACATCCCTCTACAAAGCAGAGCTCATTACCCTGGGTTTAAATGTATGTTACAATTGTTAGAAGGCAGAGGGGAGGAGCCCTTCATTTTACTCTTGATTACTCAGTCTGCAGCAGCTCATGCATGTAAGAAGTGGTGGAGCACAAATAAAGATGAATAAAAGAGGTTAAGCAGATTTAACAACAACAAATGACCACCTCCTGTTTTCAGGTGCTTTTAAGAGGTTTAAATGAGATACTTGCTCAGTAATCCTATTGAGACACAGTGAAGGTTTTGAAATGCTTTCTGTGGTATTAAAAATGGTGACTTGGTGCTCTGTAGCATATAGTAACTGTAAGAAAAAGGTACCAAAAATTGACTGACTTCTTCACATTCTCTCTTCTTGTGTTATGTTACATTTCCTTTCTAGCAAGTGCACATGTGCAGGTGTTTTTGGTAAGGCAGATGGTTTTTTAAATAAAGGCATCAAGGTTTTTTAAATGTATGAAACTTTGCTTATCTGTACATTTGTTTTATTTCCTCCAGTTTCTTCGGATATGTGCTGATCTCTTCCGCTTGGTTCCTTTTCTCGTGTTTCTCGTTGTCCCATTTATGGAGTTTCTGCTTCCAGTAGCTCTAAAGTTGTTCCCTAATATGCTTCCCTCTACGTTTGAGACGAAGTCTAAGAAGGTAAGTCTGAATTTGTGATCCAGGAAGATGTTTGGAAGAACTTAAGCTTATGTTGTGAATGTTACCTGAACGTATTTTATACCTGCTGTACCTGTTTGTAGAATCTCATAATAAAAGTAGTCATTTCATTCTTGGTTGTAGGATGAAGTGTCTTCTGAAAAATATGGTGTTGTAAGCAATAAGCATTGCAGTGGTTCATTTTTATTTTTATTTTATGGGGTGGGAAAATGCATGTATTGTTTCAGTCCAGATCACAGTTTACAAGTTATTTTAGTCTAAAAAGATTTCAGCAAGAAGATTTGGCAACTTACATTCAATTGATATTGAGCTGTTCTAATGATGTGTAGAGTTTTATATTGCTGTATAAAGTCATAATACATTACTACTAAGTAAACAGGTTTTTTTAGGACAAAGTAAAATTTTAAGTGAGTTGACAAGAGATAAGGAATTAGAGAGATCTACATGTGCATTATTGGTAGCTGTGCATTTCAGTAGGGTTAGGAGGTCAGGATTTTAAAGTAAACAGTGCTTCAGTATTTGCTGAATTGTGTTTCAGTTTCTTGTTTTGTCAAATATGTATGGAAGAGAAAATTGCTATTTAAAATAGAAACGGGAAAACAGCTGTTTAATTTATGAAATAAAGACAGGAAATAATGTTCAAAAGTTACATATATGAGCAACTGAACTTGAGATGTGTTTTTATAAGTCTGAGAGGGATTTTAATGCTGATTACTTGAAATGATCTACTATAGACCTGTGTTCTGAGTACTTTTTTATTCTAGTATTTGACCTAAATAATGTTTTAGCTGCATCCAACACTTATTTTAGGTCATTATCAATTATGACTACAATCAAAGTATTGGTGAATGTTTTTTGTCTGCCTGCATGCTGTTTTGATGGGTGCATGTCAGCAGTAGTAGGTGAGGCCTTAAGATCTACTTTCTTGTTGGCATTGCACCTCAAGCTTCGTGGAGCTTCCAGCTGGTTGGCCTGTCTTTCAGTGTGGTTTGGTGATCTTTGTGTACATGTCCTCTTGTGAAGTGTGTTACAGCAGAAGTTCAGAAACAGCATATAAATAACTTGTCTGAGGGCAGAAGTTGTGGTATTTTAGCATAGATATTTCTGGATGAAACCTAAAAAACAACATTGGTTTTTTTTTTTTTTTGCTTGTTTGTTTTTAACAGGAGGAAAGATTAAAGAAACAACTGAGAGTGAAGCTTGAATTAGCTAAATTCCTTCAAGATACAATTGAGGAGATGGCCTTAAAAAATAAAGCAGCTAAAGGAAACGTTACAAAAGATTTTTCAACGTTCTTTCAAAAGGTAATTGTTTTCATTTGTTCCAACCCCCTGCTATGGGCAGGCACATCTCCCTCTAGACCAGCTCTATCCAGCCTGGCCTCGAATGCTTCCAGGGAGGGGGTGTTCTTTTCTTGTTTCTTTGTTCATTAGTTATTCAGACATCAAAAAGATAACACATGCAGTGAGTGACAGCTCATGTTGTTTTGGGCCTGTTTTTATGAACATTGAGTATAAAATGTGAAGAAAAAATATTTCCTAATTACCTGATTAAAACTCATTCGGGAAGTGTAAAATTTGCCCCCCTCTTTTTTTTTTTTTTTTTTTGATATATTTAATCCCGTGTATAAAAATGTTTTTCAGCAGTTTCTGTGCTGCTGAAATCCTTCATGATAATGACTAGAACTTAGGATTTTCCTGATATGTTTGGTACAAAATTTCTCTATTAGCAAGCAGTTGCTGGAATAAAGATTGAACATCAGATATCTGCCTCCAAAATGGACTGTCTCTGGGTTGTTAGTGTTTCCTTTCACTGAGTTGGAGGTAAGCTATTCTCTGGGGAGATAAAGAATACCTTCCTAAATCTCCTCAGCATAGGATTCATCTCCATCCACGCACATTTATAATTTCTGTATCATGGAGCTGTCAAGGCAATAACCATCTGCTACTGCCAGAGGCTGGGAGTATGGCTGAGAGTTTTAAGCACTTGAAAAAGGCACAAAACTCCAGGTATTTTAGACTGGGCTTTTCAAGCTTGAGCTGTGCCTGAGAATAAAGTTTTTAGAAGATGAAGTAATAAGTTGACGGCAGCAAATGGGTTGCCTCAGATAATGGTAGTGCTGTTGAAAGGTTGTGCAAGTATCTGCTTGCAAAGGCCGTGTACTCGCAAACTTATTTGCAGTCATTTGTTTCTATTCTTCTTCATGTGCAGAAGGTCTTGATTGGGTAGTTACAGTGACTAGCAGCTGAAGCATGCCTCTAGTCCTTGTCTGTGGACTCTGGGGAACATGCCACTGTTATGATTCATATTGGGAGCATTTCATTTTTATCTGAAACAACTTCTGAGAATTTAAATTCAAAGGTTGACTTCTATGGAAATTAACATGTATCACTCCACACTTTCTAGACGAGTTCCAACTTCTTGTGATGACTAAAAAGAAGCTTCAGGATCTGCTTTCCTTATGTGTGGGTGTGCTTTTTATGACCGTAGCTTTCTCGTTTGTGCTACGGAGATGAATTTTACTGATGTCATTTTGCTGTAATAAGAAATACAAAAGAAAGGTGAAATGTTTCCCCACCTTTCTGCTGTTCTCTTATGCTGCTTCTGTGGTGAAGTATTTGCCAGAAGCCATGAATTACAGTCATAACATGTTTCCTTCAGAATTCCAGAATTTACCTGCCTTGCTTTGGAAGTCACGATGAAGTTTGTGTGCACCCTCAGGAAATAGGCTTTTTTCCTTTTTTGTACAATGGTAGGATCATTTGAATTGGAAAGGACCCCTTGAAGACCATTTAGTTCAACTCCCCTGCAATGAACAGGGACACCTACAGCTCCGTGGTGCTCAGAGCCCCATGCAGTCTGACCTTGATTGTCTGCAGGGATGGGGCACCTATCATCTCTCTGGAAAGAAGAGAGATGATAGATGAATAAACTAATGCTATTCTATCTACTCTAAATCACCCCTCTTGTAGTTTGAAGCAAATGCAGTTCTGGAGAGAGCTTAGGTAGGTGAAAATTAGTGTTTCATAGGGCGAAGATCACAAAAATTTTGCCATTTGAAAATCACGGTGTACTTCTCAGTGTATCTTCAGAGAGAGATATTTTCAATGTGCTTTTGTGTTTACTAAGTATGGTGCCAGAAAGTGCACATGCCCATGTGACTCCTGTAGCTACTGTTTATCCTCTCAGCTATTTTGAGTTATCTCAAGGCAGTGCCTATTCAGAGAGAGCTAATCATTAGTGTACACATGCACTAATTGTTGGGTTTGATGCGTTTTATCTAGCCGTGTATATTACACATTGCTGTTGGAAACTGTTAATATCAATACCATTCTTTTGCCCTTTATAGGAAACAAGTACTTCTTAAAACAAATTCTTCCATGACTTCCTTTTATCCCATTTGCTATTAGCAAAACTGATGCAAAGTACCTGCCAAGTGAAAACAGTTTTTACTGCTCAAAATAATGCTCAATTGTAAGATTTGTTTTGAAAAGCTTTTTGTATCTCTGCTGTTCTTACAGATCAGGGAGACTGGGGAAAGGCCCAGTAATGAGGAAATCCTGAGGTTCTCGAAACTATTTGAAGATGAGTTGACTCTGGACAATCTAACCAGGCCTCAGTTGGTGGCACTTTGTAAATTGCTGGAACTTCAGTCAATTGGGACAAATAACTTTCTCCGCTTCCAGCTGACTATGAGGTTAAGAAGTATAAAAGCAGATGACAAAGTGAGTCATTCTAGATATGTACTGGTTAATAATGTTCATGTGTAAGAAGAGAAAATCGTGTGTGTGTGTGTATACATAGTTTTTCTAGGCATTTTCCTCTCCTTAATTTGAGCTAACTTGCAACAAAAAGGCTTGGACTGCAGTGTAATATTCGCTGCTGTTTTATGAATAGTGGAGGCTGCTTTGTGTTACCACAGCAGCCTCTAGTGGCTATTCTAAAAATGCAGGCTTCTGAGTGTGCACTGGTGGTTCTTCAGATTTGAGCAGTTACGTATTGAAGTTTATTCTGCGTTTTGTGCAGATGATTGCTGAAGAAGGAGTTGATACCCTGACTGTTAAAGAACTGCAGGCAGCGTGTCGTGCACGAGGGATGAGAGCCCTTGGTGTGACAGAGGAGCGTCTCAAGGAACAGCTCAAACAGGTATGTTTTTTGCAAGACTGTATACACAGACTTAATTGCTAACTATGATTTTTTGTTATCATTCGGATAAAATCATTTTGCTGCTCCTCTCATTAAAGACTTGGCTAAAATAGTCTTCTTAAGCTTTTGTAATGTGTTCCCTCTAAGTACAGAATAGGGTAGACTTGTGATTTTTAGCTGGGTCGTGATGTTTTCATGATGATGTTTAAACATATTCAAAATATGTTTTCACTTATGCCTCTTTGTCTTGTGAATTATTGCTATTAATCTGTAAAGTGTGTTTCTCCTGGTAAATCTTGGAGAAAAGAAAGCTTATCTTTTGGTTACCCGATTCAGAAGATGATGCATATGGAAAAAAAATATTCTCTTTTTCAGGTCTCTTTTTCAATGCAATCACTGTATTTCAATACTGTTACAGCCTGTAGTTCCTGTATTAGGATATTTATCAATAACTAGAGGTTAAAAAAATTAGTGTTTGCACTTTTTTTGTATGCATGTGTTAATTTATAAGAAGAGAAAGACTTCCAAAAGCTAAAGGCTTGTGTTTTATGTATTTCATTTGTAGTGGCTAGATCTGCACTTGAACCAGGAAATCCCTACTTCATTGCTCATTTTGTCCAGGGCCATGTATCTTCCAGACACGCTTTCTCCAGCTGATCAGCTCAAAACAACACTTCAGACACTACCAGAGAGTGTTGTAAGTGTGATTTATACTATCTGTAACTAACTTGCAGTACAGTCACTGAAAATCTGTTTAGAACAGTAGATATTCTTGGTCTCTTTCCTTTCCTTGAAAAGCTTTAAAAAAAAAAAAAAAAAAAAAAAAAGAAAAAGGGGGGGGGGGGTGGAGGAGGTAGAATTTTACATGGATGATGCTAAAACATAGAAATGGGCTGTGGATGGGTTTGATAAGGCAAATGAAAGGCAGCATTTTGTTGCACAAGGGAGAGAGTGGTAGTGTAGGAAGGTGCAGCATGCACTTCTTACACCTAGTTATGCTGTAGGCAATACAAAGGTGCTGAGGTGGAGTGTTTGTAGCCTCCCTACTGCTATGTTGGTTATGGTTAATGAGAGATGGATGTGAAGTTTTAAATTACTGTACGGATTTTTTTTTTTCTTCTGAATATTGGTGGTTGTTCCAGATGAGTTCAGTCTCACATAGGGATGGGATTTCTCAGGCCATATTTAAGAACGAAGGGTGAAAGTGATTGCAATTTTCTGCTTCATGAAGAACAGAGGTGGAGATGTTCATAAGTGAGATTCTGTTATGGTTGAAATACTGCATTAACTTGGAAGTTTGTAAGGCTTTATGTTATGTCAAAAGAATGAGAGTTCAGCTATTTCCTTAGGCTTTTTAGGGCAATGCTATCTTAAAATTTTTTGAAAGTTAAGTATGAGGCATGGCAGACTGGGGTATCTCTCTTGACTTCACTAGTTTCCTTTTGGCACTAGAAACTATCATGGTTTGCTCAGTTGCTTATATGAATTTGGCCTTGTCCAAAAATAGCATGTGGGGAGAATTACCTTATCTTCTTCACAAGACTTGCATTTTGTTTCACCCCGTGTGTTCTTTTCTGAGTTATTTTTCCAGTGTTACTGTTCAGACTTTTGGTTTGTGGAAGAAAGAGATCTACTAAAATTAATCATTTCCACTAGTGGGATTTGTTTTTTTTAATTTGAGTTCTTTCTTTTCTATCATGATGGAAGGTAGTTATCACTTAAAAATAAATGTTAAAATTAGTTCTGTTCTGTTTCTTGTAACTCAGAAACAGAACATTTTTATGGGGTTTTCAAATACGTGGTCCTCCAATAAATATAAAAAAAAATTGTGAACTAAAGAACTGTTTTTCTTCGTTCACCTTATTTATGAAAACTCTATTCAGTGTTAAAATTAAACTCAGCTAGCAGTTGAAAATGGGTGCACAACTGTTTACCTTTAGATCTCTTCAAGACTGATTTTTTTCTCTGATAGAGTTCTCAGAATGTTCCAGTCTGAATGAACATACTGAACTTTCATTTATGCAGATTCCTATTCTACTGTATAACATACAACTAAGAATTCTGTGCATCTCTGTACATTTAACATACTAATTTAGTTCCTCAACATAGAAGCCACAAACCAAACTTACATAGCATGTAGACAGAATCAGAAACTGCAGATTAGAAATGGCAAAAGCGAAACTTGTAATCCAGACAAGTTCAAGAAATACATTTAATTCAGTGTTTGATGATGAGTATGTCAATGTTTTGTAGAGAGAGACTATTTGAAAAAAATGTATTTGTGCTCTTGAGAGAATAAAGAATAGATCATATTTTCAGAATGGAAAATTCTTATTTACAAAGAGAATTTTTTTTCTGAAAAATGGAAAAAAGACAACTTTTTGCAATTTCAGCTGTATTTATTAGCATTCCTACACTACCTGTCTCAATGATATTTGAACTTTTTTGCATTATATCAACACACACAGATTTTTATATATTTCTTGCATTACTTTTAGGCCAAAGAGGCTCAAGTCAAAGTGGCAGAAGTTGAAGGTGAAAAAGTAGATAACAAAGCACGGCTGGAGGCAACACTTCAGGAAGAAGAAGCCATCAGAAAAGAAAATGAGGAAAAAGAGATGGAAAGAATATCTGAAGCTGCAGAGAAAGCCAAAGAAACTCTTCAGGTTGCAGCTGCGGTAAGTTCTGTTCTCAGCTACTGAGAAATAAATGTTAGCAGTGTAAAATTAGCATGTTACGAGTGATTGTCTCTGTTTTGGGTGTTGTCTGCAAGAAACCAGACTTTAAATCCACTTATGGAAAACGTGGAAAGATACTAAAACAGAATGCAGCATAGGAGGATTCAGTGTGAAACCTCTAATGCTGCCTCTTATGTATCTCTGATTCTTCTTAATCAGAGTCATAAGAGGAAACATTCAACTACCAAGAGAGTAAGAGGTTTATGTTTGCTTTGTTTTTTAAGTTTTTGGGCTGGTTTTCTCGTTGTATTTTTCCTTAGTGTAAATTGTGATTGTTCTTACCTTTTGGCTCCTTTTTTGTTTTTCCTTCATTAGTCAGGTAGTGTCATTGGTATAATACTTGAGCATAAAAGCTGCTGGCCTGGCTTATTGCATGCCTTAAGCCTTATGTGCTCACAGGCATGGTCCATTAGGTGCAGTTGGGCATGTTAGTATGAAACCACTCCATATACTGAAAGTTTTTAATGTTACAAAAATGTCTGCATCTCCTTAGGCAATTACTTGTATTTTAAGAAATCATTATTTGCTGGTGCTAATAAAGATAATTCTGTCTTTGTTTTAATTGAACTTCTTGGGTCTGTCAAATTTAGAAAGAAGTAGAGTTGGCAGTAGATATTGAACCAGCTGTTCTGCAAGTTAAAGAAAGTCAGGTGGCTATGGACAGCAAGCAAGAGCTGGCAAAAGCAGATATGGAAACGTTGAAAGATACAGCACCCATACTGGAAGGCATTAAGGTAATGTGACTGCAAATTCTTAATCACCAGTGCAACAACTGAAACTGGCTCATAAAAAATTCAGCATCTCCTTTGTCTCTGTCACTGAAACTAATGCGCTTATTTTGTGGGGGCGTTTCCACTGACTGTAGACATGATGGGTCTATGGATGTTTGTACTTAACATGAGGAAGGTGTGGACATGAGTAGATAAATGTGAGTGGCTTTTCCTTTTAAAGGATACAGATAAGACTAAAGCATTAAACTAGGAACTAGGCTTTCCAAAGTTGGAACTAGTCTGTACTAGATCCACACTGAGTTCTTTTAAACAGATGTATGTGCTGTATGTACACTATAAAAATGTTTTTAGTATACCTTCCTGCCATTTCTTTAATATGTTGGTCAACATGGCTTAACGTGTTTCAGCTGTACCATCACAGAGGCCATTAATTAAAGTGTTAAACAGTATACCTCAATGTTTTACAGGATACATCAATATTGTACTGTCTCCTATTTTTCCTGGGCAGCATCATTATCTGTTATTAGCATAACATTATTTGTTTAATAAGCAGGTTCTAATGGTAGCAGCATAATAATCTGAGGAGTACTGAAAGATTGTTCAAGGTTGAATAATTAGGGGAACTAAACGTTTTGCTTCAGGCTTTTTTTTTTCACATTAATGTGCCATGTTGTCTGTTACAAGGGGGGAGGGGGTGAATATTAAACTACTGACTTCTTGAAATCATTTAATTTTATTTGTGGCAGAGGAATTTTTCAAACAGCTACTTCCTGGTTGTTGTTTTTTGGGGTTGAGGGTTTTTGTTGTTTTGCACTTAAAATCAGAAATGAGGTTGATATCTGTGTAGGTAGCAGTATAGTGAAACTGTTGTTGAAAGGGCTGTATGTAGTTTGTGAAGTTCTGTGTTTTTTTCTTGGAAGTATATCATCCTTCTGTTTGTTTACATGTGTCTTTCTGTACTGTGCTTATACATCTGTTCAGAGCTCTTTCCTTCAGAACAAAAGCTGGTGTCTGGGTAGGATTTATGTAATACACTAGCTGGATCTGCTGTCATGGGATTTTAGCATTTTTAATGAGTCATTCTTGAAATTGTATTTTTGATGTAATCTGTTGGGAGTTCAGTTTTATTCTCAGCATTTCAAGAGGCATATAGGCTCTGCAAACTTTGAATGTTCATCTGTATAATTAGAAAACATACTGAAGATTTTGTTTCAGCTCAACATCCTGAACTTTGCTCTGCAAAATCTTGTGTGATGAGTATTTCCTGTATATGATGCCTGAGTCATTTCTCAGTTATTCAGGTTTTCCATTCAGTAGAGAAGGAGGTAAAACCTTTCTTTCTTTAATGAGACAACTATGTGTAGGATTTCAAATAGCCAAAACCCTTGTAATGAATCACAGTACCTGAACCAGATACTAGTGTGCTTAAACAGTACTATGGCGAGCTAATTCTCAGTATTTATGATCTCTGTGTGAGGTTCAAAATGCCAGTCTATACTGTGTTGGCTCTGAACATGGATGAAGAACCTGAAGTGTGTCCTTGCTATCTTGTGAATTTATTTTATTTTATTAGGAAAATCACACACATGTCTCTCACTGATTTGTATTTTCTGTTACAGGGTGAGGAAATAACTAAGGAGGAGATTGACATGCTGAGTGATGCTTGTAATAAGCTGCAGGAACAGAAGAAATCGCTAACAAAGGAAAAGGAGGAGCTTGAGGAACTGAAGGGTGATATCCAGGAATATAACGAGGTGAGATTGCTTAAAAAACAAAATAGTAATAATAATAATAAAATCTGTTCTTGTTCAGTTTTAGAATAAATGACCTACATAGTTAAAGATTATCTTACTTGGATGTCTGTTAGCTTGTATTTGCTAGCTGAGTTTTATACTGCTTTAGAGGACAGTGCAGAGCTTTAGGCTTTAAACACATTAAACAAGTAGTTAAAATCATTGGAGTTGTTCCCTCCAGAAGAGAGTGCTGTTCCTACTCTTATTCCCTGTGTGACCAGAGTAATAGGTGCTAAACGTGCTGCAGTTCTTTCTAATCAAACATAGTGTCAGTATTTTAGATGCCTTAAGTTAACTGGGATTGTATTCAATCTCTTGAAGGTTGTGTCTGGGTGCTGGAATGGGCTGCCCAGGAAGGTGGTAAGGGAACGTTTAGACACTGAGCTGAGGAACATGATTTAGTGAGAGCTGTTGGTGATCGGTGGGTGGTTGGACTGGATGATCTTGTAGGATTTTTCCAATCCCTGGTGATTCTATGACTGTGGCAAATACCATTGAAAGAATTTATGAAAATGGCTACAGTGTTAAGAGTTGGTTCTGATTTCATTTTGACTTTGTATATCATCATTTAGATTTTATTTACAAGGGGCCCCTGTCTTGAAATACTCGTCTCTAGACTGCAGTGTCATTAAGAATTCAGACATGCAAAAAGTTTTTCTTCCTGACCATTTCTTTTAGGATTTGCAAGAAATAAAGGAGCTTTCTAAAGCTGGCCAGGAAGAAGTAGTGGAAGAATCAAAGGCGAGCAAGCGACTGACCAAAAGAGTGAACCGGATGATTGGTCAGATAGACAAAATTATTAATGAGTTAGAGACAAATCAAAAGACAGTGGATGTAAAGCTTGATAGAGGTGATAGTCCTCCTGCTGCTGGGTAAGTGACTGGAGAGCACTGAATTTTCTTTCTGAAATATGTCAAATATGGTTGAAATAAGGGTGGAAAGGCAACACGTATAAATTCCTTTGATGCTAGCCTAATTGTATATGTTTGACACCCTGACTTTCAGAACCCCATCTTTTTCATGCATGTAGGCCTCATGATGATGCAAGTGAAATCACACCTTCAGTAATGCTACTCAGGCAATGTGTGCCTTGTGTCATTAATGTAAACAGTATGCAACAGTTGTGAGCATATTTTTGTTTGTTCTGCTTCAGTAGTGAAAGTGTTGGGGGAAAAAAAATGGTAATAAAATCCATTTTGTCAGGTGTAAGGAGGTAACTCTTCGGAGAGAAATGTGAGGACACTTAAAGGAAATGGAGGTAGTTTTACATGGCTCCTTTCTGAAGACTTAATTACAATAAAAAACTTAAATGAAATCATTTCAGATTAATTTATGAAGACCTGTAGAAGTGTTGAGGTTACTGGAGGGTCTTTCTTCCAAGTCATGTGTTTCACAGTCGTATGTTATTTGTTATGAGTACTGAGATGCAGATAAACTGTGACAGAATCTTTCAATCTGTGTTTGTAAATGCAGTATTCATCTACTTTGTTTGCTTCTCAGCTTCCAAAAAACATAACCCAAACAAAAATAAGGATTTAGTTTCAGTTCCATCCAGACTGTTTTCTTCCAGTCCCCAGGGGAAGCAGTCATTCGTTTCAGATTTTGCATAAGACTGAGGAGGCCATGTGAAAGGTGCTACAGGGAGTTGTTAATCAAAACCATCCTAATTTGTAAATTAAAAATAAAATATAGCAACTGTTTGCACTAAATGTCATTGTACTTGATGTAATGAATGTCTCTGGGAGAAAAACTCTAAATTGGTAGCAGTTCTGGGCAACCTGATCTTAGTGAGTGGCAACGCTGTCCATGGCTGGGGTTTGGAGCTAGGTGATCTTCAAGGTCACTTCCAGCCCAAGCCATTCAATGATTTTTGTAACTGAAAATGATTAACTTAAACATTGCTTAGTTGTAAATGCTTTTTTGCATTCTGTTCAGGATTATAAACAATTATTTAATGTTTTACAAGTTACCTGCAACATAGTGACTTTCAATGCTTATCTTTTGTGAGTTTTACTCCTTTGGAATAACTGTTTGTCATATACAGATTGTGCTTCCTCTTTAGGGAGAATCTCATCAGTATTGCTGAGTTAATTAATGCAATGAAACAAATCCAGAAGATTCCAGAGGAGAAACTAACGAGGATTGCAGAGGCATTAGATGAAAACAAAGATGGCAAAATTGATATAGATAACGTTGTTAAGGTAAGTCTGTGGACTATTTGAGGAAAATAAGCTTAGGAATTCAGATGTTGTGCCTATGACAGTCCTGACTTAAATTCACATTAATGTTTTTTTGCAAGAATTGCAAAAGAACTTGATGCTGTCTACTTATAGTACACTTCCGAAAACTTCACTGGCATCAAGGAAGGATTCTTGTCATCTTTACAATTTGTGTCGCTGTTTCAGAGGGGGATGATGATTCTTATCCTGTGTCTGTTACCTGCATTAGCTTTAAAGCTGTAGGTTTTACTTGCATCTGTAAAAGTGTATGTGTGTATGAAAAACATCATATATAAAAAACGTTTGTGTGTATATATTGTATATATTTACACATGATATAGGGTAATTTTGTTATGCTACTTAAGAATGGAAGGGAGGATGGAAAGAAGTTTTGAATACTTCATGTATTAACACTTCAGTAATACCACAGATGTACACCTTAAATATTTGATTATGACTTATTTCCTATGGTTGAAAGACATCAGACCATTGTTTTACTCTTTAGATTCATTGTAAATGACTGAAATCAGATCATGTATGTTTTAGAGTTACCAGCTGATAGATAATTTGGCCATTTTGTCCGTTTCTGCTCCTTTTGAAGTAATGTCTTAATGCTTTTGAGAGGCATTTTATACTTGGTGACTACTGAATTCCTTATCTGAAAGTAGAGTATCACATACCTCTTTTTAACCTTTTTTCTTTGTCCATTTTTCTCATTTTGCAGTTTTCTCAGGTTGTCTCCTGTGTTCTCCTTTTGTTTTCTTGTTTCTTTTCTATTTTAGAGATGTCTTGAAACTTATTTCCTTGCAAGTAACTTTCCTACTCGATACAGAAATACTTTTTAGAGATAGAACAGTATGGCCAGCTAAAAAACATAGTAATCAGCCTTTTGAAACTCTTTTCCCCGTACTGAAGTTGTCCAGTGATGATGGCCTCCACTGTTGGTCTGAACAACTGTTGCATTGAGTTACATTTAGCAACACAGGAAAAATGAACTTCCTGAGTTATAATAATGAACAATTTTGAGAACATGAGCTATGTCAAGAGCTATTTTGTACAAGAAACTTTATAAAGGAATTTGGAAACTCCTAATTTTTTTTTTCACTTGGCTTTCCAAAAGACCCACCCCCGTGCTTCATTTTTTGTAAATGTCTGCCTTTTTAGTAGGCCTCCTCAATAAAGTGAAGCATATGAAATAGATTCTATGTAAATAACATTTCAGAAATATTAGATACTGAAATGGAGCTTTCTGTTGAAACGGATACAATATGGGACATGTCTCACTAATGTTCTAAAATATGGCTTTGGTGCTAAAGCTTTTGAATATTCCAAGTACGAGGCACTGGTTGTGATTGGAAATTTATTTCATTTTGGTAAAAAACAAAAAAACAAAAAAACAACCAGCTCTTGAATGTGAGAGAACTTTTTTTCTTAACAATTTAAGATATGAAAATGTCTTGTTATAAAAACGTTATTCTGAATTTCACTCACTCTTTGTGTAGGTAGTAGAATTGATAGACAAAGAAGATGTTGATATTGGCACCAGCCAGGTTGCTGAGATTATGGCACTGCTTCAAAAAGAAGAAAAACTGGAAGAAAAGGAGAAGGCAAAGGAAAAGCATGATAAAGAAGCTGCAGAAGTAAAGAATTAAGCTTCAGAATCTGAAGCAAAGCCCAACTGTAACCAAAATTGTATATCTTTGTGTCTAATGGCTACATATTACTGGAGCTTTTGTGATTATGGAAAGTGTTTTGAGCTGATACTAGTAATAAATTATAGATACGTTTTCTGACATATGGAATGAAATTTTTGTTCATCAAAGAAGTGATTTATTGTCATTCCATACAGATGAAAACAAAATATGCTGCTTCAGCAGTGTTCCTGCCCATGAAATCATGTTATATTTGCACTCATTGTTGTGGTACAGTGATCCAAAATATTTCTAATTTATTTACTTCCATCATTACGTGGGGCCCAACCTTGCTCTGCTTCTACCTGCTAGCTTTTGCAGAACTTAATACAAATTTTCCCTTCTGTCCCAGTATCACTTTTTTTTGTAACCTGTTAGTGAAGATTCTGTGGCTTCAGTAGTAGCTCTTCAGGTTGAGCTTTATTTAAGCTGAATATCACCAAGCCGTTGCCTCAGTGACAGAGAATGTGACATTCTAATCACTTACAAATTTGTTTTCTTTTCTTTTGAAGGGAAAATAGGATTAGTTTTTCCCTAGAACTGAAACTTCCCATGAAGTTTGCTTCTTACGGGTGCCTTAAATTAAGATCAAGGAGTGGAACATCTCACTTCTACTCAGAGTTCCATAAATTACTAAAGCATTGGAATCACAGGAGCCTTTCAAGTAGTTCCAGAACAGATAATGTATTTGTCTAAATAGCAAAATGAAATTAACTGTAAGGGGAAAATGTCAGTTGTGATCTCGTCACATATATTTTTTAAAAAATGCAGTTATGGAGGCATGTTTGTTGTTATTCATGTGGCAGTTATTTACTCCATAACTAGTTCTTACCTCTCAGTTGTCATCTCAGGTGTAACATCTCTAACCAAGTACATTCAGAGTACTTAAATGCTTTCATCTGACCGTGCAGTCAGCAAGTGATGTCTGAAATTGGCAGCGTTTTGATTACAATTTTGGCTTTCTAATTAATTGATTGAGTCTTTTGACTCGGGTCAAAGTTTACTCATTAATGTCTGTCCTTAGTGGTAATTTTTTAAGATTTAAAATTAATATGCCACCTGTAGGATGTTCATAATTCCTGATAGCCTGAATTTCCCTGATTCTTACAGTTTGTGATAAAATACAAGAGGTGTGACTTGACCCCACAGTTTTATTGGTTTTTTTTTTTTCCATTTTGCATCCAGTTAAATTACATTAACATTCTTGATTTTGTGTACATTGTAGAAAACACATCTTATGGTTATGCCGTTCACAGCAATATTGAGGAGGGCAGTTTGTAATTAGTGCTTTTGATAGTAGTTGTGTATTTTCATAGAAAGTATTGACTCCCAGGTGTATTTCAGCATAACTCTACATATAGTATTTATCTAGTTTGGCTAAATTATTTGTAAAAATGCATTTGAAGTTGGTGGAACAAAAAATATTTGGACAGTCTCAGGGCCTTGCATAGTCATGGAATCATAGAATGGCTTGAGTTGGAAGGGACCTCAGACCATCCAGTTCCAACCTCCTGCCGTAGACTCTTCGTCCCCCACCAGATCAGGCTGGCCAATACCCCATCCAACCTGGCCTTGAACGGAGTTTGCTTTGGATTTGGCAATAATTTCTTAATGGTATTGTAAAATCCAGAGTAGTAGACTTTGGATTTTAGACAAGTAGAAGACTTGGTACGCAGTGACTCCCTGTACTGAAATGCCAAACATTTGGTACAGTTCAGGAAGTCCATCTGCTGTGGCAGTTTCAACAGTACAGTCACCAAGTCCCTGGAGCTGTTGCTCAGCAGCATCTTTCACATGACTGCGGGTAACAAAGTTTGCTCAAAGTCTAATGGATGTTCTAAACACTGGGATGTTACTCTTGTGGCTGTAGCAGAAGCCAGGTTTGACAAAAACTTTATCCAGTACTGTTAATCCACTTTGGACATGAGAATCCCTTTTCTTTAAAAGCAACATTTAGGTGCCTGTATTTGAAAATACTGAATAACATATGACAAATGGCCATGCCAGAAGCTGAAAAATCCTTGCTCCCTGGGGACGCACAAAAAGCAGTAGATTTGTGCCCTTGCACTGCTGATCTACCTGGGTCTGTTTGGACAAGGCAGTAGCAACTCCATCTGCTCCGTGGGCACCATGGCCATCTTGGAGATAATGGACCATTGTATTTAGTTATTTCCAAAACAGGATGTACAGTAGTATGTATAATACAACTCTAGAGAGCAGGGTCAGTGTTTAAATGTCTTAGATTAATATTCTGTGCATTTTGGAAGGTTGCTTACAGTAAGTGTGTAATCTTACATCAGTAAGATGTGACCGATCTTCCTAAGAATTACTGTAATTATAGAATCATAGAATTGTTTGAGTTGGAAGGGACCTTTAAAGGCTGTCTTATCCAACTCCTCTACACTGATCAGAAACAGCTACAGCTTGACCAGGTGCTCAGAGCCCCGTCCAGCCTGATCTTGAGTGTCTCTGGGGATGGGGTATCCACCATCTCTCTGGGCAGCCTTTGCCAGTGCTTCACTCCCTTTGTGGGAAAAAAAAAGTGCCACATTTTCTTCAATCTAAACCTCTCCTCTTTTAGTTTGAAGCCACTTCCCTTTGTCCTGTCACAACAGATCCTAATAAAGAGTTTGTCCCCTTCTTACTGCCCTCATTTAGATAATGTAAGTGCTGCTATCAGATGTCCCTGGATCCTCTCCTAGCTGAAGAGTCCCAGCTCACTCTGTTGTCTCTTAGGGGAGGTGTTCCATCCCTTGAAACGTCATTATTTTGTGTAAAATTGCTTTGACAAAGCTGACATTTCAATCTGATACAAGCTTTTCAATTAATGTACCCCTAAACAAACAAGGTATTCTCTTTCTTATAAAATGGGATTTACTTGGAGATTTCAACGTGAAAGGTAGTTTGTGAATTTTGAAGATTGCATTTCACTAGGTGCAATTTTTCGTGGCTGAAAACCCATGAAGAAAATTAATGTCACAATACAGTTTTAAAACTTCTAAATTCTGTAAGTCAACGGACTGGAATTAATGAACTTTGAAATACACTAAATTTTCCATTTGCATATTTTCCATTTCCAAGCAGCATGTAACAATCTTACTTAACATTCCTGAAATGTCATCAAGTTATTCTGACTAGAATGGTCTGCTAGCTTTCATGCGGTAGCAAATGCTGAAGAATGGTGTGGACTTGAATGCACACCAGTTTATACAGGGAAGTAGCAGAACAAGCTGTTTCCAAAGCTTTATGGATTCAAGTTTCATGCAGCTTTAATTCACCTGACATCTTATCTGAATGCACTGTTCAGGAGCTTAGGAGACATGGTTGCTTGTCTTGTCTTGTGTTTGCCGTTCACTTAAATTTTTTGTGGATTAAATAAGGAGGGAGCCATAAGTAGCCAATTCTTTTGTAAAGAATGTACAGGTTAAAATAAGTGCAGTATGGTTATTGAACATTTTTATCTTTTGGACTGGTTTGAAATTTGGCATACTGTGAAATTTTAATTGTTCACAGAATATCCATTTAAATGCACTGTTTTCAGAAACTAAAGTCAGTTTTCCCGTTACTTAAAGAGTTGAAGTGATGTGCACATCAATCATAGTGAGGCATTTTGCAGGAAATCTCTCTGATGCTGCAAGTAGGCAAACCCAATAACATCAAGACTTTTGCAAGCTTAAAAAGCTTAGGAAGCCCTTGGTGACTGATGCTTACCTGGTTTTGAACCTTAACAAACAGCTCTGTACGGGTGAGTCAGGCAATGTGAGCACGTCGGTGGCTTGTGGACTGGCTTCAGGTAACCTGCTTTGTCTTTCATGTTGACCAAAAACCCAGGAGCCACAGTACTTTCAGAGAAAGGATGACTTCCAAGTGTACAGTAACTGGTCAGAACTTATTCCTGAATGAATATTTAGTCAGGAGATGTAAATATTTGTTTAAATAATTAAAAGATGTATGAGATTTGTGTGACGTTGTGACTTACACGGGCAAAGCCTCTAAGCTCAGAGTTGGGTTATCAGTAAAGCCGTTGTTGGAGTTGTTTGAGATTCTGTGGGGTCAGAGTTTGATTAAAATCTATCCAAAGGGGGAAACTAAAAAATAATTTAAAAATAATATGGAAAGCTTAAAATAGCAGTGGGAGGGAAGTAAAGTATGACTTCTTCCCCATCAAAGCAGGTTATAGGACCTACTGTATTGAAGTATTTATTTCCAACTTATAAGATGGTTTTTACTGAGATTTGAGTAAGTCTGCCTGCAAGTGAAGTACCAGAAAACCAATTTAATAGGTGGTTTGTCAGCAGGACTGCATGCAGATTGAGAATGCTCTCTTGACAAGATGGTGTATTGCACTACAGGCTTTGTCTGGGAGAAGCTGTACCTTTTATACAACTCCAAAATACTTCTTGAACTTTTTATCTGCATATCTTGCTCATCATTTGAACTTTAGCTTCTTCAGCATGTATTTAAATCCTTTCAAATTGTTTATATGAAATTATCGGGTATATTTAATTAAAAGAATGATCCAATATTCTGTTATTCTGTATGTATTCAAACGTTTACTTTTTGGTTTAAGAATTTCAGCCCATGTTAAAAGTGCTCTGAGCATACTGGTCCTGTGTTTGCCATAATGCAATATATGATTTTTAAGTTAATTGGAGCTTGTGTCCTTTGTTTAGTTTTAATAAATGTATCATTTTGAAGCCTGCTCTGTCCATTACTTTTTTTTTTTTCCCTGTTCCTTTTCATTGTTCAGTATTGACTGTTGCCCACATGAGATGGTCAGTGACGACCTGAGTATTGTAACTAAAATGTTTGGGATGGAAGAGGGCACGTACGAGGTGGGATATACTTATATGTTCCTCTGTAATCTTAATGTTCTTCACAGAGTTCACTTCAGCCTGTGGCAAATTTCTGAGCATATCTGACGTCTCACAGCTGTTTGTGATTTATGTTTACCTCTTCCTGCAGCTTTGGCAGCGTGGGTGAGAAGGCAGATGGAGCCCAAGTCAGCAAGGTGTTCCAGCGCACACGTGGTCCCTTGGAAACAAAGGTGCTTTCAGCCATAATTTGTATTACAGTCCTTCTTGGAAAAGTTTCAGTGCTTGTCCCAGCTGTGCTCAGTGCTTAAAGAAGTGCAGAGCTGAGATGCTCCAGGCCCTGAAGATGGGGAGGTGCGGGTACAGAAGCCTGTGCTGTAGGCAGTCTCCTGGCTTCTTTCAAACAAGATTGGGAATATGCAAACATGTGGATCTACTTCTAGTGTCAAAGCATTTCCGCAGATGGCTGAAAACAACTTCCTATCTTGAGACCTCCTGGATGGGTGAGGGTTGGCTGCAGATTTTTGCTTTTTATGCTTAAAGCCAAATGTCATGGAAAAGGAGCAAGTTCTGCTATTTTTTAAGCTTTGCTTTAAAATTTCCTTTAATTATAGGCTTATTTAGGGTGAATGGGATTTTGTGCAGCTGCGTAGTAAAGCAGACAGTGGAGAAATTGTGGCTTTGAGCTTGTAAACTGAATCTGCATGTCAACAAGTTCACCTGATCATAGGTGGCCTGAGCCCCCTGGGCAGACTGCGTCCGGTATGCACTGAGATGCATTGGTTATATGAAAAAGTTTTAATTAAGTATCCCTTCTGATAGATGATAATTATCCATTTCCCTGCTCTAGGGAACCTGCTTTAGCAGGAGTTGCACTATGAGATCTCCGGAAGTCCCTTCCAACCCCTACAATTCAGCGATTCTGTAATTACAGATGAAAAGTTAAACGTTGTGCACAGAAAGGGAATTATAACTAACTTTGCTAATTAGAAGTAACAGAGATACTGCTTCACTGATGGAAGCCTCTCCTACATCAGACTGGTGATGGAGGGGTGTAGAAAAGTGGCAGGAAAAACTTCTGACTTCGTGAAGTCAAGGTCTTAACGTGTTAATATAGGACTTCTATTGCAGATTGTCTGGTGAAAAGTCATTTAATGTTGAATACAAATGCATAGTTCGATGGTTGTGTGGTCTCAAGGCTTGAGAAATGTGTGCTGAGTTACTGCCCGTCCTTCCAATAACACATCACGTGGCTCTTGTGTCACAGTTACACACAACTATTTTGCCACTGGCTGGATAGTACCTGCTCCAGGGCAGTATCTCCTTCTAAGGACCTGTTACAGTATTTTGTGCTAAGGTCTTCAAATGCTGAACTAGAACAGTGGCAGCCTATTACACTAAATAGTCTCCCTGGCCAAGGGACCTTGCTTTTCTCGTCACATGTATATTGAAAAGCGTTTCTGGTATTTTCCTGAATTATTTCTCAACTCTGATGTGAACAGGAGGATGTTTGTAGTATGTTTCTAATTCCCTGTACTCTGTGCTCACTTCCATTTTGTGTATTACTGGATATAAATCTTTCTCAGTAGTTAAATACCCTTCACAGGTCAAAATTCTTTGGGGGCTCATTAGCATGTACAGTTTTACATGTGCCAAACCCTCTGTGGTTTTCAAACATCGGTTTCTCTCATCTAACTGGCGTAAAAGATTTCTGCTATGCGAGAGATGGATCTAATTCAGATTTGCCTCTTTCCGTCTAGTATTTCTCCGTATGTATATTGGCAGAGCTGGCCCCTTCATGAATGGCCTGATTTATGGCTCAGTGAGTGCTGCAGCCAGCAGTTCAAGATGTCAAATCTCCTGTGCGTGCTGGGAGCGGCTGTGGATTCTCCCTCCCCTGCTTTATGTCTTGGCTCTGTCGTGAGAGCGAGCAAAGAAGCTTCCTCCTCATTTTCTAACCATGTTTTCAGAGCCTTGGTTAAGCAAGGTCTTCAGAACCTGTCCCAGAACCACGGAGAGCTTCTGTGAAGAGCTGGAAATGAGCAAAAACAATATATATACACACACACACACATATATATATATACACATATATGAAAGGATCATAAGAGTCTGACCAAATCAAGGTGAGAATTAACGGCCTTTTATGCAGAAAACTTTTGAATCCCTGCAGCTCACTTCAGACCTGAAAATGTAAGATTTTTTTTTTTCCCCTAGCTTCAATATGCCCTTATACAACTAAACAACTCAGCGTGTTTTTATTCTCTCTCCTCCCTGCACCCCAGCTTTCCCTTCTCTCTACTGCTTAGTCAATATGCAGCACTTGGTAGGAAGATTTATGGAGCTCTTGCAGCACTTTAGCTTCCTAGTTCCTAGCTTTGTGCTGGTGGAAGCAAACTTGAAATATAGTGACCGTTAATCTTTCCAGTCATTTCTGCTCACTGGATGGATTTTGGTGCTAGGTCTGTGCAAATTCTCAGTGCTTCACCAGCAGCCTTCATTAAGCTCCACACTGACTTTCTTTCAGTGCAGTGATGGCAGTGGGCAATGATCAGTGCCCAGGAGAGAAAAATGGTTTTATCACTGAACTATAGAATCATTAAGGTTGGAAAAGACTACTGAGACCATCAGCCAGTGCCCAGTAAAGCATTTTCCAGCAGAGTCATCCTTTCTTTCAAGTCCCATATGCTTATATCACGGGGAGCTGCATGTGCCCCATCATAAGCCACGATGTACAGGGGGGAAATTATACTCTTAGCCTTCGTCTTCAAAAGCCAGAGTGACATGGAGAGGGGAAGCACACACATCTGTGTTTTTAGACTGACTTGCAGCCAGATACATCCAAAAAAGAGGAGCGCTGTGGTCTGTCAGTGACGCAGTACGGTTTCTTTTGAGGATTACATAAACCACTCGGGTCACCCTTTTTATCTGGAAAATTCTTTGTACCCATTCTGCAAATAAGATCCTTTTGGCTCTCTAGGATTTGGATCTGCGAGCTCAAGAATTAACTGATATCAATCCAAAAAACCTCTTGAAATAAACAGCAGGGGGAAAGCATTAGCACAAAACCTCAGCTACCTTTTGTGTGCCAAGCGCTTTGTGGTTGAGATCTCTGGCACAGCAGATGGACCATCGAGCCGTTGCTCTTACGGAATATCTCTGTCCTCACCCCAGGTCTCCGTCCCAGGGACAACCTCCCCAGCAGACGTGTCACCGACCCCCCGACCGCATCTCGCCGGCGGAGCGGGGACGGAGCTGCAGCTGCGGAATCCGGTCGCTGGGTGGCGGCATGGGACTGCCCGGAGATGGGATGGGATGGAACGGGATGGGATGGGATGGGTTGGATGACGCGGGTTAGGGTGGGATGGGATGGGATGTGACAGGATGAGTTGGGATGGGATGGGATAGGATGGTTCAGGACGACATGGGACGTGAGGATGAGCTGGGGCAGGATGGGTCAGGATCACAGTAGGTCATGGCTGCTCAGTGCTCTTCCCCTCTCCCACTGTATACCTGATGCTTTGTGTCTGGTTCACATGAAATTTCTGTATGTTTACCTCAGTGTTGTAAGTCCACTGTCTCCAATTTAAAGTGCTGCTCTGACCATGTCCCTCCCTACATGGACATGACTTCTCTCATGAGATCCCATGATTTTCTGCACCCTCTGTTTATGCGCAGCACCTTATCTTGCATCACAAGCTCAGCTCCCTGGGTCACTTGTCCTCCTCCCTTCCCCTGAGGCCACATATGGCTGCTGCAGCTCTCCCATCCCAAGCCAGGTCCCACATTTCTTACTCTTCTCCTTTTGTCAGCATGACAGCAACTTGCTTGCAAACCTTTGGTGATTGGTCTTTCCGAAATTAATCCCTGTTTGAAATACAACATAATTTCTAAGTAATTCTCCAAATCTCCTGTTTAAAAATTGACAGTGAAAGAGAATCCACCACAATCCCTTGGTGAGCCCTTGTACTGGTTTATTGCTATCACTCTGTGGCTTGTGGGAGTTTTCTTGCGGAGGAAGAGAGAGAGGAAAAAGAAATTAATTCCTCACCCTTGGAAAATCAAATAACAAATAGCTAAACTGTTTCTAGTGACTTTGTCTCACACCAATTTCTATTCATTTGGCTTCAATTTGCTTGGTGGAAAAGCCCCTGAAAAGGTTTTCTTTGTTGGACCACTTATGGCACGCAGTAATGTCTAACTTTGAAGCTGCACAGCTTCTCCAGAAGTGTCCTGACATTCTCATCAGCTGTCTGTGTGTGTCCTGCCCTACCCCAAGCTCTTCCCTGTGCATTGGTGATATGTTGTGTTTGAATCATAGAAGGGTGTGGGTTAGAAGAAACCTCAAACCCAACCAGCTCCAACCCCCAGCCATGGGCTGGTTGTCCCCCACCAGATCAGGCTGCCCAGTGCCCCAGCAAACTCGGCCTTGAGCATCTCCAGGGATGGGACACTCACAGCTCTCTGGGCAGCCTGTGTATGCACTTTACATGGACTTTTTCCCCAGTATAGGACTTTGCTTTTGGTGTTGTACGACTTTGTCCCCATCAGGCTTCCCCAGCCCACTGTGTTCCTGCCCTGTGAGCTCCACACTGGGGGATAAGAGTGTGTAGGGAAGTTAGCAACAAAAACAAGAAGGTCAAAAGCACCGAGTGGAGCAGTTAAGTCTCACTTGCCAAATGCATGGGGTTATTCAGGGTAAAACCAGCATCATGGCAGGCATGGAACTGATGACAATTTATGCAATTGTTATAAAGTGAACAAACTACCATGTGTTGTTATAGAAGGTCTGAAAAAATAAATTAATAGACTGTTGGTTCAAATATGAAAGCGCTAAACTCATCGACCACGATGTGCTCTAAAAATAGAGGCTTGAGCCTCTGCATCAAAAACATAATGTTTCCCTTAGGAAGACTTACTCAGGCCTACAGACCTAAAGAGAAAGTTCTCTGGCTGATACCCAACTGCTTTTTTTTTTTTTTTTAAAAGTCTTATAATTAACTTTCTTTTCATTATTTTTTGGTGGGAAGTTTTCCTTTCTCTTTTCCCCACCTTGGTGTAGCAATGGTGTGTGTGCAGTTGCTATGAGGACAAGAATAATGGCATTCCTACTGCCGTGAAACGTAAAGTTGAAAAGTTTATGTCATTTTGTACGAACTGGACTTACAAGTTACAAATGACTTGTTCAGTATTTACCTTAAACAAAAAGCTCTTCCATTCACCTTCCCATTGTGTGCTTTCTGCCATGCATATTTGTGTGGGGTTGTTCAACACATTTAGCAGTGCTGGTCACTGAGGTTCAAAGATGCTGTGTCACAGTGCTGGAACTCACCAGAGCTTTGTCCAAAGTCAGTGGGCTACATGATTTTTGCTGAACCTAGATTCCTGCACTGTTTTGCCCAGGTCTCACTGCCCTACAGCACTGGTTAAAATCCTGCCTCAGTAGTTCAGAGCTGTTGGGTGTTAAAAAGTACACTGCAGCCATAGAGATCACTGGGGTATTCGTTTCTTAGCATACCTGAGGGCTATAAAATACTGATCAAATCCCTGAATTTCCAGTTTTAGATCAGGCCTCAGGCCCTGGGCCTCATCTAACCCGGCTTTGAATACCTTCAAGGATGAGGCATTCCTGTTGTCCTTCCTTGCACAACATGGACAATCCTTAACAGGGAAAAGAATTACTTGTCTGAAAGATTCAATTGAGAATCTGCAGCCAGCTTGGTGGATCACAGCAAAGACGTAAGCAGGAAGGTCTGACCCAGCGCACAGCTTCATGATGAGGAGGCAACAACTGACGAGACTGCAGTGTGATGGAAAAACATCTGAATGCAATGGGAGACTGTCCCCAAATGAGTGATTCCGTGTGGCTGCTACTGGGTGTTCTGGGCCATCCTTATAGCAGTGCTTACAGGATGAATGAGGTGGTCGCATGGGTGCTGATGAGATCTGGCAGCTTGAAGCCAGCTTTGGGTGCTGCTCTCCACCTCTGATAGCAAAGGACTGGAGCGGGGCCAGACTAACAGGGACAATGAGTAGTTGGTGAGGAAGTTAACAGCACTGCAGTGCTTTTTAACCTAGAGAATATGGGAAGGATGGGAGAGAACACCCATGTTTGGGTGTGTTTGTTGCTTCAGTGCTTCCTTCTTCACAGCTACCAAGGCTGAGTGAGAGGAGATACAAGTACTTGGCTTCACTTGCAGTGACATAATTCATAGAATCATAGAATCATAAAGTTTGGAAAATCCATTAAGATTATCCAGTCCAAGCAGCCATCAGCCCAACCCCTCCATGCCCACTAACCATGTCTCTCAGTGCCGCCTCTCCATGTTTCTTGAACACCTGCAGGGATGGTGATTCCACCACCACCCTGGGCAGCCTGTTCCAGTGCATCACCACTCTTTCTGAGGAAAAATTTTTCCTAATATCCAACCCTGAAGTTGGAGCACTGGAAGACTGAGGCTCTCACCAGAGGCATCTCCAGTCCTGGCTGCTGCCTGGGGGCTGCTGGTGCTGCAGACAACAATGGGCACCAACTCCCACTTAGGCTGGGTCTGAACCCCACAGCAGCATGACTGTATCAGCTAAGTAGTGGCCCTGTGGCTGTCCCATCCCACTGCTTCCTCTCCCACAAAGTTTTGCTGTGCCTCTCAGAATACCTGCATTTTTCACCAGGCATTGGATCCATCCCTGCGCAGAGCTGGAGCACAACAGATAGAAGGGCCCTGGAAGACTTTGAGATGAAGAGCTCTGCAAAGAATGGAGTTGTTTATTGTTCTGATTGCTAAAATTAAACTTCAAAGCATCCTAATGTAAGGAGTTTGTTGGAAGGTTTACAATTTGGGGTGTTAGACAAGGGGAGATATTATTTCCAAGAACCAAATTACAGCAAGTCCCCCTCAGGACAACGCAAAAAGAGAGCTCAAGTGTATTACAAAATGAGCTTGTCTATGGCTTCCTAAGCTTCTAATATCCTTTAGTATCAGGGGGAAAGGGGAAAGGAGAGTCAGGCAGCCAGAACAGGAATCTGTCTCTATTGGGAAACCCTTAGAAAGATGCAATGTAGTGGCTGGGACCCAGACAGCACTTGAATATCATCCCTTTTCTATAAATCACGTATGTTAATCATCACATTTTTAAATTCAGAGCCCAGAAGGAAATAATCAGTCTCTCTTGAACTGAGATATAGCGTTGTGGAATGGAATTTGGGAGCCTCAAGTGGAGGGGTCCTGGGCAAAGGAGCAAGTGGCAGGGCTGCAGCCTCTGGCCTTGAGCGATGTCCTGGAGGAATTACAATGGGATGTTTGCAATCACTTATGTTTCATTGCTGGACCATATGCAGAGTATTGCCCACCTGGTCCTGGAGTCACAGGACTGCCGTGCTGTCAGATCAGAGTGATGCAGCTCGGACAGAAAGCTTGTGTGGATTTGGCTGTGACTTGGAAAGCTTTGAGGGTGAAGCACTGTTTGAGTCTTCTCCACTGCAATTAAGAAGGCAGACTATAACTTTTTGCCTGCACTATAGTCTCCCATAGTGCTAAAAAATTGCCTTTGGGTTGCAATATGTGTCATACATTTTTATGGGGACTGCCCATCCCCCTGCACCACAGAAAACTGACAGAAGAGAAACCAAGCGGTTATTAATTAGTAATCACTTCACTTATAGAAGACATCTGTTTCACATTAGGCAGGGAGAGATGAAGAAGGCTGAATCTCACACTCAATGACTGCTGCTCATGGGATGGGCATTAAAGCTGAAATCAGGTGTTTTTCAGGTTGCTTTTTTCTCTCTATCTCCTTACTCTCTGGGTGAGTATTCGCTGGGTTGCAAAGCAGAGCAGAAGGCACAGCTCCTCTGGGGCAGCAGAGGATTCCCTAGAAGATAGGAGGGGCAAGAGTATCCCCATTTCCTAGAGAAGGAGGACAAGGAGCTCCTGTAAATTTTCCCTAGCTTCCTCAGATAGACTTCTGTCCAAAAATATTTCCCCTTTAAAAGCTGGAATGTTTTCACTGTATTGAAATTAAATGGAAATGAAACCTGAAAGTGATATTAAGAAATAAAAATACTAATGCAAAATGCCATTTTTCCTTGGAAACAATTAAACTGACTGAGCTCAACTCTTCTGTTGAAATAGCAAAGTTCCCCTCGGTTTCAGGAGCTGTGGGAAGGGGTTTGATGCTCCCAAGGACAGCAGACTCCTGAGTGATCCTTCCCCATCACTATATGGATTTTCTGCCTATGGACTGGGTGCTTTTGTATTTTAAGGCTTGTCCACCAGGTGTGATTGACCAGAATAACACAGTAAGAGTTGTTCTGTAGCTGCTGCTCATCTGAGCTCTATTTAGAATCAAAGAGAGTATATACCAGAGCAATTACTTTTCTTTGGAGGAGAGCATTAGTTATTCTGCCGTAAATTGACTCTTATTGTGGAAGACAGTGGTCTGTGCAGGGAGCTATTCCAAAACAGTTGTTGTGGAACAGCTCATTCTGCAATCGCTGTTCTGGTCAAGCTCCCTGTGTTGGCACCAGGGGTGGAGGCACGCAGCCCCCGGCTCTCTGGGCTGGCATGCTGCTGTGAGCTGATGGCTCCAACTGTGCTGTTATCGTGCTCGCCTTTCAGTGAGAAAGGCAGAAATCACTCTCACATCTCTGTTAATATGCTGCCTCCTGGACTTTTCACTTCCATTAGGTGTCATGCACTCCCTTTGGTTCTCTCCATGCAGGTAGGCAGGGTTGTTCACCCTTTCTACATGAAAAAGTGCCATGCTTTATCCATGTTTCTCAACCTTGTGGGATTTATCCCTCCGCCCAGATGGCTGCAACCCTCTTTTTAACTTTTTCTCAGTTCTGCATTTCCTCTTTTTCCCCTGATGGCCAAGGAGGTGAGACAGAAGCAGGTCTTTATGTGCCATTCCTGCCTTTGCTGTCGTCTCAGGGAGCTTTCAATCAGCATGACAGTGTTTTCCTGCTGGAGCCAACTTGAGTTAATTTGGAGCATAAGATTTCAGGAGACAGTATCGACCCCTTCAGACAAATCCAAATAGATTGCAGCTGTTCTGCGCTCTATTAGCCCTGTAATTTTGCAATTCTGTCCCCAAAAACCGGGGGAAGGGCAAAGAAAGCTGGAGGGATTTTGATTCCACAACATCAGATGAATGTCAGAGGAAGCATAGGAAGCTCTTTCCTCGGACAGACAGGTCTGACAGATTTCTATGTCTGACACATGGGCTTCTCCCTTTACATCAGCAAGCCCCTTTTATCCAGAATTAATGACTGACGTTCTCCCTGAAGTACAAGTATTTAGGTCTCCCATGGCTAGCATAAAATTTTCTAAAGCAATTTTTAGCTTTTAGGTTCCTAGCTATTATTGGTATTGATTATTGATATAATTGGCTACCAGAGAGACTTCTGTTTGTCAAGGCAGAGTTCTTCAAAATTGTTAAATGTGGGGAAAAAAGCCCAAATAATAATAAAAAGTCCACTGCATACCCAAGACTAGAGATACATATCTCAATCTGAAGCTCTGTAGATTGGAACTAAGCCACTGTGGTTTTATAGAGTAAGAGGAGATTTTGGAGATGCACCAACCCCTCACCTTTCAGCATAATGTGACATTCCCTGGAGATGACTGTTCTTCCAATCTAGAAGGCAGTTTTGGTGTTGAGGAATCCCAGAGAATCCCAGAACAGCTGGGATTGGCAAGGACCTCTGGGTCCCTCTAGCCCAACCCCATCAGGGCTCCCCAGAGCAGGATGCCCACACCAGGTCTCCTAAGTGCTCCTGACTCTGCTGTCCTCCAGCTTTTAATGGTCTCTTTTCATTCAGTCGTTGCTGTTTCTTTCTCCCCCTCATTAGATGGCTTCTGGCTTTGTAATGGTCTTTGGTATTTGCTGTTCACCACGTATAAGCAAGTCTTGGTCTTCAAGTTCATGACTGAAAACCAAACCAGAAGCAAACATCTTGATGGTATGAATACCCGCCAGATAATCCCTGGCTTGGAGTAAGAGAAGAGCTGAGCAAGCTTATTTGTGTGTGTTCACTTTTTCCAGGAAAGAAGAATTTTTTTCCTTCCTAACTGATCTGTCTGGAGTTGCCCTTTCCTGCTACAGCCATTTGCCATATAAGGCCATCTGAAAGGCAACCAGTGCATTGAATTTACTGGGGTGGTTTTTGAGTTGCTGGGTGTTGTGGAAGGTTGGGGATGTGTCTGTGTGGCACCTAAGGCAACAGGGATGTTTAAACAACTAAAAGTGCAAGGCACAGTAATGAGAGAAGCCTCTAGTAGCCCCTGGCTCAAAGTATTGGGCTGCATGCATGGTGCTACGTTGGTAACGCAGCTTGGGGAACTATGCTAGCCTGGATCCCTTGCCCTTGACGCCCTCCCTGCTGAAAGAACTCACAGCACAAAGCAAATATTTCTATGTACAATGCCTTTGGCTCTGTGGCAGTTAGGATGTAACTAAATCCTGCTCGAGTCTGTGTAGGAAATCAGATGTTCTCATGCAATTCTGCTGAGTGGGGCCAGGCTGTGGTTACACGGTTCGGCATCGTGTGGGCTTTGCTGATCTCAGTATAGTCCATATCAAAGCAGGGGGGGACAGAAGTTCAAGATAAAACCTCAGGAGCTGATTTCTGCTGCATTCATCTTGCCTTCCTCCCAGATGCAACATCTCCCAAAACATTCACATGGGAGCACTGAGATGTCTTTGCCATCTTCTGCAACAAGATACCCCCAGCAGCCAAATCTGCTGCTCATTCTGTCTTCCTCTAAAGAATGAATAAAACCCTCAATAAAACCAAATTTCCTCTCTGGGCTCCCAACTCCTGCATATAGTTTTAAGCAGAAGAGCTCTATCTCATTAAAGTCTGTACATTACTTCTGTAGAAGGAAGGTTATGATAGAACATCTCTTAATACAAATAGCTGGAGTACATCTGAAGCCAGATTTCTTTTTTTCTGTTCAAAAAGAACAGTAAAAGTTCAAAAAGATTTTTTTTCCCTGTACTTCTCATATAGTCAAATAGAAATGGAAGAAATAAATACCTCATGCTAAAGTTGAGAGAGAAGGGTCGGGGATACCTCTATGCTGTCTTTAACTCTGGTACTGACTCTCAGTGGGAACCTTCCTAGGAGACCCTGTATGAGGATAAGGTGCCTTAGGCTCTTCTCATGCTCAACTTTATCTTCCTGAGCCTTCACTTTTCTTGTCTACAAAGCATAGGTAGTGGCACAAACCCAGCTCAGCCCCAGTTCTTCAACAGAGGCCAACAAAAGCAGCCCTTGCATGATTGGTGTCAGCTATATACTCAGCTACTTGCACTGCATATGGCTCTTACTCTCATGTCATCTCTCCTCTAGTGATTTATTTGTCCTTTCATGTTGTCACATCTTGATTTATGCCATTGCTGCTGATAGCAAGGCCTTGGCTAGATGCTCCGTGCCTGGTGTGCTCTATGCTGTCCAAAAGTAATTAACAGTAGCAGAGACTAGGAGGTTAATTCCAGGCTCCTTTCCTCTGCCTGAGCCAAGCATAAATCCTCACTAAGAGCAAGTGTGCAAGCAGCTGCCACTCAATACAGAAATTAATAACTCCAGGTTTAAGCAAGCAATAATTTTGCACTAAGCATAACAGCAGAGGTAATATTTAAGGCTATTTTTGTGGTTTCATCATTAAACTTTCTGTGTAGAGACTTAAATATGATTATCTCAGTCTCTTCATTCAAAACTCAGCATGCATGCTCTGAATGAAGTAGAGATCTTTAAAGGGATCCAGAGCAATAAATTTTGGCTTGATGACTGCTTAAAACACCACAAAAGGAACTAAAACTGGGTTACATAGTCCATGGGTTGCAACTGATGTCAAGAGCCAAGATTAGGATGCAAGCATAACCTCCGTGATCTGGTTTCTGCCACGGGGTTGGAGGGCAGCCTGGAGAAACTGCTGTAGTGTTCAGGTGATGTTCAACAGAGCTGCAGTCCTCAGCACTGGGTGATTACACCTGGGAAGTCACCAAAACTCATCTGATCTCATTATACATCACTAATTGCAACTGAGCCTCACCTGGAGAAGCTCAGCCCCAGAGCTCTGGCAGGCTGCAGCTGGGACAGCTCTTAGGTACAGCCCTGCCTTGGAAAAGCTCTAAAGCTCTAGGAAATGGAGCATTCTGGCTACAAAAAGGGGATTGAGAGTGTGAGAGATTGCACTGGCACTAGGCAGTGTGTGGTACAGCAGGTCCTTGTGTGCAGAGGAGATATGACAGCGATGCGGAAAAATGTATGTGAAAGGTGGATTGTGTAAAGGAGCTGTGGATCAGAAGCAGATGTTGGGGATGCAGCAGAAGGTAAGGGAAATGTCTAGCTGAAGTGGTTTTACAAAAGGAGCTGCTCCAAGAGCAGGTCTTCTGTAAGTGGTTTACCTACTGGCCTTATGAAAAGCCTCACAGCTTTGGGGTGTGCCTCCCTGTGTGGTTGCCAAGTGCCTGTGTAACTCCTGAACTGTCATTGGCATCATCTTTTGCTCTGCCCTTGTGAAGTGCCAAGTGGACTACTATGACCAGCTCTGTGCCCTCCCGCACAAGAAAGATGTGGAGCTGCTGGAGCAGGTCCAAAGGAGGCCATAAAGAAAATGGGAAGTTCAAGAGAGGGCTGGATCACCTCTCTTATGGAGACAGGGTGAGGGAGCTGGGCTTGTTTAGCCTAGAGAAAGCTGCAGGGAGACATCATTGCTACCTTCCAGTACTTGAAGGGAGCTTATAAACAGGAGGGAGATTGACTTTTTATGCAGACTGATAGTGATAGGATAAAGCAGAATGGCTTTAAACTGAAAGAGGGTAAATCATAGAACGGCCAGGGTTGGAAGGGACCTCAAGGATCATGAAGCTCCAACCCCCTGCCACATGCAGGGTCACCAACCTCCACATTTAATACTAGACCAGGCTGCCCAGGGTCCCATCCAATCTGGCCTTAAACAGCTCCAGGGATGGGGCATCCACAACCTCTCTGGGCAGCTGTTCCAGCACCTCACCACTCTCATAGAAAAGATCTTCTCAGTGACATCCAACCTAAATCTCCCCTCCCTCAACTTCAAACCATTTCCCCTTGTCCTGCTGTTATCTACCCTTTCTAAGAGTTGATTCCCTTCCTGTTTGTAGGCTCCCTTTAGGTACTGAAAGGCTGCATTGAGGTCACCCTGCAGCCTTCTTTTCTCCAGGCTGAACAAGCCCAGCTCCCTCAGCCTGTCTTTACAGGGGAGGTGCTCCCCTGGTAAACTTAGGTTATATGTTAGAAATTCTTTACTCAGAGAGTAGTGAGGCTGTGGCACTGGCTGCCCAGAAAAAAGTGGGTGCCCCATCCCTGGAGGTGCTCAAAACTGGGTTGGATGGGCCCTGGGCAGCCTGAGCTGCTATGGTAGCAACCAACCCATGGCAGGGACTTGGAATTGAATGAGCTTTAAGGTCCCTCCCAACTTCAGCCATTCAATGAACTGTGAGCAAGCAGGAGACCTGCTGCTCAGCAGGCCTAGCCCCTTTAGCCCTGCTCCTGCAGCTGCTGCACACACACTTACTGTCAGAAGCACATGTACCTGCACGTCCCATTGTAATTACACTCCTGTGAACGTTTTTGCTGGACCCAAGGTCTTAATCCCACAGACCTCACTGATCGCATCACTGTGCGTAAATTTATGCTTGCAGGATTAAACCCTGCCTTCAGCTATCAAGCAAATAATTGTAAGCAGAAAATGTGCAGGGGTGGGGAAGAAGGGCAAGGTTAAAATGCTCACACTAGGCGAGAGATCTTTCATGCTGGTAGGTATGAATTTCTGTCAGTAGGACCTTTTGCTGGGGAGCTGCTGTCGCAGGCTCCTGGTTACACAGCAAATGATTGCTCTGTGTGACACAGAGAAGGAAACAAGACCTGATTTTAATTCCAGCTGCCTAAGCATGTGTGGGCCAGAAGCCCTGTGCAGCCTGTTGTTTGTAAGTAAAACGTGCTGAAGTCACCTGGCTACTTGGAGAGGCCTCATCCATATCCTCGTGATTCTGATGGTGAATCTCACCAGGTGTAAATAAAGAAAAACACTGTTTTACCTGCTGAAGGCACTACCTGCTGTTATAACTGATCACAATCCCAAGGCACTGAACTGAAAATCTAGACCAGACCATTTGTACCTTTTCCTTTCCTTTCCAACAGTAAGGAGATAATTAAGGATTTCCAAGAAGCAGTATGGGACCTGGCGTACAGCCCTCTCTGCTCAGCAGAAGTTCATCCCTTGCCTTCAGTAAATTTTAGGGCAGTCAGGAGGCTCAGTTTTGGCACTGCAGATGTACAGAGCAGCGCTGCACTGTTGCAACTGTGATAGTCAAAGTCTACATCTAAAGCAAAGCTGGAATTGTCCTCATCCAACTCACCTGAGTGTTCAGGGGCTAAGAGTGCCTTGACTATGATGTTTAACACTTACATTTGAACAAGCAGATTGTCAACATTTGGGATGCTCTGCCAGAAGCCCCAGTGCTTTGGCACATTTCCTGAAACTCATGCCTCTTCTTGTTTTCATGGATGTCCGTCTTAATTATTTTATATACATGGTTCCTTGCTGCATGAAAGGGTTCAGAATATGTGAGAACAAGGCTTTGTTGTCTGTTATTACTCATGTAATTAGGCAGTACTGCTAACTTCACGTAAAAGAATATGAAAATAATTGGGTTTCTTTCGACCAAGCTCATTGCAAAAATCAGCAGACCCAGAATTTCGATTAATACATGCTTTTCTGGGGTTGCTGTAGTCTTGATCTGCATTTAACTTAGTTAATGGCATAAGGTCTCAGAGTCTTTCTGTCCCTTTGCTGTTATATATCAATATCTTCAGTGATGAATTATGGCAATGTCATTAGTAATATCTGGGAAACATTCTCATAATTAAAGCTAAACTAGCCCACATGCTTTAACAATCTGCAGTGAAAATGTTTGTCACCACTTCTGTTAACAGTGGAGCAAGGAAGTCTGGAACAGAAATGGCTCTACAGGACTAAAGAAAGAAATTGAAGTCTTCCTGTTTTATTGCCTCAACAAACTATTCTTCACTCCTGTCTCTTTCCCTTTCTGCACAGCAGTATATATCTCTTTTTCCAAAATGCTCATGTAAATAATGGAGAGGAAAGCCTTTTGTGTGGCCTTCACTGAATTTGCAAGCTGTGTGGTCAATATAGCTCAACTTCAATGAGATTTGTAAACCTCTGTGTGCATAAGAAAAAAATTAATAACACATATTTTCTCTTCATTGACTGTTTTTCTTGACACAGTAGTGCATATATGAAGGAAGAAAGGGAAAATGCGTTGACAAAAAAGTGAGGACTGCCTTTGAAGAAGGAAGGAAATTTTTCCTGGGTAGATTTATTCCATCTGTAATTAAAACACCTTAATGAACACGTAGCATACTCCAAATTCTTTGAATCACAGCTCTGCCTAGTGCTCGGATCTCTTCTCTTTGCTTTGGTCAGTGTTCTGCTCTGAGTTGTATGTTATGCAGCGTTTTGAAGAAACATGTGATTTTTATTTTTATGATGTTGATGCTAATTCTTAGCCATTTAGCTCCAGATGTTATCCAGAAAGTTTTACCTCCTATTGCCTGTGCAATGTCCCCATTTGTTCTTGATGTCTTTAGATAAATATTGCTTTATTCTGAAAGTGACAAGGAACTGCTTGAGTGTGCAGTGGTTAATGAGTGATTCAAACTGCTGCCTGTTTGTAGGTACTACTGCACCATGCATTGACTACACTTGACAAATCCTGTGTGTGTGTGGATATCTTGCAGCTCTCAACAGTAAGGTCTTAAGCAAAGTAGTGAGACTGCACCAACTTTGTGCTGGGTGTTTCAGCAGGCTGACTGTGGCTTTCCATCACCCTGTTGGTGCACAGCTCTTTGCAGGTCTAGATGCCTGCACCCTTTAGTTTAATTTTTGTTTTTCTCCATCTCCCTCAGCAGTGCAGCTTCAGAAAAATAAAAAAAAAAAAAAAAAAACACCAAACCTGCAAAGAACAACCAAGCAAACAAAAAAACAATTGCTTTGGACATCTAAAAAATGCATACGATATGTTCTTACATTAAGAAAATTCAATGCTGTGAGACTGAGGTACAGGCTGGGTAAATTATTTCCTTCCCAACTTTTTCCATCTCTGCAGTTTTGAAGGAATCACTGGACTTGGTACAAAAAAGAGGTAAGACTATTACCTTACCTTCATCTACAGAAGTAGTGAAAGGAAGCTACAGTCTTCATTTGGACAAGACCTTGAGAGCAAGGTGTTGGATAGGAGGCAAAGGCCAAGCAGCATCTTGTAGATCAAAGATGCCATGTGGCAGAGTGGGTGAGGTAGGTGGGGTTAGAAGGCAAAACAATCTCATCCACAACTTAATGTTAAAAGGACAAAAGTATGAGGTGCCCAGGCCATCTAGAACAAGATTTAAGTTGCACTCGTTGTTAATTGGCTACATCAGAAGGATGGTTCAGAGAAGTGTTGGCTCACAGGCTACTCCAGGCACTGTATCTGCTGCCTGCCTTCTCATAGCATGGAAGAAGCTTTGGGCAGAAACGATGTGCAGGTCAGGAAACACACAGGTTTGGTGTGTGGTTTGTCTTGCACAAAAATTTGTATATGTTCTCTTAAATCATGAAGCTTGGCAGTGTTTGAGCATGTAGATGCATGCTCCAAAGCTCTTACTGGTATTAAGCAGATAATACTGAAGCATACAGAATGGAAGAAAATTAAAAGGAAAATGTCTAGCAGGTTGTTATACAAACATCTGCCAAGGGTAACCACGTTATTTAAGTGTCTAGATCATGCTGCGTTGCATTTGCTTATGAAACCTTTCTGTTGGACCCATGTGGACAGGCCCTGTCCTTGGGAGTGCTGGGTTTACAGATACTGCAGTAGATGGCTATTGTCAGAGTGAGCAGGTGTATCCCAGAGGACTGAGAGCAGGCCAAGTCTTCAGCATTTTGGTAGTGATTTGTGGAAAGCGCAGACACTTGGGAGGGGCAACATATTAATGGTGAACAATTTAACGGCTACCTTGGATCTCAGGGAGTTTTGTTCCGCTCTTCACGTGGATCTACTTAACTGATGTGCTGACAGTAGAGGAGTGGCTTCGTGGGACCTGTTCTGGGGGCAAGGATCATGCTTCTATTTGACATCACTTTTAAGTAGACAATGAGTATCACTAACACTTCTAAGAGGTGACTAGTGGTACAGGGAATTCCCTGTGTCAAGAAGACACCTTAGAGCAGTGGGAGGTCTGTGCCCTGGAAAGGATGCTGGACATTGAGGCCAATCTCTGCTCTCTGCTTAATTGGAGGACATCTTCACATGTTTCATTCTCTCTTCAGTATCTCAGATCCGAACTTTCCCAAATCCATGTCAGTTCCCAGAGCCACATCAGCTCTTTCTGTGAAAAAGCGTGGGACACACTGACTTTTGTCTGCAAGTGGAAGACTTGGAGCGGATCCAGTGCAGGCAGAAAGGTGACTGCCCTGGGAAACTCTGCCAGCAGTAACGGAGGCATTTCTGCTGCCATTGGCACCAACAGGGCTTCTTGTTTTATTCTTGGCAAGCAGCAGTGGTGCTGATGTCCTGGGTGAGTGGATGCAATGGGGAGTTGTGCACAGTGGGGTGCTGGATTGAGTTCTCCATTAGGGAAAGCCTCTGTTCCCATTCTAGCACAGTCACTGCTCCAGAGCATCAGAAGAAAATACCTCTCTCAATCTTGTAATGCGCTGCCCGAGCAAATGTAAAATATTTAATCTGGCATTGCCAAAGGGGTGCTTTATGACTTATGCCAAATTACATTATATAAACATAATTAAAGGGTTAGCTTTGTTTGAATCTGTCATTCTAAGCAATAAAGATGTCAGATAATTTAGTGTTACATTTTGATACTCACCTTATTAAGCTAGTAAGTGTTTTTGTGTGTGCATGTATGTATGTGCAAGCAGTGTTCTCTGGGTTAGGTTCATTTTAAAGATGACTGAGTCTGAAGATGTTGCTGATGGAGTCGGGGAACATTGTTTGCTGAAAAACTGGCTTCCAATATTTGCTCTTGAGCCTGGGCACTTATGGTTCCCAAAACTGGAGGCTGGGAGGAGCAAAATAACCCTGGTGCCCCTACAGTAGCAGGAGAGGGTGAAATTGCTGTGGTTGAGCTGGGACTGTGCTTGGGAACTCATTGCATCTATTGTGGGACACGGGTGGGATACACCCAAAAACGGTCAAGCTGGTGTGCAAGGAATAAATAATATAAAAAGATTTAACAAGGTTGATGCTTCTCTCTGCCCTGGAGACCTTTTGTGTCTGGAATTTTACATTTTCACCTACTAGTGATAGCATTCACTTATCCAGTGTGCTTCACTGAAAGTCTACTACTTCAGCCAAATCTTGTCCTGGTTGTTCAGCTGTGGAATTTGAGGTGGCTAACTGAGTTACTGAAGACACAGGTGGCCAGTTACTGCTCATGCTGTGTGTACCAGCCCTGATCAGCCTCACTATGGCATGGGATGAACCAAACATTTGCTGGAGCCCAGGGCACATTCGTTCTTTGCTGTCTGGGAGGTTTCAGTTCATGATGTTAGGTGCTGTGTGTGCCACTAAGCTGGCCCTGGTGTGGTTTGATATGATGGGTATGTACTGGCTTCTGGAGCAAAAAAACACCCTCCCTCCCCCAGCTACTCTATTTTGAGACCTGTGTTACAACTGCTATGTCAATGGAAAAACAAACCCAAATCCTGTCAAGTGCTAGGACAAATATTTTTAAGGTTATTTTAAGGTTTGTAAAAAAAATTTAAACTAGAGAGTAAAATGTATTTTGCATGATTAAACTGTCCCAAATCTACAGAATTGAACACACAGACTCTTTCTGGGATATAAAAATGAAAGGTGTCTCTGAGCCTAAGACTTGCGTTATTGGTATCTGAGACCATTTATGAATTAATAGATGCAATTACCCTTTGAAATCTGTTGTCAAGATAGGCTTTGTTTGAAGTTGGCTTTCCTTTTGGCTGCTATTAAGTAAACTGATCGAGCTATAACACGCTGTTTGTTCACCTTTCCAGAACAGCGGGTGCACACAGAGCTGAGTTTGTCATTCGTTCATCATTCAAATAGCATAAAGCCTCCTATTTAATATTGAGGAGTTGCTGCTGGATGCCTGAACAGCTCAGGCATGCTAGAGAATTAAAAAAAAAAAAATACACCATTCAATTAAAGACCAGGGCAAAAATAGATTCAGGGTTTTCTGTTTCAAATTAAACTCTTAAAAGCCACTTTCATGAATTTCTTCCATTTGAGTTTTGGATCCAGTCCTAAATGCTGGGTCTCAAATCCTGAATTACTCCACAGTAATGTTGGTGATAGGCTGATTCCAAATAGCAGATCTGATCACATTGAGGCTTTGAGTCTCCAGCTTAGGTTCGGCAGAGCCCCATGGCCCATGTGAGTCCAAAGAAGACCTCCATCTGCCTCCCCGCATCCTGTCCACCTCCAAACAACCCATCCAGTGCCCATCTGTATAAATATAATCAAGTATCTGAGGCGAGAAAAAGAAAAATATCTCATCTTTGCCTACCTTGCTTTAAGTTCCATCACAGGTACGTGGAATTTGTCTATCGTGACCATGCAGTGCATTTGCTGTAGGATTTGTGCTAGCTGTGGGGGCTGGTAGGGGCTAAGCCTTTCACAAGTTCAATTAATAAATTAAATGTGGTGGCAGACCTGCAATGTTTCCCAATCATTCTCGGAGTATCACAACAAACCTTCCTCATCTTGGGAATGGTATCTAGGGAGGTATCTGGCTTTCTAATCTGGGTTTGGTTTGGACTCATCTCTACCCAAAATATTATTTTAACCACTCTTTGTATTTCATTTCCATACTTTCCCTTCAGTATGCTTTGAGAAAAGATTCTGCCAAAGACAGAAATGCTTTGAGCCCTGGAAAACTTTTTTTTTTTTTTTTGCTGTGTATATGGAAGGCGGTGTTTTGCTTGGCTTAACTTGTGAAATACATGGCACAACCTGCATGAAATATTTGAGGCTATGAGGAGACATGAGCAATTCTTGAAGAAAAAAAATAAGGGGGCGGGGGGGGGGGGGGAAGACAGTTATTTTTTCATTCAGTGGTCTCATTTGCTTAAAGCCACACCCAGACATGAGGTATGGGGCAGAGCAGGGATGGAGAGCTGATTTATGAACTTGTAAAATTAAAGTTCTTTTAAAATTAAAGAGAAACAAAGCAGTCTCCAAAAATCCTCAGACTCATGGTGAGGCTTCTACATACGAGAGCAGGAATTAAGCCATTAATGCTTGATAAAAATTCATGAGGCTTCCTAGGCAGCAGGGGCAGAGATGAAAGCACTGCCTCATGTACTCAGGCTGCTGGGAAAAGGGCTGCCAAGTGCCCCGTTCTCATCAGGATGGTCTTTTCCTGCAGAGGGTCATAGTAGGAGGTGGAAGGGTAAACAGGAGTTTATAGGGTCGTAAGATATCTCAGGCTGGCAGAGAACTCTAGGCGGTTTCAGTTCATCCTCTGTAGGTTTCCAGTCCAACATCCATCTCAAAGCACGGTCACCATGAATTGGTGTCTTCTGCCCTTGGAGTGGCCAACTGGCTCCCAATAAAAGGGTGGTGAAGATATGGAAGAAGAAATATTTGTTCCACTTTTCACCCAGCCCAAACGAGAGCAGCTCTTGGGCTGTCCTGGTTCATACTAGCCTGCTGGTGCTCCTCAGGGGCCCTGGCACAACCACAGTGCAGCAATCATCAATGCTGAGGATCAGCAAAAGCCCTGTCTTTTTGAGCTGTGCATTCCCCAGGAAGGAGGGGTGCTGTGGTTACTGTTTGCTTTCTGCTCTTCACGGCAAGTCTGAAACAGACTGTTTCTCAGAATGACTAGATCAGGACAGGCTCCACTGTGTCATCACACTGTCTACAGGCAGTGTGTTTAGCTGTGATGAAGCAAGTTGACCATCACTTGCACCCTAATGCTTCCAGGGCCCTGTAATACCACACCAGAGCAAACCAAGATGCGAATTCTGCCTCTCAGGTTTCCAAATCCAAAACCTGGCTCTGTGGAGGTGTAAGACAGGACACCAGTGGAAATGTTGAGTTGCTGCGGGACATTAGCTGGCTCCTTGGCACTTCTGCCTGTGACTGGTGGGCACTTGGTGCTCTGGTTTGCTTGGAGATTTTTGCTTTACACCTTGCCTGGCTGCTTTCCCAACCTGCCTCCAGCTGCAAAAGAATGTCTTCTCCGTCAGACTCTGGCATAGCAGACTGTACCCAAGTTTGGAGAGTTGGTGGGATGCTGGAAGTCCAGCAGTGAGAGCCAGCATTGGAAGAGCTTTACTTTACTGTACTTCAGTTTTTGCCACTCAGGGAGATTTTATTTTTCACAGTATTTTTTCTTTTTTTTTTTTTTAAGTCAGCAATAAAATAGGAAGGCTTAGTCTCCTCGGCCACCTCTGCTTATTTGCTGATTTTTTTTCTTAAATTGCAAAGTGTCCTTTAGAGGTGTCCAACGGGGCTGCCAAGGGCTATATTTTTATCTCAGGTGGATCTGGTAGCTGACGGACAGACAGGATTACCCAGCTTGAGAAGTTGATTTGGAGAGATTTCTGCAGCCGGTGGTGGCATGGGCCACCCATCTCTGGTGGCCTCCATGTCTGCAGCACAGCATAGGCTGCACACCAGCAGCTCAGTCACATCTCTTGGATACCTCTTCCTTTTGCTCGTAGCTTTTAAGGATCTTACAGGCAACAGTGGTGTTGCGGGTGAGGGGTGGGGGGGGAGGAGAGGAGGAGACTTACGGACATTTAAAGCAGAAAAAAAGGGAAATTGACCCAAATTCCTTGATCCCACCATTTCTTCCAGTAACCTGTACTATGGCTGGAGCTACAGCTTGTCCTTCACAGCCTGGTGGTGTTTGGTCCTCAGCATAACAATGTGTTAATTCTGGAGTGTCCTAAGAAGTAATTTTCTTCTGCAGACTTCCACAACTCCAGTGCAACTCTGGGTCCAGCTTCAATAAACCAAAGAAGGCTAAAAACAGCACTTTTAAAAGGCAGCATTGGAGAATATAATGTCCATAGTGGTTCTCAGAGTGACTTCTCAAATCAATCCTTTCCTTCAGCAATGTAAAAGAAAACTTAGGTAGAAATGAAAAGATTGCACTGGGAGGAATGGGAGCACAATCATCAGGACGACTCCGGTGAATGGTTCCTGATATAGTCTGTCTGTGATGGTTCCTCCCAGTACTAGTAGCTCCTCCAATCTGAGTATCAACTCTCCAAGCCAACATCTGCAGCTTGTCTCCAACTTGAGCTTTTATCGTAACTGACAGGGAAAATTGCCTTTTGGGTAGAAGAGAAGTTCTCCCTACTGGGTTCTGGAAGCAGAGTGCGTGCGCGGGGCCCTGGCACTTCTGTTGCAGGAGTCATTAAGTCTATTTGATTTGGATGTTATTGGCATTCCTCCTGCGTGGCCCACGAGCAAGCATTGACATCAACCCTGGTACAGAAAATGCTGAGCTTTGGGAGAGGGGAAAAAGGGGAAGGGGAAATTGGAAAACTGCTCTCAGGGGGTGAGGACTTGCCATCACTTGATGAAAGTCATTTAAATATTGCATTAAAGCAGGAGAAAGGAGCATTGCCTCCTGTTCTCTGCTGACAAGAGCAACTTGTTGCTATTTTCTAGTCAGCAGCCACTTTTTTTTGGACCCAGAAACAGAAGTTATTGTGCCTAACAGGAGGGTGGGCTCAGGGGAGTAAGAAAGGATGTTTTTGCTTAGGAGAGAGCAAGCTCTGAGCATGTGAAATAAACGCACCAGCGATTTCTCTCATTCTGATGCATGACCTAAAGATAATTTTGAAGAGTTAAAAACTGGGCAAAAAAATCATCCAGGTGCTTGACATAATGATCATGAGTCCCACGTGGGCACCCTATTCAGCCAGACAGGTTCTGCCATCCGTGCTTAGTTTGATCTTCCAAAATAACTGGGTGTGAACTTGGATATTTCCATGTGTATGGCAAGATATAACGTGTCTGTAACAGTTCTAATCCTGGGTATTACCTCTTCTCCAAACAGCAGAGATGTACTGATATACACACCCTGCCTCCCCGCATGCGGGTGGATAATTAGGAAGACAAAATCCTGTTGCTTGTATGTTCATACACGTCTTTCTGAGCAACTCCATTTTTTCATATCAAACACGTGTGGTGGAAGCACAGTTGTTATTGGATATTCTGTGTACTGTGCTTGTAACCCAAAAGTGAGACAGATTTTGGTACATAATCATTCTACGTGACACAGTTAAATGATGGATTCCAAGCCCTGTGCCAATGCAGGAATGAATAATGTGCCTGACATGCCTTAGAGGAAATTTCAAGACAGGACAAATTGAATATATTAAATTGAATGACCATGTGGACTGTTACCTTTTCCTGATTTTCTTTAATATATTTTCATGATAAAAGCAACACCAACAAACCCAAATTATTTGATTAAAATCCTCCTGGCTGGTAATGAATAATATTTAAATGTTTCTATTTCATAGCTGCACTTCCAAAGTAAGTGTAGAGAAATGCACAGGTAATATTTCTTCCACTATCAGTCTTGTTCAGTTGTCTGCATGTTGCCAGGTTACTCTGCTTACTTCTTCCTATTCAGGAAAAAGACCCTGAAATCTAAGGCATTTATATGGAATATTAATTAATATTTTCCTTTTTATATTTTAATGAATTCTTAAGTACCTCTTTAAAAAATAATAATAATTTTAAAAGCCTTGCATTTTCCTCCAGATGAATATCAGCTCTTAAAAGAGAGACAACAAAAAACTTTAAAGTGCTTTTGCCAGTTCGGAACCGTAGAATCTTAGAATTATTTAGGTTGGAAAAATCTCTAAGGTCATCAAGTCCAATGCCTCTATTTCTGCTTTAAATTCTAGGATAACTGTTTTTGTGATGTTAATTGATTTATTAAGAGAGCTGCGTGCAGGATGAAATATGAGTGCACGAGATGAATCCATGCAGTGGTTAAAGAGATTGGGAAAAAATATATTTAGAATTGTAATGAAATTATTCCAAAGTATCTTCCTTGGAATTAATGGATTTATCTTGGAGTCCTTCTCTTGGAAGTAGGAGGTTGGCTGCAGCTGGGGTAAGAGAGTGGATTTCTCTGAAATGCAAGAGAGAAAGGAAAGAATATAAGATCTGAAATGATGCAGAACTGGTTTCTCAAAAATCCTCTCTTTCTAAAACCTTTTTGTCTGACTTGACATTTTTTTGGGGAAAAAAAACAATTATGGAATGGTAGAGAGGTTTGTGTGAGTGAAACGGGATGGCTTTGTTGCAAAATTTGAGGTTAATCACTGGGCCTTTTCTGTGCCAGTGCCTCACCAGTTTGTTCAAGTACATTTAACTGTCTTTAAAGGAAAGAAAAGAACATCTCAACAGATATTTGTGGTTTGCTATTCAATCATTCAGTCCCGGATACATGCAGATGTGTTGGTGTTTATCACAAGAGCAGTGTGAAATTATTTAGGTCAATTTTAATGCTTCGTGCCTTGCTTCAAAGGTGCGTGGAGTTCCAAGTGCTGTGGTTAATGTAGCATCATCACAGGTGGCACCTGATGGTCCTAGATGGGTCAGTGAAATGGAAGCATTCAGAACAACCCAGCCCTTCCTGGACATTGGAAATGGATGCTGAATGGAGAAAGCTCCAGATGCAAGTTTCTGAACAGGCAGGATCAGACCTGGCTGGTAACTCAACTGTGTAGCTGTACCTAGGAAATAACTTGCTTGTGTTCAACAGACAGAATAAAAGGGTGGAAAATGGATTAAATCACTTGCAAAGAATCAACCTGTCGCGCATGAAATGACAAATGGTTATTTTAAAGGGCGGCGAGGGATATCCTCACACTAATGAGGGGATTATGAGTTAAATTTTGATATGTTGAAGCCCTGGATACGAAAGGATAAGCTTTCAAAGTGAGCATGTACAGCTGCTTGTACTTGCTCACTAACCCTTCCGACATGGGTCCCGTGGGCATTCCCCCACAGCATCAAGAACATCGCTGAGGCAGGAGGAAGACATGCTGGATGTAGAGTAGCAATGAACCAGGAATTGCTTTCCTTTATGCACATGGTGTCTTGGCTGAATTCAGCCTGCTCCTTCTCACCTGGTTGCCATTTTTGTCATAAGATTGAATATGGAAATGTTAGTGCAAAATACTTCGACTGCAGTGTGCTGTATGTTTCTGACCTGACAATACTTTCTCTATATATGAAGACCTCTGTATCATGTTCTGCTGTTTCTGGGCATTTATTCAAGGTTCATGAAAACAGGGAAAGACAATTAATGTGTAACACCAGTCTGATGGCTCTTGCTTTCCTCAAACACAGTATGGAAAGAGGAGTTAGAGATCAAAGGCTGCAGAATTGAACTAAAATGCACCATATGTCATAAGCATAATATTTTAACATGAGAGAACACATGATCCTCTTGTCCTAAGGAAAGATTGATAAGAAGCTTGAGGTTGGCATTATGCTAGCCCCAAGGGAATAGTAGTAGTGAATTTGCATAACAAAGATGAAGTTGCATAATCTTTTTATTTCTAACTCATTTTCAGTTAGCAATCTCTTGAAATTTTCAGCTTTCAGCCTGAAAATTTCTGGGCTTGTTTTCAACCTGGAATAAGCCTATGTACATGTGTAAAAATATTTAAGCCAAAAAATACTAAGTTGTATCTGCATCTAATAGAAAAAAAAAAAGAGAAAACACTTTTCCCGTTACAATTATTTTTTATAATTCCTCCTATAAATGTTGATAGAGAAGAAACAGCTGGTTTTGCGTGTTGAAGTGTGGTTTGGGAATAGCTTTTGCAGAGCAGTGTCTTTCTTTGTTAGAATAGTGCCATAAATCTGTTCTAACCTTGTAAGTTTGGGGTACAGGAACATCACCGTCAGGGAGCTGAGCTGCAAACAATTTCTGAAGTGCAGCTCTTCACTTAGAAGTGGCTGTGAAAAATTCCCACACTGAGGGGAAAGTAATAAATTACACAGCTTGCGCTGAGCCTCCGTAGTCTGCAGTTAAGGAAGGTTCACTAGTGATGCCTAATTAAAAGCTTAATAAATATATAGAATTGTAGAATGGCTTAGGTTGGAAGAGACCTTAAAAATCATTGAGCTCCAGTCCCCTGCCATGGGCTGGTTGCCTCTACCAGCTTAGTCTGCTCAATGCCCCATCCAACCTGGCTTTGAGCTTTTGCAGGATGGGGCACCCACATCTCTCTGGGCAGCCTGTGCAGGGCCTCACCACCCTCTGAGTAAAGAGTTTCCTCCTAGCATCCAACCTAAATGGTTCTTCTAGTTTAAGGCCATTCCACCTTATCATTATCAGACCACATAAAAAGTCAGTCTCCTTTCTGCTTGTATACTTATTACACTACATAATATATATTAATATTTTATATGTTATGCTTCTTGTATTAATATTATAAACGCATTACTTTGAATTGCTTTTTTTTTTTTTAATTAAGAATTTATTATAATTATAAAACAATATTGCTTAGGAAATTCTGAGTTGGAGGGAAGGATTTCCTGCTGAATAGCTGAGCGTGCATAGCTGCAGCTTTATATTGGATAGATAGGGGCTGTGACCATAACCTCACATCAGCTTTTACACCTCCTCAGTCTACAAGATGAGGAGAAACATTATCTCATCTCCCAACATTGTCTCACGGGGTTCATTCTCTGCTATGTGAGGCACACCGTGTGCTGGGCTGATGCTGTGATATCATGGCCAAGCACGTCCCATGCATGGGGGCTGACCTCATGCGAGCTGCTGCTGTTCTTTTTTGTTTGAGGATTTTTTTGGTGGGGTTTTCATTTTTTGTTTATTTTTCAGGCCTGGAAAACTCTCCTTTTGCAGCAAAGTCTCTATAGAGTGCAATGCCTTTTGTCCAACTCTGCAGAATCCCATTGCACACTGACTTCCCAAGATGAAGACCCCTGAGCTGAAACTACAGCAGAGCTTGCTTGTAATGACCCCTACATTTGACATTTTATTTTAAACAGCACATTTTTAACCTGTGTGCACTAATCTCCTGTTATGCTCCTTATGAGTCTGACAGCTCTCCCTGTGTAAGCCAAGCAGTTCCTGGGTGCAATGGATTCACTTCTGCATTTGGTGGTTTTTGTCATAAATCAAAGCCACTCAGAATCAACGTAATGAGTCTGTTCTACTCCTAGGTCATAGTTTAAAACCCAGAGTAAAATGTGATAGTGATGCTAAGAGTACTGAAAGCTGATTTGAAAATCATCCTTTTTTTTTCTTAACATGCATGTAAATGCAGATCCTGACATTTGAGCTGGTGGAACTTTTCTGAGATACATAAAATTAGATAGTTGTATTTGTTTGTATTTGCTGTCTGCCATTCATGTTGTTTGCCTTGGTTAAGTTTCCAATTTTCCTTTTATACAGTCTTTGCATACTGATTAAACAGACTCAGTGGGAACATTCTTTTTTCTGCCTGCTTTGTCATAGCCACCTTCCCTGGAATCCCAGGATGTATTTTTTCCCTCATGAAATCAGATCCAGTAGCAAATACAACACCTTAACTATCACACCAGGTGGAGACAGGGAAGTAGCCTGGGTGCTATATTTAATGGTAGGGGTAGAAGTCCTAGAGCTGGATACAATATTCTTGCCTCTGTTTGCTGTAGAAATGGATTTTAGCCACAATCATAATCTATCAACAAAGCTGTGAACATGCAGCAGGGCAGCCCCATTCCTGAGCTTACAGGTTCTGTTGGCAGAAAAAAATGAGATTCGAAAAACAAAGTGTTTGTTTCAGTTACAATTACTTTGTGTTCAAAGCCCAGAATTATCACAGGGATTTGTCTCACTGATCTTTTCAGAAAAGCAAAGCTGACCTTGGTTCCTATTCACGTCTACACTGCAGAGACTGAAAATCAAGGCAGAGAATCATAGAATCAATTGAGCTGGAAGGGACCCATAAAGGCCATCTAGTCCAACTCCCCTGCAATGAACAGGGACACCTGCAGCTCCATCAGGTGCTCAGAGTCCCATTCAGCCTGACTTTGAGTATCTCCAGGTGCGGAGCATCCACCACCGCTCTGGGCAACCTGTGCCAGTGCTTCACCATCCTTACTGTAACAAGATTTTTCCTTATATCCAGTCTATATCTCCCCTTTTTGAGTTCAAAACCATTTTCCCTTGTCCTATCCCTTCAGAGAACAAAAATTGTTTTCATGCAAAATTAAAAGCAAAGAAGACTTCTCCCTGGTAAGGTGGCAACTCACTGCTCAAGATAAATCTACTTCATGTGGGAAGGATAAATTGTCCCTTAAAAACAACTTTGAATGCATGATGGTGAGCAACAACTTTATCTTTTGATGAAGTGACCAAGTAGACCACTGGTCTGCTGCAACAGTGTCTGATATTTGGGGACCCTAAGTTTTCATTAGTGGATCCCATTGAGCAGGGGCAGTGCTAACACATCTGTACCCAACTCCTTATGCAAGGGTAGATTTGCTTTTCACAAGCCATGAAAGCCATTTGAGATGAATAAATAGCTGGAAGCAAGAACGGGATTTGACCAGGGCAGGAAGTTAGGTCTGTGGGAGGGAGGTACGCTTAGGACATCTCTCCACATACATGTTAAATTGATTACCCAAAAAGCTCCTGGACCACTTGCATTTCTGAGGGGACTAAGAAAAAGATAGCAACAGCAAGAAGATTGTGTTGGTCCTTAGCCATGCCACCCCAGAGCAACAGAATGTAGACCAAACTGTACTGCAGTGTAAGCAGGCTATAATGAATTGCTTTAATTAGGAAAAAGCTAAAGAGAGGGAAAGCTTCACTGTTCATTTCTTCAGTTGAGAAAAAAAACAGAGATGAGAGACTAAACGGGGAGATTATTGCATTATCTGTTACAATGAGCAACATGTCCTGGTATAGCACACAGCATGAGCTGCTTGTAGACTGGGTATAAGGATCAAGTTCTTACAATAAGGGTAGTGAGGCACTGGAACAGATTGCCCACAGAGATGGTGGATGCCTGATCCTTGAAGACATACAAGGTCAGGCTGGACAGGACTCTGAGCACTTCAATTGACTTGCAGACATCCTTGTTCACTGCAAGGGATTTGGACTAGATGACCTTTGGGGGTCCCTTCTAATTCAAATGATTCTATGACTCTATTCTGGTCTCTATGCCTCAGACAGGGACCGAGAAGAGTTACCTTGGTAAGAAAGAGGAAAAGGAACATCTCTATTGATGTGCAAAGAATGACCTTCTTACAGATGGTCATGGTAGTGCTTCTGGTTTTCCCTTCAATGTTGGCAAAAAGAAGTAAGGAAAGACTCATTACATTTAAACAGTGAAGAATTCAAACCAATAGGATTCTCTCTCATAGCATAAGCCTGTATGGTTATGGCCCTGGGATGTCCAAGGATTCATTCTGCTTTGGAATAGATTTTTATTTAAAGTATTCACCTGGAGGACTCTGTACCCAGCTCTTGGCACAGGGCCCTCCTTGATTCCTCCCATGCCTGGAGATGTCACAGATAACAGGCACAGCTGAGCAGCCCTGGGTCTGGATAGGGATGGTGAACATCCCATCCAACCACTGCCAGTTCTGCAGGCTTGGTCCATGCACAGGCACCTTGGGTGCATCCGGACTGCTGGTCATGGTGAGACTTTGGATCTGCTTCCCCTCCTTCAGCATTCAGACCCCTCCTAAGCTGCCTGAAAGTGTTAAATCCTGAAAGAGTTAAATCCTGAGAGGAATACACAAACAAGCCCAGCATGCAGAGCACTTCCTTGCTGAGCTGTACAGTGAGCCAGCCCCTTGGGAATGCTGAGAGGAATGTAGCAATCAGGGCATAACTCACTCTGTTAAGTACTTTTTTGCCTCTATCTCGTGGAGAGTTTATTTTGGCAACTGTGGAGCGTGAAGAGAAAATGAATGTTCCAGTTATAAGTATTGCATATCTTCAGTGAAGAGAGCTGCCCAGATGGGATAGGACAGGGTTACTTTCCTGAGAATGAAGCCCAAGTCTTATCCTGTTTACTGAGACTTGTAGATGGGGTCCATGGGAGAAAGGACAAGCTTTCTTGCTGAAACCAAGGGAAAACCTTCTTTGATGTCTGGTCCAGCTCGATAGCAGACAGAAAATTGTAGACCAGAATTTATAAGTGGAATTAGTCCTGGCAGAAGGTTTGGGTAGAGCTTGAGAGTGAATGTGGAGTTGCATTCAATTCCAGAAAGGAGAGATTTATTTCTACAATGTAGTTACATATGCATGTCAGAAATATTGCTGGAAGATCCTTTGGGAGACAAGGCACAGCCATGTTTTATTGCAAGGCAGTAAGGCAAAGCAGGTGTGGGCTGGGTGCTGGGTGACAACTTTGACTCAGGCTGGGAAAACCTGCAGAACCTGGTACAGCGTGCACCATCCGCCAGTTCTCATAGTGGATAAACATCAAGCTCAAAGAAAAATACAACATCAAAATAATCCTCCTGCCATCTCTATTGATGTGCAAAGAATGACCTTCTTACAAAGGTCTTTTGATGAACTAATCCAAAATAACTGTTGTTCCTAACATTATGTTGCCAAAACTTGTGAGAGCTCTGTTTAAACATTATCTGTTCTTCTGTTTTGTGTCCCTTTATGTGGAAAGAAGTCCAGAGGGTGTGTCTGCCAGCACTGTAGATATCCTCATGCATTTGTGGCCCCTGAGCAGGCAGGATAGGCCATATTATCCTTTGGTGTGGGGATCACATTAGGAGCAAATCCTGGATTGTTTCTTTACCTGGATATGCATGTCCACATGGCAGCCACAGGACCTGCAAACACGTTTGCTCCTGCTGTCTATAACAGTAGAGGAACTAGGATTTTCCAGTTATCTGAGCACTACTCAGGTACTACTGAGGACTTTGACATCAGTCACCTCTCTAGAGGAATAAAACGTTGCAGATGGCACAGTACACTGTGACCACTGCAAGTGGTGCCTTTGCTCCCCAGATTGTTGACCCCGAATGTGAGCCACAGTCTGTGCACTGATGAGCTTGGACTTGTGGTGGCTTCAGTCTGTGCTTGATACTCAGCTGAAATGTAGATGAAGAATGTGACAAAGGGTCAGTGAAGCCAATGAAAATACAGATACTGCTGCTACTAATGTCCCAAGGAAAAGCCTAAGGGACAGGTCCTCAGAAGAGAAGCTTGGTTGAGTAAATACCTCTTTGTTCATCTTGCATCAAACTCTACCATTCAGGCCTAAGGCTAGAATCTGAAACCTGTCTAACTTACAGATATCCCATGGCAGTTGTAGGTATTACTTTACCTTCAGCTTTAGTCAGTGTAGAGAGCAGATCCTGTGGTCATCTTGTTGGTTTAACTGCCTCAAGTCTTCTGGCTCACATAGCCTGATATCTCTTTGAACCCTCGGTCTTGTAAGACATTTTGTCTTTAAACAAGGAGTCAATTATTGCTGCAGGCCAAATCCTTTAAGCCAAACCTGAATAACTGGTTAGTTATAGTCCTCTATGTCTTTGGTTTCCAGTGTTCCTCTACCCTTTTGTAATGATCAGCAACAAGCAAATGACAATGAGAACAGGGTATTGTCTTCTCTTGCAGATGATTAGGAAATTTATTCCCTTAAGAAATTTTGACTGAACTCAAGAGTACTTTTAATTCTGCAGGAAAGTTATAAAATACAAAAGATTTGGTAAAACATCAGTTTATTTTCAATGGAGCTAACAGGCTAGGTGTTGTCTTGATCTGCTATTGAAATTCCAAATGATTCATGGCAAATTCTCCTAATTCTCCTGATCACTGTTATCTGACACTGAAACAAGCAATGAAACCATTCTCATTTTGGCAGACAGATATACACAACCTCTGTAGTGCACAAAGCAGTGCCGAACACTGCTGTCCCTCTGGGATTGTCCAAATGCTTGAATTTAGGAGACACCTTGAGTAAAGGCCTAAAAACTCTGATATTTCACAATCCTAGTGCTGCTATGCGTGTTTTTTGTTCTTGGGCTTTTTTTTTTTTTTTTTTTTTTTTTTTTTTTTTTTTTTTTTTTTTTTTCAACTTTCCCTAACAACTATGTTATTTTGGTAAGAACTTTCATTTTTCATTTCCTTGGCAGCATTATAACAGTACCAATGTCACAAGCAAAGACTTTGAGAGTTGTGAGGAGCACTAACATTTTTCCAGCTGTGAACACTGAATGGTTAAATAAAATTAATTGGCTTTGTGTATTTTATATCTGAATAACACCTGTTAACTGCCAAATAACCAATACTCCATGGACTACTGCAATTGCATAGAAAAGCTATAAGAATGCCTCTGATAAGCTTTATCTTGGTCAATATTTATGCAAAGAAAGCCACTTCAAATGAATCATTGCAAGTTTCCTCCTTTCCTGAGTAAATTACTATGTCCACTATAAATCATGTCCCTGTGAATTCTGAATTATCTGTTTCTCTGAAAAGCTTTTTCCTCTGTACGCTCTATGAAAATTCCCATTACTCCCTGTTCAGAAAATTTCCTTCCAGTGACCGGGCTCACTCTGAACCTATCTGTGATATGTCACAAAAACTGATCACTGCAAGTATTCTGAGATTGTTCCAGCTGTGGCTGTGTGTATTTATTCTGAGCTTGGCTGAACACTGACACAGATGAAATAGAGATGGTTTGTTTTCCCATGGCTGCACCCATTCCATGGATACTTCCATGTCCAACAGATTTTACTTCGATGGAGTTTTTTATTGAAAAAAGAACTGATGAATGTGCTTTTTTAAAAGAATCTGACAGAATAATAGATTATTGCACACACCCATATATAAAATAAAGCCTGTGATCAAAAAGCACCTGTGACTATCAGAAATGAAAACATTTTGCAAATGCAATTAATATATTACTATTTAATCATATCATAATCAGGTATGTTTCTACTTCTGATTTTGCTGATTGTCATGAATGCCACAATATTTTGGCTTTGCACAGTACAGTGAAATAGTAAAACAGAAAGCTGTACAGTTTCTAAGAGCTACCATGAAGATTCTTCCATCAGTGGGTGGCCAAATAAAAAGGTATTTAGTAAACATGAAAATGGGCATATAAGGGCTTGCCTGCACGAATGGATGCAAATAGATGCGAGCTCTTCTGTTGCTGCCCAAGCCAACTGAGCATAAGCCAGCTCTACATTCATGAAGTGCTGGACTTAAATATTATACACTGTTTGTTAGTAGTGGGCGTTAGATCTCTTCCAGTAGAGAGAGAGTTCGCGTGAGCATAGTGTGATGCTGAAACCAGCTCCAGTCAAGATGTCTTGGAAGGCAGACAGAGGAGCCTGCATGTGTCAGCCCATCTGTGTAGACATGCCCTAAGCCAGGCTGAGTAAAATCTGGTACCTCAATTAAAAATGATGTTAATTAATTCAATAAACCAAAATTTTGCCTACTCTCGGCATGAATCTGTATTGGAACAAGAACATTGTTTTACATTTCCTGCACAGACTAAATAATAGAGCTTATATGTTTGAAGTTGGAGATTACAAAATTGACTTAGATTACTTCTGTTTGAAAACACCTTTTTTTTTGTGTTTTCATCTCATGTTGGGTGCCTATGTGGTTCCCATCCACAGAGAGCCTGGGCATCTTGTTGTCTTTGATGTACCAACTCTAACAACACCCCTGTGAAAAAGAGACATGCTTAGGTGGATGAGAAACAGAGACAAAAAGGAGCTTTCCCAAGGCTATGTGCCTCATCATGCAGTGTCATCCTGAACCAGCTCTTCCAAAGAGTCATTCAGTGTCTTAAGCCTTCCTTTGAAGTTCACATTGGGCCTCTTTCATTTGAAAAAAATGATATATATATAGAGAGAGAGAGAGTTGCTTTTTCTTTCCAGGTTCTGTGTGTAACAGGTCATGCACTGCTGGGGCAGCATGAGGTCAGTGCAAGCAGATCCCTGCACTTCATGGCTATCACACCTGATCATGTCATGGTCTTGAGCAATGGCCTATGACCATGCACACAGTTTCAATGTTAGCAAATGCCTTGGCAGGGATTTGCCCTGAATTACAACATCCTTTGAGCTGGTGTGTTGGAACTGTTTTGGGGAATGCAAGAGCACAGGGCTGTTCCCAAAGCTCACCCTTTGGGATGGAGGGAGTGTATGCTCATTTCTGCTGGGACAGGATGGAGAGAGGAATGCCATGCTATGGGTAAACATCCGGATTATGAGTACCTTTGGGGGTGAATGATTTCATATTGATGACTGGGAAGCAGCAAAGCAGGCTGAATTAGTGTAGTAAAGTATTAATTAAGGAGGAGATTGCCATAATGTTACAAAAAAATTTCTATGCTGTTTTTCCAGCACTGCTTTCAGGAAAGTCAAAATATCAAGGCACGCATCCTAGATGTGATCATGTTTCTACTCATTTGATTATGGATGTTTGACTCAGGAAAAGTCTTTGAACTGGCATTGATTTTGCAGCAGTACACAGTGGGAAGTGATGTGAAATAGCAGGGACTTCGATGCTTCACAACAGTCAGCTGGGAAGTAGGGCACAGGCTTCTGTTTCATCTCAGATAGTGAGAACAGGTCACCAGTGCTTTGCAGGTGCACAGGGAGGTGTGTTTTTAGGGTGCTTCTTGATTCCCAAGGTAAGCAGATGTGCTTTGAAGCAGCTGAGGTTTCTGAGCTTTTCTCATGGCCCCACTAGCCTAAGGATAGGGAACGGGGTTGGGCTTCAAACGATGAGTTGAATTCTACCCTCTTTGAAGTCATTGGCAGAAATTCCTGGTACTGGCTATGAGCACTGTTCGTCTGGAGGAGCATCAGACAAGCAAGGTGCTTTGTCTTCTATTGACCAGTTTAACTGGACGGCTTGGACTGGGAAGACCCTGCAGGGCACACAGGTTAGGTTGGCCAGACAGACGTGCTGACTGCTTCGCTGACTTGTGCCTTGAGGTCTCCTTAGAGCACCCTGTTAGTATTTGTTACAACCAATCCCTGTTTCCTCCCTCCTTTGAGAATCTGTTCATAACTTGTGTGAACAACTCTGAGTCCTAGAGTATAGAGCTACAGTTTAACAGGCTCTAAGAGGTGCTGACAATTAAGAATATAAAATATTTCATATTTTATATTTCAAAATATTATCAGCCTTTATCATGGGAAATTAATGTGGTTTTGCTGTTTCATGTGATTTGTTGTGTTCCTGGTGGCTGACTTGAGGCTCTGCAAGTGGTGCCTGATGCAGCTGAAGTGGAGAGAGAAAACAGTCAGAGAAGGTGAAGTGACAGACAGTGGTTGGCCTTGTTTTTTCTATAGATGATGTGGCCTTGAATTCTTCACCTGCTCCTGTGAGCTTGTGCTATGCTTCAATATGTATGATCTGGCACATAGCTATAGGTACTAATACACACTTACCAGTGGCATGCAGCCATGCAAGAAACAACCGGATATATTGCATTGTCCCAAACATAAGAAAGTGAAAATTCACATTGCCACATAGTGACTGATGGTACTGAGCAAGTTACCCGGATTACAAGCTTGTTGTCTGGCTGTCTTTTTGCCCCTTAAAGCCAATGACATTTAAGAGTCCAGACAACCAGAAATGAGATCTGCCTGAGCTTGCCTTCATTTCTCAAGGCTGCAATGGCACTAACTGCTATCTGTCACCATGGCTCCAACAGCAGCTGCATGCAGTGTTACTCTTGGGGGTATCTAATTCATCAGCTGGATGGATGGCCCCAGCTATGTGAGAGGCAACACCATGGCTCCTTGCTGTGTCCACTTCTTTTTAATTTGTTTCCTATTATGTAAAACACCAGTTTTGTCTGATGCTGTGTTCCATACAGACTCACACAGTAGATATTTCAGAACTGGGAAACCTCCAAGGCTGAGCTGCCAATAATTCACCCTCTTCTTATTTGACTGCTGTTTGTCTGTAACCTATTCTTCCTCCTGCTTCCAAGACAAATTTGCTGCTATCAAAGTTCTGCAGCTGACATATTTCTAATCATCTCTTCATTGCAGCCTATCTTCTGTAAACAGTTAGTGAACACTCTCTGGGACATGGAGTTATTGTGATAACTTCCTAATTACTTAGCTTTTTTGGTTCTTTTGTTGCTTGGCAAGAAAGGTTTGGTGGCCAGAAGATATTAATATGCTTGCTCTCCAAGTTCCTAGGCTTTGGTTAATCATTGGAGCTGAAGCTTGTTGATGTTGGATGATTTCTGGAACTTTATTCTATGAGTTTTAATAATAACTTTAACAAAGGAGTAATAAATGAACTAGGTGACAGGCATATTTCTGTGATGGAAATTGCTTTCCCTTTGGGACAGGATCCAGAGACCTCTGAAGAGAATGAGATTCCTTCCACCAGCTTGGTGGGTCTTTGGTCGCTGATGGAGCGTATCAGGAGGATTGATACACTGCACTTGGGTGGGACTCCTTTGCTCTCACTGTACCCTGTGCTGATCTGGGCTGCGTGATGGTTCTGGATAAGAGCAGTTGATGAGAAGCAGTGGTATCTACGGCCTCAGTTATGACCCTAGATCTACTGTTGGGATTTTCAAATCCACAAATTTTCAGAGCATTTTCAATGTCATTACTGTATTAAGTCATGCATTGTTTAAGCTATGTTAAACATTGCTTTTTTTTCTTGATTACTCCATATTATAGTGACATGTCAGCATATTAGTTTGTTTTCTTTCCCATTAGCTTTTCAAGAACTTGGCTCAAACCTTCATATATGTTCGTGCTCTCATCCAGCTGAAGTTAAGGGTCACTGCATGAATCATCTTCATGCGGGGAAAAAGAGCATCCATGCAGCACACTGGGCACCATATGGGACAGGATTAATAGATTTCAGAAGAGCAGTGACTGAGAAAACACTGAAGTTTAGGGTCTGGAGTCATCTGATCAGAAAATTTTCCTTTCTTGGAGCTCTGGCTACATGGGATCCCTCTTCCTTCAGCTGGAAGAAACAGATCTCTCTAGAGGGAAATGTGCATCTTTGGAGATTGTGTTTTCCTTTTGGAGAAGAGCATCTCTGCGCACTAACCACAGGAGTAGCTTGATGGAGCCCTCATTCCAACCTTACCACCTCAGAAAAGCGTCTGCTTTGGATGTTACCTCCACATGGACTAGAGGTGCCTCTTACTATTGGAGGCCCAAAGCTTGGACCTGGTCAGGTGCCCAAGAAGGTTTCATCACTTTTCTCAGGGGAAGAATTGGAAAAAGCCATAATATTGTAATTCCCCCCTCCTCCCTGCACCCAGACCAATAATTAAAGTACTCATCTAATATATGGGAGACTCCCGTGAGTGTTTTTCCTCTGCTTGATGGGACTTGAACTTGCTTTCCCCAAAGAAATGGCCAAACCCAGCTCTCAAAGCCTCTCCCAGCCTCTAAAACTTTTAAAGATGTTCCCATTTGTATAACATAATTAAATTGAGACTGGAACAGTCCAGGTCTTTCCCCTTCCCAGCTGAATGCCCTAATAAGAGAGTGTAATGACTCAGAAAACTTGCCCACACAGTTCGTGGCTTTTGTTTGAAGGTCTGAACTCTCAAAGCCTACCTCCACAAAGAAACTCTTTCTTGGCTGGGTGCCCAATTCCCAGTAGGGTCTTTTCATTGAACATCAGGGTGTGTTAAGTGAAGGTGGTCCTCCCATCAAACACAGACATCGTGAACAGTACATCAGATCCTATGGAACCCACCATGAGGGTCAACTTTATGTTCTGTTCATTTTTGATTTTCAAGCTAGCACTCAGTAAAGCCATGGTCTTTCAGGTCCACTGTACCCCAGATTTGCTGCTGAAGAAAGTGTGGTGGGCCCCTAATGTACCAAGTATAATATTTCACTCCAAATGAGATTTTTGTATTAATAGTGATATAAATAAACAGTAAAAAAGAATTATTCAGTCAGTAAGAACCGCTGTATTTCATCGGCATTCAAGCAGGGATTCATTAATGTTCTAGTTATATTTTAGCACATTTTTTTAAGCATTTAAAAAAATCCATTCACTTTGCAGTAAAATATTTTATTTTCTGATTGAGGGGGGTTCTATTCTAAAGGCATACATTGTATGTGAGTTTATATATTTTTATATACATATGTATATGTATATATATAAAAAGTGCAAGTGTGCGTGTGTGTTTTATATAATATAGGCCTGTGTGTCTATATTATATTTGGCCAACATCCACTCTGGCCTGACTGCCCTGGGCTTAGAAACTAAACAGTTGCAGGCTTGGCTGGTGCTGGGACTGGGACCACCTGGGAACCTGGGTGCTGCAGGGACGAGCCAAGGAGTCGCGGTTAGACACGTGGTGAATTTTGGACCACAAAAACTGCACGAATGGAAAGACTTCATTTGGCACCATTGTTGCTGTTGAGCTGATGGATGGGAGTTAAAAAAATTTATATATATAAAAACCTCCTCCTCACGGCTGGGTGTGGTTCCTTAGATGTCTGAAGTGCAGAGCCTCCCTACCCTCTGGAGCTTATACTCCAAGGCCTTGAACCCGAAAAAAACCAAAAACAAATATGCTTAATATTATGCGTGTGAGAACTTGCATAACTGTTTGCAGGTCTGAAGCCTGGGGGAGCTCAGCTCAGGGAGCTGGAGAAAAACTCACATTGGGCATCAGGGAAGAATTCAATTTGGAACAGTTCGGCATGGATTGTCCCCATCTGTGTTTTACACTTCTGTCTTGAGTGTGGTGAGGATCATCCTGGGAGGTTTGGCAGAAAGTCAAGGGGAGAGTTTTGCTTTGGGTTGAGAGTTTTACATCACTCCTGGAAGCCCATTTTCTTCTCCTTCCCTACAGACAGGAGTGTGTGCACACTTATATAAGCCTGGTGGACCATAGTATGTGGCTGTGGGACTGCCTATGAAGATGCTTGTCCTGTCTAGGCTTTAGGGCACCATCACCTCTGTGACAGGTGGGGTATGTTCTTGATGATGCTCTGCACAGTCAGATTGCATTTCCCATATTTCTGTGAAACCTTTACATAGCCTGTTGCTGATATTCTGACAATGATGATTTCATACTGAAGTGAGGCCTCATGGTGGCCTACACCTTCTTCCCAAGGAACAGTGCTGATCTCTGCTCTCTGGTGACAGTGACAGAGCCTGGGGGAGAGGCATGGAGCTGTGTCAGGGGAGGGTCAGCTGGGTGTTAGGGAAAGGCTCTGCGCCAAAGTACCAGGGCATGGCCCCAAGCATGCCAGAGCTAAAGGAGCATTTGGACAATGCTCTCAGACGTGGGGTTTGGATTTTGGGGGTGCTATGTAGAGCCAGGAGCTGGACTCAGTGACCCTTGTGGGTCCCTCCCAGCATATGCTATTCTATGATTCTGTAACTTGTAACTGGCTGTTTGTAGCTATATCGATACCAAGGGCTGGCCCTGGTGATGTGCCTGGCAGCCTCTGTCCATGTTGCGTTGTGTACAAAGGCCCCCAGACAAAAGCAGAGATATGAATGAGGGCCAAGGATCATTACCTTGGGCAACAAAAGCCGTCCGGGAGAACAAAAATAACACAGAAAGAGCCCACAAAAGGCAGAAAATCCTTCCTTCCTGCCGGCTTCTCTTCAGGCCTTGCCTTCAGCTCACAGGAGTGCAAGGGCAGGCGAGACCCTCGGAGCAAGAGCTCAACAAAGAGCGCATCAGCATGGCCCAGCCTGGGGCTACCTCAGTATCCCCTCCATGCCCTTCCCTGAATGCTGTCCCATTGTATGGGGACACAATGGCGGAGAACCCCACGGTGACACTGAATGAGTTACAATGCCAACATCTGTGTGACAGTTTCTTTGCTGGGTAATGGAGAAGAGGCAATAAATTCCTGATAGGCTGACTTGGGAGAGCAGTCACCCATAGCAGGGCTGGGGCATGCGGGGAAAAAGTCTCCTATTTAAAGTTGCCGCATGTGTCCCCATCTCCCTCTCTGTGCCTGGGAACGGGGGTCAAACGCTGCAGCCCCCTCTGATGAGGCGCTGGCAAAAGTCAACAGAGAATTAAGGACAGGCGGTGGACACCGAGTTCGTCTTCTTGTTGCTGTCTGCTCTTAGTACAGCTTAATGTGAATTGACCCGGCGATTATTAGACTAATTCTTCAAATCTGAGCCTAGATGCCAGTTTTTTGTTGTTTTTTGCTTCTTCTTTTTTTTTTTTTTTTTTAATTGAAATGGCTTTTCCAGCTGTCTCATCTCCTCAGAAGGGCTAAAGCAGCCTGCAGGGTAATAGAGAGAAATAGTGATTTGAAGTTCAAGGAATATTCATTGAACATAACTTCTGGCCAGTTTTCTGGCTGGTGGAGATCTTTGTGCTCACCTCTAATTATTTACTTGACTATAGAGCAACAGAGGATGGATATTTTCTCATTAAAAGCCAGCTGCTTGCAGCCTTTGGGACTACTGTTTTTCAGATTTATATTGCTTTGCTCTTTATCTGATCCTGGTTGTGTAGTATCACCCAGTGCCTCCTGCAGTAAGCCCGTCCTGCTGACCTGTAATACTGCAGCTCTTTAATGAGAATGCAAAATTTCAGATTTTTTTTTTCCCTTCCAATTGTCCTCTATTCATTATCAAAGATCAATTACCTACTAGAAAATAAGGTTGGCATTTACATTTATTCTTTTCCAAGGATCTCTAAAGAACACAGAAATGCTGATTAACAATCCTGTTGTTGATTAATTATCAGAGTTTTAAGAGGCCACTTGTATCTGCACAGCAGCATGAGCCCATGTATGTTTAAACATTCTTTTTCTACGTTATACACCCTGCTCTTGGGACTACTCCCCATCAGACTTGGAAAGCGTTACAACTTTCAGCTCTTGTTTTTTTCTAAGGACTTAGCTCCCTCTCAATGGGTGTATAAACCTGTATAAACTTGTGGGTGAGCTAAAGCAAATTTCCCTTCTGAATTCAAACATCAGTATTTAGTAATGTGCAAAATTATTTTTGGCGGAGTCCCTCTCCAGTCAACATGCTATCTCAAGTTAATTATCATAATTTGACCTAAAACTGTTACATGTTCTGGTAACTCTTTGAGATTGAAGGGAATTCCTTTGAGTTTTGAATCCCTTAGCATGCAATCTAAAACCAACTAAAAGTTGATGCATTGATCTGTCTTTTGAACTTTTCTCTCTGAGAGTATTAAAAAAAAGCGCTGATCCAAGATACTCTGTTTGTCAGCAAAAACACTGCAAATTTATTTATTTGTTGCTCTTTATTTGATATTTAGTTCATTTTGGTGTTCCCAAATATCTCACATCCTTGTGAAGATGCAAAAGCAACTTGCATAGGATCCAAAAAAATCAACCTACTCACAATCAGAAAGTCATTCATTGATGGTGTTACCGACAGTAGGACCAGAAGGGCCCGTTAGATCATCTAGCCTCATCCTCTATAAAATACAGAGGTCACAGAATTTCACCCATGTACTTTTGTATTCACCTCAGTACTTCATGTTTCCCTGAATTTTATCTTCCAGAGAAGTATGCAGTCTTAATATTAACATGTTAAGAAAAAGATAATTCCCTTGGGTAAAAGGCTGAGCAGGCAGAAGAAAATATAATTTTCTACTCCTTTCTATTAATGTAGGATTGCATCTAGGATGTATTTTGTTTTCTGTCATCCAGTGTCCATAAAATCTTCTGATACTCAGCCTACATGCACTGCATTTAATTCAATTTAATTCAATTCAGAAGGTCTATACTTCTAATTTTATCATACAAATTCTTATGTTTGGCAGTCAGGAATTGTGATTTCTTGTACCGTACAAATGTATAAGAAAAACTCATGCTCCATCATCTTTTTTCATTCAAATCCCCTGCTTTGTTGGTGACTACATTCTCAATATACCTCCTTTGGTTCCATTAAGAGGAGACTGGAGAGCTCACACACTAGCTTGGTCTTACCTCTTCACAGAATGACACAGAATCACAGAATAGCCAGGGTTGGAAGGGACCTCAAGGATCATGAAGCTCCAACCCCCCTGCCACATGCAGAGCCACCAACCTCCACATTTAATACTAGACCAGGCTGCCCAGGGCCCCATCCAATCTGGCCTTGAACACCTCCAGGGACAGGGCATCCACAGCCTCTCTGGGCAGCCTGTTCCAGTACCTCACCACTCCTTCTGTAAAGAATTCCCCCTGACATCCAACCTAAATCTCCCCTCCCTCAACTTCAAACCATTTCCCCTTGTCCTGCTCTTATCAACCCTTTCTAAGAGTTGATTCCCCTCCTGTTTGCAGGCTCCCTTAGGTACTGAAAGGCTGCAGTGAGGTCACCCCACAGCCTTCTTTTCTCCAGGCTGAACAAGCCCAGCTCCCTTAGCCTGTCTTTACAGAGGAGGTGCTCCAGTCCCCTGATCATCTTCGTTGCCCTCCTCTGGACCCTCTCTCCAACAGCTCCCTGTCTTTTCTTTACTGGGGGTCCAGACCTGGACGCAGAATTCCAGATGGGGCCTCACAAGAGCAGAGTAGAGGGGGACAATCACCTCCCTGTCCCTGCTGGCCACCCCTCTTTTGATGGAGCCCAGGATACCATTTGCCTTCTGAGCTGCAAGGGCACACTGCTGGCTCATGTTCAGTTTTTCATCCAACAAGACCCCCAGGTCCTTCTCCACAGGGCTGCTCTCAAGGACCACTCCTTCCATCTGTGTGGATGCCTGGGATTCCTCCAACCCAAATGCAAAACTCTGCACTTTGCCGTGTTGAAACTCATCAGGCTCACCCGGGCCCACCTTTCTGGCCTGTCGAGGTGCCTCTGAATGGCATCCCTCCTCATGTCCAAATCTGTTCCCAGATGTCTAAGAGCTACTTGCCTCAGAGGATGAAGGTCACTTCATCTGCTTGGGTCTTTGGACTTCTAGAAGATCTATGTGATGTCCTGGAGGGGATTTGCTGTTTGACTAAATCTCACCATCCCAAATTAGCCTCCCAGCATCAACCTACACTACATCCTGGTGTGAAGCTCCATGTATAGTCATAGAATCACAGAATCATTAAGGTTTGTAAGACCAATAAAATTATCTAGTCCAAACTTCAGTCCATATCACAGAATCACAGAATTGTAGGGGTTGGAAGGGACCTCCAGAGATCATCGAGTCCAACCCCCCTGCCAAAGCAGGTTCCCTACAGCAGGTCGCACAGGTAGGCATCCAGGCAGGTCTTGAACATCTCCAGAGAAGGAGACTCCACCACCTCCCTGGGCAGCCTGTTCCAGTGCTCCGTCACCTCACTGTAAAGAAGTTCTTGCGCACATTTGTGCAGAACTTCCTATGCTGCAGTTTCCAGCCGTTTCCCCTTGTCCTGTCTCCACTCACCACTGAAAAGAGTCCGGCCTCGCCATTCTGCCCCCCACACCTTAGATATTTATAGACCTGGATCAGGTCCCCTCTCAGTCTTCATATCTCCCTGGGCGATCTGTTCCAGTGCCTCACCACTCCTTCTGAGAAGAAATTTTTCCTAATATCCAACCTGAATCTCTCCTGGTGCAACTTCAGGCCATTTTCTCTTGTTCTATCACTGTTACCTGGGAGAAGAGGCTGACAGCTACGTTGATACAACCTCCTTTCTGGTGGTTATAGAGAGCTATAAGGTCTCTCCTGAGCCTCTTTTTCTCCAGACTGAATCCCAATTTCCTCAGCTGCTCCTCATGTGATTTCTGCTTGAGACATTTCACAGCTTTGCTTTGGACAACGCATCTGGGCTATAAGCCCCTTGGAAACAGGTGATGTCTCTTACTGAGAATATATTCAATGAATCAGAACTGCTGGAAAAGGTTAAATTACCAGTATAGTCACTACCTGGCCTTAGAAAATTACTCCCCCAGTTCTCACCTTTACATAACATTTCAGTGGATTTTGGAGTCAAAGCATCTGAGTCATTCAAGTGAAATCACCAGAGGGAAAAAATCCAGGCTGTCTTATATTTCTTAAATGACTGATTTGTAAATTATTCTGATCTTCCATTTCTTCTGAACTGGATGCTGCAGCCAGAAGGCTAAAGACAAATTGCTTCTTGCCTACTCTCATTCCTGATTGTCACTTACTTCTTCTTGGCTGCAGAGAGGCCCCAGTGCTGGTGCTGGAGATTTCTTTCAGTCTTTTCCTCCAGGTGGTGGTTGGGGCAGCCTTGTGGGAGCTGCAAGTTTGAGTCCCCTCATCCTGAGAAAGAAGCTGGATCCAAATTTGCTGTTTCTTGGCCTGGTGCCGTGGTGCTGAGAGCTTCCACTTCTCCCTCGGAATGTATTTTGGGTGCAGGTGCCAGTGGCTGCTGTGCTTCACATCAGTACAACTCATTCTATTGCCCCTGAAAAAACGTGGTGGTGGAAGTCAAGAATCACAGAATTGTTTAAGTTGGAAGAGACTCTTAAAATTCATCTAGTCTGACTCCTTTTTCTTTATATGCAATCTAAATCTCTCCTGTTCTAGTTTGAAACCATTTCCCCTTCTACTGTCCCAACAGACCTTGCTAAACAGTCTGTCTTATTCTTTCTCCTAGACACTCTTTAGATACTGAAAGACCAGATGCCTCTGAACTTTGTGTACCACAAGTGGATTTGAACAGGAAATTGTCTTATCTTGTTTTATCCAAGGAAGAGACACCCCAGGTCATGCATGGTAAGAAAGCTTTGATCGCCTGCTTCAACTGGGTGATGAAATTTCAGCAACCACTTTTTCTTCAAATAGGAAATAAAAACTTGATATACCTTCCAAACCTCCGTGTTGTTAATCCAATATTGTGGCAACACAATTAAGCTGTCTCAGAGCAGGGTCAGCACAGGATCCAGATACCTGGGGTACAGGGTGCGGAGAGGAGGGCTGGTAGACCTGACAGGGCTCAGCAGTAGGCAGTGCTTTCACTCAGCAAGCTGTGAGCTAATGGACAGATGTGGTGATGGTAATTAGTGAAGATCTTTATAGTCAGGGTACTTGCAGTATTAATGTTCTAATAGTTCTTTTCTCCCCATACATGGGTTAAGTGTTTGTTCCTCCAACTGGCAGATTGGGTTATAGCCCTAGATATCTGGATATTGAAGCATTGGCATTGATGACCATTTATTTTTTATAACTCTACTTCAAATCTTGTGAACATGTTTATTAATCCTGTAGAGCCATTCAAGAGGAAACTCCACTTGAAGTGTCACACTGCATTTGTTAGGATGGGAGCATGGTGTGCCTGAGAAACAGGATGGAAGTCTGAGCATTACCATTCACACTGCCTTTGCCGCTATTAGATGTCTCTGCAGCTTGTGTTTATACCAATTTCTTTGCATCAAACATAAACATGGCCCAAAATACAAAATTTGGTTGCAAGCACTAAGTTGGGAACTGGCTTAAAAACTGGCCATTAGGGAAGACCTGCACAGAGGAAGTTTGGATCCAAGGGATGAGAGCTGTTCTTGTCTTGTAATAGGAGTCCCACATGACACAACACTATCATGAAATTAAATATTTTCATGCTCCTCAGGGATCAGATATCCTGGTCCTTCATTCCACATTAACTTGAACTTGTACATTCCCCCAGTCTTTTACATTATGTCTCTTTGGAGCTGTATCAGCAGCAGCTCGCGTAACTACCAAGTGAACCGGACTGTGTGGCTGCTTTGAACGGAGAAATGTAAGCAGGCAAACCCTGCACTTGAAATTCTGTTATAGATATCAATGAAAAGATGTGAAGATGGGTTTTGCTCTAAGAGTGCAGGATCCAGAATACCAATAGCTTGGATGCTTAAGCAGCCACGACAGCAAAGGCTGGCACAAGAAGAGCTTGAGCTCTTGACTTTTCACCCCTTTCTTCTCTGGATCCATCTTTCTGGTTTTGGCTCTTGTATTGATCCCACTGTCACTGAACCAGGTTTATCTCCCACCAACCTTAGGAATCTTAATGCAGAAAAAAACTCCATGTGGCCACAGCTGCCATGAACACTATTCTCAGATGTTGTTTGGAGCAGGTGTAAAATGCTGCCAGATGCGATTGGTCATCCTAAAAATCTTGGCTTTAAAATGCTCCTATTAAGAGTTGCTTTCTCTCCCCTATCCAAAACCTTGCAGCACTGTGCTGACCCCAGAGTGAGTTCCTACTCCCTTGCCTCACTGTTCAATCATTTTCCTCCTCCACGGCTTGTCCAGACTTGGCATGAAGGTGCTAACACAATTGTACTGACACACTTCCAAATGAAAAATGACAGATTTTCAACCGAGCAGCTTTATCTTTCCCATCTAACACCTGCTAGGAGTCAGCTCCTTTAGTCCACATTGGGATTTGAAAACCCGCTCGTTCAAATATTTCAGGTTACGTGATTCAGAAATGCTCTTTTCATTGGAATCAGGACAGGCAGGATGTGTAGGAGTCTGTGTTCACTCCCCATTTGTGATTGTGGGGCAAATGACAAAGTCTGGCTGATCTGAACGGTGCAGGATCAGGTTCAGAACAGATGTAAAGCCTTGTTTGCACTCAGCATCTGAGTTGGGGTGGGAGAGTAAAGGTTTGTGGGCTGTTACCTACAAACACTAAACTCCTATAGTGAAACACCTCTTTTCAGCGAAGCTCTCAAACGTGAGCTCTTTTCTTCAGCAAATACTGTTCCTCTTCCGTTCCTTTTTGACAATGTCTTCAGCTTTGACTTATTTATCCTTATCCATCTAGAAGTATCTAAACTTAATCAGAAAGATGATTAATTCTGTATTTTCAAAGGAACTAGCATCAGGTACCTCTGGCAAGATGAACCACCTCCAGAGCCAGCTGGACTAAATTTCTTCCTCCCCCTCGTGAGTCAGGTCAGGTCAGCATTACCTGAGGACTCATCCCTTAAATCCTCCAACCTCATCCACATGTGGAGCTGATGTGTAAGTTAAGCAAGAGCTGTGGGAGTGGTGACTGCAGGGCTGGGCTAAGAGCCTCACAGGGCTCAGTAATTATTTCCTTGGCCAAAACCTGCCTGCTGTGTCCTGCCTTGCAGTGCCTCGATACTTAAGTGCTTGTATTGAGTACAGCAGGATCCTTTCTGGGACTAAGGAACAGCTTGATGTGCAGAAGACTGGCAGACTCCTACCATTAGTTATGTAGTTATTAGTGAATGAACAATGAGACACCAACTACTCTTCCCAGTGCAAAAGGAGTGTAAGATACAAAGCTGGACACTATGGCATATCAAAACATAAAATGAATACATTAAAGAAGAAAAAAAAAGGTAAAGGCTAAGTAATTTTTTATTTCAGAACAAAATGCAGTGTAACCCATGTCTCTTGAACCTTCTGCCATCTCCCTTGTTCAGTAGTGCTGGCTCTCACCTCCTCCCCTCTGACAGCTCCAAGTGCATCCAGAGGAAGGCCAAAAAAATGGTCCACAGAATGAAAAACTTCCCCAGCAAGGACAGGTTGAGAGCAGGAGTTGTTCAGGCTGGAAAAGAGAATGCTTCAGGGAGACTTGAGTGTGGTCTTTCAGTATCTGAAAGCAGGCAATAAGAAAGAAAAGGACATAGTCTTTAGAGGGGACTTTTGGGATAGGACAAGGGGAAATGGTTCCAAACAAACAAACAAACAAAAAAAAAAGGTGGGGAGGAGGGGGGAGATTTAGACTGGATGTAAGCAAAAATTTTTCTATGCTGAGTGGCACTGGCACAGGGGGTGGATGCTCTGTCCTTGAAGACATCCAAGGTCAGGCTGGATGCAGTTCTGAGCACCTGATGGTGTCCCTGTTCATTGCAAGGGAGCTGGACTTTTTAGTTCTTTCTGACTCAAACAACTCCATGATTCTGTGATTCTCCCCTTCCACTCCTTGCCCCAATTTATGACTGCACAAACTTTGCTTTGTCATCCAGAAATGTAACAACTTGCTTCAGTGGGAGCAAGGGTATGGTGGGCTGTGCTGGGAGGTGAGGGCATGGGAAGTCCAGGGGGGCTTTCCCTGATGTGAGTGGAGGTGATAGAAAAGCACTTCAGATATAGCTTGAAAGACATGAAACCTGGGAGTGTGCAGTATTTGAGCCACCCCTGGATTCTTACACATCTTCTTACATTGATTTGCTCATCATGACGTAGGATTTCATGAGAAATCTGCGTAACCTCAGTGATGGTAGGAAAACTTTATTGTGTGTAATCTAGGCAGTGGACTTTGCTTCTCAATGTATTTCCTTAAAGTTACTAAAGTTCACTAACAGAATAGGGAAAGGAATGGGGAAAAACCATTTACAGCTGTGAGAGCTAACTGCCATTTTAGCTGGGTTTGTTGTTCTAAACCAGATTTTCGTAGGTCAGCTGTACAGCTACTGATGTAAACAGATAATTCTGATTGTGACAGATTTCATAGCCTCCAAAACAGTTTTCATTTCTTATAGGAACTAGGAAGATTTTTTTTAGAATATTTTCTTAAATTAATATTTGTTAATATTATCAGGTTGGGGTCAAAAAGTTCGTTTAAAAGAAATTCCACACCATAATAAGATGTCTCTCTTGGACAGAGATTCCTCAGACTTCCATTTTCAAGCTCAAATGTCTTCACAGGGTAGCTGGGCTTCAATGTGATGACATGCTTTGACAAAATGGAAATTTTCAGGGTGCTTCCATTGATATCTTGAAGAATCTCAGATCTCACTTCACATATCCCTATGTCTTGTGAGTTTATTTGTTGCTCAGCTCTCCTTGCAAAGGTCCCTGGGTACATCCCTTGTTGTTTTCAAACTGATTTCCTCATTAAAGAGCTGAACCTCTTTTAAAAGTATCTATAAGACTGCAAATTCAGTTCAGCCATTGAAAGTGGTTCTACTCACAAAATATACATCGTTTCCAAGCAGATAGATCTTAGGGGGCTGATTGTGCTCTAGCCAATGGAGCTAAGCCAGTTTGCCCCTGTTGGCCCCCGTTTTTAATGAAGTGATGAAAATGGGTCACACAAATGGTAATTGCCTGATGATTTTCATTGCCCTGAGCTCACTGGTTGCTCAGTGTGTTTTATGATCAAAGTGTGGAGAGGATGGGAATGGCGCACTGTTTCTCAGGTACATTCCTCTTCTAGTTCTTGCATTGGCTGGTTCATTACAGATGCATCTTTGACTTTTCACACCTCATTTCAGATGCAAACGTAACTAGCAGTTTTTATTTGATGTGAAAAAGAGAAGTAATCATAGAGCCTAGAAGGAAAAGGCACTGTTTGTTTTTCAATGCACACAGGGATTCCTGTTTTGCAGCTATGATGTGCATATTTCACAGTGTTGCAGACAGCTTCTGTCAATTAACATGAATTATGGCTCCAGAAGCATTCATTTACCATAAACCTGCAGAACATTAACTCCTGAGTTTCAACCCCTGCCAGTGGCAAATTCATTGCAATGCAAAGAGAAATAATTTTGAAACTTGTGACTGGAAAGGCTTTTCTCTTGCAGTACTGCTCTTTCTAATGGTGTGAGGATTCTGTGTTGGTATAACTCTACTGTGTATATTTTGCATATCAGATTCAGGCTGCAAACCCCTGGAGCAGGGGCTTCTTGCCTCCCTTTCTGTCCTCAGCTTGAGAGGCAAACCTTGCCCCTGGCATGGGGCTAAGGGCATGGGATGGGTAAACCTGTGCTGTCCAATATGAAAAGAATGCTCTTGGGAAAAAACAAGTATCCCTATTAGGACAACCCACAATTCCCTACTTGGGCAGTGCAAAAAGACCCTCAAAAGACAACTGAAGAGCTCACTTAGGACAAATCCCTTGTCCATCCTTCTCCTTCCTTTCCCCCGGGCTGTGTAGCTGTGTGGTCCCAAGGCTCTCCATGCTCCCTCTGTGGTTGCCATCCCTTGTCAGTGAGCTGCCTCTTCTTTTAGAGGTAGAATGACTTTCTGTTGGTTGAATGCATTGCATTAGGGCAAGATAATTAAGAGTCTGGAGAACAAGATTCGTGAGCAGGAGCTGAGGCCGTTGATTTGTTGGGCCCAGTGCAGAGGAACTGAGGGGAAGCCTCATGGCAGCTACAGCTCTTCACAGGGAGCAGAGGGGCAGCACTGAGTTCTGCTCTGTGTGACAGCGACAGGGCCCAAGGGAATGGCATGGAGCCGTGTCAGGGGAGGGGCAGCTGGGGGGTGAGGGAAAGGGTCTGCACCAGACGGCAGTGGGCACAGCCCTGAGCTGCTGGAGTTAAATAAACATTTGGGCATATGATTTGGATTTTGGGTGGGAGAGCTCCCACCTAGCTCCTCTGTGGTGCTAGGAGTTCAACTTGATGTTCCTTGTGGGTACCTTCCAACTTAGGATGTTGAGTGATCAATGATTCTGTGAATTAATTCATGGAGGAGTCCCTTAGTAGGGAATATAGCAAAGGCAGGTAGCCAGGAGAGAGGAGCTAGGATAGGGTATCAACGATACGAGTGCTTAAATCAGCTTTGTCTTTTAGCATTGCAACTTGAGAACACATGCTTATGGACAACTGTGGATCTCTAAGAACAGTTTAGTACCTGTTATGGGGGAAAGGACCTGCAGGTATAAAAAGAGTTAATTGTAGAGAGCAAAAGGAGATAATTGCTTGCAGGGGCTTCCACACAGCTGAGTCTTGTCTTCTATTAGCAAGGAATGCAGAAGTCACATATTTTTTACAGGCAGAAAGAGTTTGCAAAGACTTGTGAGGACATTCTTTTCTGTTGGGTCTACAGATGGGATTCTGGTATATGGAGAGAGCATAGAGAAGGAGTACACGTAAGAAAGCAGCAGCACATCTTGTGTGTATTTAGGCAGTATGCTCAGTCACTCTGCTGTGGAATGATGATGGATTTTGTGTGGGAGTCCTGATGTGATGATCAGTTAAGTTCCCATCTTCACTCCTACAGTTGTAGGCTTTTTTAGAGTCCTTGGTCTTTTATCTTGTTTAGCCTCTGCTTTCATTTGCTATCTTCTCAGTGAAGGGCAAGAGAAAGCAAAATGCAGGTTTTCTGGTGAAGGGACCTATGTAGACACCTGGGCTGGCAGATAAGGCAAAGTTTGAAATGCTGGTTAAAAATCAATCCTAATTGTGAAAAGACAGTAACTTCTAATACATGGACTTCTTAGGCTGTGGACTATGGCTCTTTGCCAGGGCAAATCTTTCTGTAGTTTTGGATTTCATGTCTGCTCCTATGGTGGAGTTCTCCTAGGCAGCTGGGTTGGAGTCAGTAGGTCAGAGCAGCCATGCCAGCCGCTGTGTTCCACTATGGCAATGCAAAGCAAACCAGAAAAACTGGCTAAGCTGCCAAGAGAAAAGTTCCCATGCACTGGAGAATCCTCTGGCAGGATGGAATCAGTACAGGACAGTTTGTATTTCCAGCTCCTGGACTGGATTATAACTGGGGACCATGCCAGCATTGCCTGTGCTCTCATGCATGATAAGTGAGCTTACATAGCCGTAGTTCATATGGTGGCAACAACCATCAGAGGCCTCTAACAGTGGACAGACTTGGCTTTGTGTAGCCAATAAGCTCACTGTATGATGCCCAAGTAGTTGTGAATTCCCTGATGGGTCTCCAGTGCTTCACTATTGCTGCTGGACTGACTGACCTATGCTGATCTCTGCCACAGCTGAAGAATATGTTGTTGTTTTTTTGTTTTTGTTTTTTTTGGGTTTTTTTTTCCTCTCATAATGCACCTTCATGAGCTTTTATCTCTCTCTACATCTCCTGAATAGGTTAATATGTTTATGTGTATGTCTTTGACCTAACAGACATTGTGTGAGTGTGTGTGTATGTGTGTGTAGGGTATATGCAGCATCTTGAGGAAACATCTTACAGATACAGCAACATTTGCTTTCTCCAGAGAGAGAACAATTGAAAGTGAGAAAGCTTTTAAGGTGAATAACATGAAACAGAGCATGCAACTGGAACCTTTGCATTAGTCCTGAGAAAATGTGACAAGAGCAAAAGGAGCACATTTTGTGGGAAGCTGGGGTGCGGAGTGTCCCCACATCTGGAGAAGCTAACAAAGAAGCAGGGTAGGTCCAGATAGGTCGTGCTTGTGAGTGTGGCTGTGACCACAGCACAGATGCAGACTGACCTAGTGTTCTATTGTAGCAGGTGTGAGTTATTTCATTCTGAAACCAAACATAAAGTGAGAGATCCCAGCACAGCCCAATTCCATATTTCAGGCTTTACTGGGAGTTTATAGAACTGGGAGTTTATAGATTGATTTTGGTGGTGTGGCGCTCTTGGGCTTGTACCTGTAAGATGCCATTGCATTGGATTGCCCCTGCTATGAGGGGCTCTTGCTGGAGTGGATGTTGACCCATCTCATATAACTTCACAAAGGCTTTATTTAATTCAGTGACCACAAAAACTGGTTTTCTATGGCTTGTCTGTTGTGGGAGAGTGCCTCATGTTGGAAAGTATATTATCTGACATGCCTTAACTAGCATAATATTAAATACTGTTTTGCCCAGATGTCCTTGTTGCTGCCAAAGGCAAAATAATATTGAATATTGTGGTGGCAGTGGTTTAATCATGCAAACAAATATATATTCTAAGATGAACTTTTCCACTGTAGACAGTGTAGATCTGTAGCTACAAACAAGTGAAGAGCACAGAACTGATTCATCTCTAGTTGGTGTCTGCTTGTTAGTTGCAATTACCATCCACTTTCATGAAGATTTTGTTAAAGAGGAGAGCATTAACCCATTTATCTCAGTGGCATTAATGGGAACAGAGAATTTAGGGAAAACTTGCTGTTCCCTCAGTTTCTTTTCCAGCGTTAGTGCAGATAGACAGAAGGTGGTGAAGGCCACCTGTATAAGCACTGTGCACTTCTCATTCTTTGCTTTTGTTGACATGACTTTGTGCAGTGCATACACACCTAAGGGACTTGGTAAATATTCTACTTTGCATCAGAAAAGTGGGCTTTGAAGATTGATTTGACAAAGTTTTGCCAAAAGCCAAAGGTGTTTGATGGCTCATAGATGCATCTGCAGACTATATCTGAATAATAGAATATGAGGCAATGGCTTTGAGTTGTGCCAGAGGAGGTTCAGGTTGGATATTAGGAAAAATATATTCTCAGAAAGAGTGGTAGTGCATTGGAACAGGCTGCTTGGGGAGGTGGTGGAGTCGCTGTCCCGGGAGGTGTTCAAGAACTGTGGAGGTGTAACACTGAGGGACATGGTCGGTGGGCATGGTGGTGGTGGGTTGGGGTTGGTCCAGATTATCTTATTGGTCTTTTCCAATCTTAACGATTCTAATAGTTATAGTTAGTCAACCCACTTCACATCACTATAACTACTGATAACAGGCAAACCAGGGAGCACCATGTATAACTATTCATTTACTGTTACAGATAAATTAAGCAATATGTGGAGTTTATTAAATATGGCAGAGCCAGAACCCAGTTCATACAACTCAGTAACTCTTATTTCAACTTAACTTTCTCCTGCCATTCAAAATCAGTGCATGACTTTCTATGGGAACCACTTCTAAGGGTAACGGGAAAAGCATGACTACATGGATGATTTAATAGAACTTGTCTGCATGTGGAGTTATTTCAGTGCAGTGCTCATGTGATTGCAAACAGGCTTTTTACAAGATGGTCTAGAATCAGAGAGAGAAATGTTCAGTTTCTGGCAGCCACCTGAAGCATTTTTGGAGCTGAGGAAGTGAGGGAGGCAGTCCGGTGAGATCTAAGGTACTGCCATCCATTATGCATGGATGTACTAATTGATGGAAGACTGGAGGCAAATTTAAATAAAAACGCACTGCACAATTACAAAAGATTAAATCAAGCTGGATTAATTGAAACTGCAGGAGCAAAGGGAATAAGTGTAGTGCTGCAGTTTGAACAGGTTTTACAGAAACTTTGTCTACCTTCCTGGCACTGAGCATCCAACCAGAGGGAGCTCTTGAGTAACAAGCTGGTTTGAAGATCGTTTCTGCAATCGGCCTCTTTTGCTTAACGCTTGGACCAGACATGAAACTCTGCAAAGGATTAAGTAAAGGGTATTTCTTTTGCGCTGGTTTTGCAGTGACAGTACTTGAGAGACCTGGAGGTCAGAGCTGGGTTGTTTTGGTTTTTTTTTTCGTGCTGAAGGACATACGCTCTCTGCCTGACTTGTCTACAACTTGGTTTTCTAACTCGGTCTGTTCCAGAACCCTAATTTGGAGGGCAAGAATCAGGTGCCAGGCATTTGTGCAATGCTCAATGCTATGAGATGTCAACCTTTAACTAAAACTTTGTGACTAAAAATAAGAAGCTCGGGAAAAGCTTACTGACCATGTCTTCTCAGACAGAGGTTGTTGTTTGCATTCTGACAAGAAAAACGCAAGGGCACTGCACACTCAGAGTGGAGCTTCAAAGAGCATTGGGTCATCTGGGACAAGAATTTTTAGCAACAAATTCAGCATGACTAGCCAGATGGCTGAAGATCAAGTGTGAAGCACAGGAATGACTGAAATATGGCTCTCACAAAGAGTTTTAGTGACCAGTCACCACCACACGTTTAAAAGGTTATCCTACTCCAAGTAATGCCAGCACCACCAGCAGCTGTGGCAAGATGGTACTGATGGAGAAGTGCAGTCAGAACTCAAACATTACCTAGATTTTTCAAACTTATGCATCTTTTCTGGACTGAAAATTGTCATTTCAGGTCTGAAAACTGCCAAGACTTTCATTCGTATGAATGAAAAATGAAGCTGGCAATTATTCTCTTTGCTTCCTGTCTTGTAAACCTCAGGTGCTGGGGTCATGATATTATATCATATTTAAACTTCTTCATTGGAAAGAAAAGCTGAGTTTAGAACCTTTCAAATTCAAAAATGAGAAATCAAATAGAAAGAGCTCCAACTGGTGATTTTTACTGAAAATAAAAAGAACTAAATGTTTTAATTTTTTTTTTTTTTTTGTGTGTGTGTGTGTGTGTGTGTGTGTGTGTGTGTGTGTGTGTGTGTGTGTGTTGAAATTGCAAGTGTGGGGTTTTATCAAGTCAGAAAATTCCCCAAACCTCCGTACCCTATATCTGTCTGTGCTTTCTTCCATGCCCATCAGAAAAGAGCTTTTGCTCTTCCGTGCAAATTCAGTTATTGTTATCAGGGATGGATCATCCCCAGGGAGATAAGGAACAGGAGCTGGCCAGAAACCAAAGCCAAACTCGCAGCCTGTTTCACAGAAGGTGCGATAGAAGCATTGGTAGAAATCCCTTCCTCTGTCTGTCACCAAATATTGATTCAAATGTGGGATTTGTCTCCTGGGGTGTTCCATAGCTCTCCATTTGCTTAAACCAGTAGTAACCAGCGGTCAGTATAGTAAATTGCCATAAAAGCTTTTTTGAAGGGTATTATGGAGAGGAAATGGTGAATATTTCACCTTAGCTGACTCAGTCAGGCTCCTTTACTTTTGCAAACAGGTTTCCTAAAATACAGGATTGTTAGCTTGATTGTAGCTATCCTGCAGTGAGAATAATTTATGAGGAACGCATTTTCCTCCCCCCACTAAATACTTTTTCTTAGCATGTCAAGTGTGTATATTGCTGTTGGCAAAAAGCAACTAGACCTGTAGAAAGAGAAATTTCTGAAGAATGTGTGGGGTGTTTGGGTGGAGCTCAAATGAGCAGATGTTCCCACAGAACAACAGGGTTTTATGGTGAGTGAGCACAGGTAAAGCCCTGGCTCGGGGGCAACTGAATGTGTTAGGTGTACTCCAGAGTAAGAGTTGCAGAAGCAGCAGAACTGCAGAAAAAATAACTGCTGTGTTATACCCAATGCTTTAAAATGATATGTTTGGGGGTTTTCTGATGAGAAGAGTGGTGGGGATGGCTGTGCAGGGGACGCCAGGATAAAATGTGTCCAGTTTGTAGCTTCTCTTAAAGGACAGTACTTGTCTTTGTGAGGCAAATACTAAATAATGGGAGGTTTAATGCCAGGCAGGAGGATGGTCAATAGAATCGAATCACAAGGTTGGAAAAGACCTCTAAGATCTAGTACAACTGCCAGCTTACCCCCAACATGCCCACTAACCATACTCCCTAGGGTCACATCCACATGTTTCTTGTACACCTCCAGGGATGGCGACTCTACCACTTCTCTGGTTCGTACCTGAGTGTTTGAAGATGAGACAGCTAAATCCACGTGTTATCTGACAAGTATGATATGTCTTTTTTTGTTGTTTTGTTTGGTTTAGGGCTTTTTTTGGCTTGTAAGTCTTATGTTTTTTATGGGAGTGGTGAAAAATATTGAATATTTCTTCCATACGATCTTAGCAAGAGTAGGGCTGAGAGAAGCCAAGTGGTTAATTTTCTACCATGCCTGAGCTCCTAGGGTTACTACTGCAATATGTTGTGTGACAGGATAGTTACTGAAAATATGGCTTTAATTTGCACCATACTGGAAGCTTTAGCTCTCAAATGGAAATTAAGGCAGATATTCCAAAAATACCTGTCTTAGTTTCTGTGCCTGTAAACTACTTTAATTATCTGTCAAGGGCAGCAGCTTTGTCATCATCCTAAAAGAATACGCAGAGATCTGAGAAGCCTCTCTTGTCACCAGACCCTATCTATCTGTGCGTACCTGGTGGATATACCACCAGCTCATCCTGTTCCTTGAGCTTCAATTACTCTTGCTTAACTGAATTTGCAAAAATCTTTCTCGCTTCAGCTCCATGGAGCATTTTGACATGAAAATAGAGATGGATGATTTATGGGTTATTTCACTAATTCTGTGCATTAGATTTCCCTCAAAAAAAAAAAATCTGCTTCATCTGAGCTTTGAACTTCAGTGCACTTAAGATGAATGGAGAGCGTTATGCTCCATGAGTGTTACTTAGAGTTTGGTGATATCTGATTTCCTTCTCATTGGTTGTATCTTACTCATGCTTGAGATACAGAGAAATCTGACAAACATATAGCTAGACTAAATTGATATGTTTCACCTTATCTGATATTTAATGTGAACCATTGGCTTCTTTCAGGCTGGAATTAAGTACTTGCTTTCAGTCATTCTAATTAGCAGTTGCTTGAAATGATAGCAAAATCCATTTTCTGAGCCAAATGAATCACTCAGACATTGAGGAAATAAAAATAAACAGCATTAGATTTGATCATTTGGAGTAATATGCATAATATGCTAGGAATCGCAGAATCATAGAATGGCTTAAGTTGGAAGAGACCATAAAGCCCATCCCGTTCCAGCTCCTCACCATAGGCTGATTGCCCCCCACCAAATCAGGCTGCCCAGGGCCCCATCCAACCTGGCATTGTGCACTTCCAGGGGTGGGGCGTCTACAACTTTTCTGGGCAACATGTTCCAGTGCCTCAATACTTTTGTTCTGTGAACCATCAAGATAGTATGAGGAAGAACAGAATTTGACTCTTACTTAGGAAGCAATCCATTGGAAGCTTGAAAGGCATATAGAACATGTAAGATCTTTCCTTGAACCTACACACACTCATTTCCCAAAAATCTCTTGCTAGAAGGAGTTGAGCTGTGCCTGACCTGGCGGTATTGCACAACTGAATCCTGAGGGGTGATGTGGGCTTTTATAATGAGTTTCTATAGCCCTGTGCTTACAAAAATGGATGGTTGGGTTGGTGTGCACTAGCTACAAGGAGCATTCTAGAGCAAGATGCCTGTTAATTGCTGGTGCATGTTAAGGTCTTGGTTTGGGTTTCTTTTTCAGGCAGGATAATCAAAGGTTGAGTTGCCCCTGAACAAACCACCACATTTCACTGATCTTGCCCTGTCTCGAAGAGACTGTTTGTTGTATGGATCCATAACGATATACAAACACACCGCTGCTGAACCTTATATACTAGGAGGCAACATTACGACTGAGCATTCAACCCTAGCACTGCGTCGCTTGACTGCTTCATTTCTCAATTTCAATGTTGCATAAACAACTGTTTTTTTTCCCTGTTCTACGTGCTCACACATGCATGGAGGCCCTACTTCTCTGGTTCCTCCCATACCAGCAAGCTTCCCTTGGCTTTGCTGGAAATTTTGCCTAAAAATTAAAATGTCACTTTTTACATGTTTTTTTCAGATTTACTGGGATGATGAGAATAAATGTATTCCTTTCGAAGAACTGCTTGCTCTCCTTGGGATCACACTATGCTTATGTTACTCCTTGTCCACATAATCTGTGTGCTATGTTGATCTGGGCAAGGCAAATACGAGCTAGTACCACCTACATGAAGACTGTGGCACATTCAAGAAAATTAACTAGCTTTGGATCAGCCAACTGAAATAATTTTTGATTCTGCAACCTCAGAAATGCTTCTTTTGCCAGCAATTTCTTGTCCTTCCTCTACCTTGTAAAAATTTCTTAGATTCTATATTTAAGTACAAGGCTGGTGGAAAAGTCAAAAGTCTTTATGTTCCAATGTAACATTGCAATGCTGTAATGAATACAGCACTTACCTTTCTGTTTTCTGGATATCCAATTACAGCCTTGATTTGGAAACCTAATTCCTGAAACTGTTGTTAAAGTCACTCTCAAAGAGTGAAGGCCAATAGTGAGGCATTGCATAGAGTGGACGCAGGATCTGAAGGCTGCCACTGGCTCAGGTTTCTTACCTCCTGCTTATTCTTCAAACTGAGAAAGAAAAATTTGATCCTCACAAATAAATGATAACTCCTAACAGAGGTAAAACATGGCACCAGTGTGCACATTTCCCCTGGTAACTTTTCAACAGAAAATCTCATCACAAACTAATTAGTAAGGACATAATGGAGGCACAAGAGGCATATCCAAAATGTTTCAGTTCTTTTGAGACTTCTCGTAGTTTAAGGCTGAACCTTGGCCTGAGCAGTAAAAATCAGTAAAAGTGATAGGTAACATTAAAAGCATCAATTTTACTAGCATATATACTAGCAAAACTGTTCATTCTCAGACTGGGGGAACTCCAGATGTTGGTCATCTCCACTCCACCCTGAACATCTTCACTCAGTCTATGCAAGGAAAGAGCTAGAAGGTCCTTTTCATCTCTCACTTGCAGCCCGGAACCTGCATCCATCCGGATCTCTATGTTCAGCATCAGCCTCATTATGTGTGTTGTATTTATCTGCATTTTTTATCTAGTAGACACTGTGCTGTTCAGGAGCCAAGTATGGTGGTTTCAGACCTCAGTGTTTGCTTTACCAGACAAATTTCCCTGGTCATTAGGGATGCATTGCATAACCTCTCCTTTTCTCTCCTGGGCTATTTGGAAGGTGATAATGCTTGCAAAAACACAATCTAAATTTTCATGAGTTTCTGTCAGGGTAGGAATATTTCACTGGGTAGTTTGAAGGGCTGCTTGGCAGATAATTTCTATTAACTGGATATTTAAATACCCCAAGCTGAGGCAGTAAGAGTTGTTCTGAGCAGAACCACCTTTTTGAAGAGGCAGGTTGTGTGACTGCAGGGTCTCATTTAGATGGTCTGATTCTTGATTTTCTAGGTGTTCTCCAAGAATTTGACCAAAAATACCTTTGGGAGGGATTTGCAGTTTTTCATATGCAAGCCATAAACTTCCAAGAAAAGCATTAGATAGGAGTTCATACTGTCAAGGGTGTTTCCACAAATGTATTTTATAGTGCCCAGATCAATCAGCCCTAAAATTCACCCTCTCATCTGCAGCATAGAGTTGGCTATGTGGTTTCTTAGCAAGAGAGAATAAACACCAGAAATCTGCATTACCTGTGTAACAGGAGCTCTGGGATGTCATTTAGACTACCCCAGGTTTGAACATTTCATATGCAGGTTATAAATAATTAACCCTTCCTGACAGTAACACATAACAGCATGTGAACTCACAAGTATATGGAAATGTATTGTATTGGGGGATGAAAGAATCGAGTACAGCCTTGTCAAAAAGGACTTTGGGATACTGGTGGATGGCAAGCTTGCAGCCTGGAAAGCCAACCGTGTCTGGGGCTGCATAAAAAGAGTGTGGCCAGAAGGGTGAGGGAGGTGATCCTGCCTCTATGTTCTGCACTGGTGAGGCCTCACCTGGAGCACTGCGTCCAGTTAATGAGTCCTCAGTACAGGAGAAGCATGGAGCTGATGGAGCACATCCAGAGGAGGGCCACAAAAATGACCCAAGGGATGGAACACCTCTCCAATGAGGACAGGGGCTGTGGAGCCTGGAGAAGGAGCTAAATCCTGCAGGGAGGCACAAGAGCATGAAAACAGGTATCTCTATTCCGTGCCTATTAATAACAAGGGATTACGTGCCAATATGATTGAAGCAGGTTTAATACAAGGATCTGCTTGAAAACAACTTCTATAAAGACTAGCTAATTTTTACTTTTGGAGAAAGTTCTATTTGTCTGCCTCTTTCATATTACTGGTGTGGAAGTGGAAAACTTGGCATTGACTTGTTGGAACCAAACAAATGGGTTTTCTGCTTTGCTGAGCAAACTAGACAAGTGTTTGATGGAAGGTCAGCACAAAGAATTGTGTCTTGAACATATTATTGGCTGTATTGGGGGAAAAAAAGATACCTATAGTGCTATCCAGGAAAGCTATGGTATTATTTTTCTTGAATTGTGTTCAGCCATTTTTGTTAGGACCAGAGATATCTGAAGGCTCCTAGGCAAGTGCAAGATGTTGTGCTGATATCTGTGCAGTCTGTGATCATCTTGCATTTGCTACTCAAAACTGGATAGTTCCTCAAGGTAGCTTCAGTGAGCGCTTTTAAGATGTTTGAGTTCTGCTCAGTTCTACAAATCTGGCAGAGTCTTCAGGGCATGTGATGTTCCTTATTAACTTTCTTAGCTTAGATTTTCTGCTGTCATTACTTTATGTTCTGTTCCTCTCCTATTAGGAAGTGAGTTAAAAGGTAGTATTATTCTTTACCCCTGCGCTGTAATACAGTCTCTGATGCCTGGAAGTGTTGAATTACCTTGTTATCTGTGTTGCCTCTAGCTGAGGACAGTGAACCCAAATGCAGTACCTGCCTGAGACAGGTTTGATGTCAGGCAGTGCTACCATCTTTCTCTCCTATCTCAGCCTACCATGCCCCCAGGGGATGCAGGGGAATGGGGAGGTAGACCTGGGGGCACACAGACATGGAATTTAGCTAAATGTCTGTAAAAATGGCTGAACAGGGTGTGTTATCACTCCGGAGGCCGTGAGTTGATTATCCATGGCTTATCTTGTGCTACTCAGCATCAGTTTTCATTTGTGACACGTGGGGATGGTTATGAAACAGAGCCAGTGCAGCTGAGAAATTGGAGAATGGGTACAGTCAAGCATGACAAATCCCTTCTTTTTTGACAAGACCATGGTCTTGGGCCACTAAGTACTTCAGTGCTTGGCCATTCCCTCGTCTCCCCATTGCTGATAGCTCTATGATGTTGAGCAGAGTCATCCTTCTTTCTACTCCCTTTTAATGTCAGTACAACTCGTGTCTCCACCTTCCCTTTCTGCAGGTCATGCAGAGCCTCTGGAAAGCACTAACTTGCTAGAGGAGTCCACCAGCAGCAGAGTTTTAGATGGCACCAGGAATGAGGAAACTTGGCTGTTTTCATTCTAGCTGCCTCCATTTCCTACTGACACCTGTAGAGCTTCAGACTTTTTTTTCCTTTAGCCAAATCCTGCCTGGCATACCGCAGAGCCATGGCCAACGAGGACACATAAAATATTACAATATTAGTAACTTGTTTGAACGTTGCTATGAAACAGGTCAGAAGGGCCAGCGTGAGGCCCTGTTTGTGCAGTCACCCGCAGAGGAAAAGAGACACTTGTTCTGTTTTGAAAAATACCTCTTTCATGTGGAAAGGAAACATGGCTTGGGTGGAAAGCTGCAGCCACTAAAGGGGAGGATGAGCGGTGATGGCTGGGCTGGGACACGCTCAGTGACTGCCCCCCTGAAGCAGCTTCAGTGGTCCTTGAGATTGCTTTGCAAGTTGCTAAATGCATATCACCTGCAGCAGCCAAATATTCCTCCTTGGCTGAGAACTCACTGCACAGTAGGGCAATTAAAGCAAAGCATTATCCCCCTCTCTAACCCGCAAGCGAACAGTGCAGTGCATGAAGGCTGGCAGAGGAAGAATGACATCATGAAACTCAAGAGGAAAAGCAAACATCACGCCAGCTCCATGTGCAGGTCAGCCACAGACAAACTTTGTCTTGTGTGCTTGGAGGACTTTTCTCTGCAGCTGTAACACACAAGCTAAACACAGGCAGTGCTAAACTCTGCAGCTAACTGCAGCTCTGTCCCTCTTGCACTTTCTCATCCTGGTGGCCAGCAGTGCACAACATCCTCACCTCCATGCCATGATGAATGAGCAGAGGTCATTCTTCACTCTGTGCCGCTCCTGCTGGGACAGGGCTCAGTGCTGGCCATCAGAACATGTCCTGAAAGCATGGAAACAACCCACTGCCGAAGCCAGATTTCTCCTCCCACAGTGCAGTGCGACTTGGTAGTACTAAAAAAGGTTTTTCCTACCATGTCAAGGAAATGACCTAAATACCAAGCAATCACTCTTAAAAAAAAGAATTCTGCTAGCAGTGACATTGCTTCCAGTGCTGCAGAAATGCATAGACCCCTGTGCTCTCCTGCCTGGCCTCTTACTTCAAACTGCAAATAACTTGTAGTGAGATAAAATTAGAATCATAGAATCATTAAGGTTGAAAAAGGCCTCTAACATCATCTAGTCCAACCGTCAACACATCCCAATCAATGCTCATTAACCACATCGCTGAGAGCCACATCTCCATGCCTGCTGAACACCTCCAGGGACAGGGACTCCATCACTTCCCTGGACAGCCTGTTCCAATGCATCACCACTCTTCCAGAGAGGAAATTTTTATTTATATCCAACATGAATCTTCCCTGGTGCAACACAGAGCCATTCTCTGTCATCCTATTTCTGCTACCTGAGAGAAGAGCCTGACCCCCACCTCACTACAATCTCTGTTCACACAGTTGTAGAGGGTGATATGATCTCCCCTGAGCCTCCTCTTCTCCAGACTGAACAATCCCAGCTCCCTCAGCCACTCACCATAAGACCTGAAAGCAAAAGTTAAAAGGTTTCTGGGAAGCAGAGAATCACTCATAAGAGTCTATTAATTTTATATGGCCAATAATTCCTGAGCTGCAGCAACCCCCTGCACTCCATCTGCTGCCAGCAAAGCACAGATTAGAGTTCCCTTCCACATTCCCAAATACGAAGGAACCAAATGCATCTGCCCCTTGGGTGCTGGGCAGGATGGGGCCCTGTGTGTCCACCTCACAGTGCCTGCTCTGTGCGCTCACATGCTCTCTTTCCCAGAAACCATTCTCTTAGTGGGAGAGCTCCTGCTCTGAATAAGCCCAGGTTTCATTAGCAAACCCTGCCCTTGTGCTAGGGCTACCTTTTCTACTTTTTTTTTTTTTTTTTTTTTTTTTTTTCTCCAAAGGACCCTCACAACTGGGAATAAACCCCAGAATTTAACAACTTGTTTATTATTATTATTATTATTATTATTTTTGTAAAATTAAGTTTGCCATGTTAACAAAAGCAGAATAGTTTTATTTAGTGTTTGTCTCACACCTTTGACAGCTGCAGCTGTCAGGCACAGAAGTACATTATTAAAATAAACTGAACAGAGTTGCTTGTTGAAAAATCACGCTATGCAAACCTGTGGATTGTAACATCAACAGTATAAAATGTAACAAAATTGGAATTTTAATTTTTTTAAGCTTTTAAAGATAATAGTCCAGGCTATAAAACTATATAAGCATTGAATAAGAAATGTTAAGTCAACAGGTCTACAACAGATACATCTTGTAAAAACTCAATAAATTATATATATATTTATAATATCTAGTAACATTTGAAATCATGCACAGTTTTGTACATTTTCTTTTTTCAGTACACGAAACACAACGCTTCGAGTACTTGGAATGTACACAATTAGCAGACATTTGTAAGAAAATACCAAAAAATTCTTTTTCTTTTTTTATCCCAACAAAACAAAATTCTATAGAAATCTACCTTCTCAAGCTTCCATTGAAATAACTTCAAACTATAAATTATTTATTTAAGGATAAGGATTTTGTGGCTCTAAGAAGGAAAAAAAAAAAAAAAAAAGTTAAAAATGAGATGCTGCCATCCTGCTATTCTGAAACGTTGATATGTAATGTGCACCAGAGAAAAATGTACAGGAGGAATTCAGGATGCATTTCTCCTTGCCTCTTTGTGATAGCAGATGAAGTCTTCTGGAAAAAAAAAAAAAAAAAAAAAGGTACAAACAACAATAAAAAAAGCCCACCCCAACACCTCCCCCCTTGTCAGCTTGAGCCACGTGAAGGTTCTTTTTTCACTGCTGTCTGACATTCAGGAACAAAAAAAGCACAGCATTTCGAAAACAGAAAACTAGGCATTACTGGCATTTTTCAATGTGTTAAATGCAAAAGAAATATGCAGTCGTTGCATCTCCCCTGCAAACAATGTCACTCCTCTTGCTATTTTGCCTGTATGGTATTTCTTAAACCCAAAATACAACGTTACAGGCACAGGGGGAAAAAAAAATTAATGCGTGTCATCCAAAGTCAACACGTTGCTTTGCTGCGTGCTACTTATTGACTGGACCACAAAGAATACCTTCATTCGAAAATAGAAAAATAAACACCCACGCCCCAGTAATGAACAGTGGTTAAAGTGATGGAAGAAATCTTGGCCCTCTTTTTTCTGAAATACGTAAAAACCATCTCTCTGCTATTTGTTCGGTTTTAACCACTGGTGATGTATTGAAAAATAAACTTACCTTTGCTCACTGCAATCCAGGATAAACTAATATTTTTTTAATGAATACATATATATAAAATATATATATAAAACATTAAATGTAATTTGTTAAAGGACTGTACATCTATACATTCTTTCAATATTTCCCATAAACACAAAAGAAAAACTTGATTGATATACTTTTTCTCCATTTTTAATAAGTTAAAAAAAAAAAACACCCTTAAACTCGGTGAAATTTAAAGTTTACAGTAACACTATGCTATTTAAACCAAAGAACAGATATGTTAATGTCTATAAATAACTTTACAAATATACATGTTAACGTACAATTTTTAAAACAAAACTGTGAAGATATAAAACAAACACAACTCTTCTCTTTCACTCAGATCAGTATATCCTAGATTGCAATGCTCATATTTTGAGACTCTCTCAGTACTGCTTTATGTTGAATTAGTATTATACATTCTTTTTTTTTTTTCCCCTATATATTTATTTATATATATACAGGATATATTTATAGATATATACACAGATTCTCTGGAATAAACCTTTTTGATATAAGTTAAAGGCTCTTGCCTACAGGTACCCGTAACTTCTTTCTCCAAGTCACTGCTTGTAGATGGAGCCAAACCGCTGGTGCCAAGGGCTGGAGGAGTTTCTCCCCTACAACTTGCCCTTTGAAAGCAAAAGTATGCAAACCCCCGTCTCCAAAAAGCAAGATTTTCCCCAGATTGGCTCTTCCTGTAGGTTGGGACACAGCTCCAGATGCCACATGGGTGTGCAATCCCTACGGGACATGGCCAGTGGCCAGGCAGTGCTCTCCTCCTATAGGATGACTTGACTGTCTCTTTTTTTAAAATTTTTAGTTCTTCCTCCATCTTGATTTGTGTATTATTTATTTTTCTTCTTCTGAAAAAGATTCCTTCTATGTAGCTGGGAAATAAGGTCACGAAGCTATAAAAACGACGACAACAAAAATATAGATATTTCTATAAATATATGAATCCCTGCAGGCAACGTGGCTTTTCAGCTCCACCAAAAAGGTTCATGTACAGATTGCATAAGCAAAGAATTTCTACATTCTTTACATTTTTTTTTTCATTAGCTTTTCTTTTTTTTTTTAAAAAAAAAAGGAAGATTTTTTTCCTCTTCTTTGTATTGTAGGCACAGATTGGCTACTCTGGCGCTCAGCAAGCGCAGGCGGGAGGGCAGTGCCCTCAGATTTAACATTCTGCTTAGGAATAAAGAAAAAAAAAAAAAAAAAAAAAAATCATACATGATAGATCATCTTGGCAAGAGATGAATTCCTTCAGGCCAAACAGTGCTTCTTGACTTTTTATACAGCAAATGGGGGAAAAAAAAAAATTGTTTTAACTCTTTTTTTTTTTTTTTTTTTTTACCCTGAACAGCTCAATAACAAAAATCCTCTGGCATCACTGAGCAGTTTAATGGAAACATCCTTCACTATGGGTTTGTCTTCAGCGCTCTGCACTTGCGCCAGGGTGGGCACACTGCCTGTCTGTCCATCCGTCTGTCCAGGGGGGCCGTCACGTGCGGATGACGCCATTACAGGGTGCATGCTTGGGCAGGCAGGGCTCATCAGGCAGCAGGTCATGTGCAAAAACCGAGTCGTCCCCTGAGGAGCAGGTGCTGTGGGTGTCCTGGCCAGCGGGCGAGTACTGCTCAAAGGGCACCGAGAGGTCCAGGTACTCCTGAAGGGGGACAGACCCGTTAGTGTGCTTGGAGATAAGCCACCTCTCCCTGTATTCCCACACCAACACCACACTCACATCAGTGGATGTCATGGTAAGGACTCTTTCCAGGTCTTCCACCAGCTGCTTGAAGGTGGGTCGCTGCGAGGGGATGGCGTGCCAGCACTCCCGCATGATCATGTACCTACCAGGCACAGAATTACAGGGGTTGGAAGGGACCTCCAGAGATCATCAAGTTCAACCCCCTGCTAAAGAAGGCTCCCTACAGTAGGTTGAGCAGGAAAGCATCTGGGTGGTTATTGAAAAGCTTCAGAGAAGGAGATTCCATGACCTATCCAGGGTTCTGTCATCTCCACAGTAAAGTTCTTGTTCATGTTTCATATGGAACTCCATATCAAACATGATATGCACTCCAGTTTGCGCCTATTGCCCCCTGTCCTGTTGCTGGACCAACCAAAAAGAGACTAATCCCATCCATTTGACTCCTGAATTTTAGATACTTATAAACAGTTATGAGATCCCTCTCAGCCTTCTCTTCTCCAGGCTTGAACAGCCTTGGATCTCTCAGCCTTTCTTCATAAGAGAGATGCTTCAGGCACTGAATCATCTTTGAGGCCCTTTGCTGGACTATTTTTAGATTACCTCTTATCTTTTTTGAACTGAGGAGACCAGAACTGGACAAAGCACTCCAGATGTGGTCATATCAGCGCAGAGTAGAGGGGGAGGATCACCTCAGTTGACCTGCTGGTCATGCTATTTTTAATGCACTCTAGGCTACCGTTGGCTGTCTTGGCGACACTGCAAGGCTCATGGCCAACCTGCTGTCCACCAGGGCACCCAGGTCCTTCTTCATTTGGCTCCTCTCCAACAGGTCATCCCTTAACCTGTACTGATGCATGCAGTTACTCCTCCCCAGGTGCAAGACTCTACACTTGCTCTTGTTGAACCTTATCAGGTTTTTCTCTGCTCAACTCTCCAGCTTTTCCAGGAAGAAGATGACAGACAAGGTGGGCTGTCACCCATGGCAGTGCTCATCACTCACTGTGAGGCTCACCCCTAGAATTCTGTCTGCCTGAGAAAAAAGCTATGGGCGAGGGGAACCACATAGCCCAGCTCCCCAACTGCCATGTCAGGAGCAGCAGGGAGGCAGCCCAGTGCTGAGGGGATGGCTGCAATTCCCCTCCAAGCATGGGTAGGCACACCCTTCTCCACTCAGGCTGGCTTGAGGAATCACTGGAGCTGAAGAAATGAGGAAGGAACTGAATATAACTATGTCATTTTCTGGGATACAAAATGGGCTGTGGCCGTAACTCCAAAGACAGCATCCCTGAGGCGTGGGGCAAGGAGGGTGTGAGACTGCAACCTTACTTTGGGGATGGGAGGAGGGATTTGTGGAGCCCTCACCTCATGTGTGCATGTGGTCTGAAAGCAGGATGAGGGCCTGTCCTAAGGATGAGATCCCAGATATGCACACCAAATTGCCACCCAATGAATGAGGAAGAAATGTGACACCCCAACTGCCCAAAGCAGGGCCTGGCCATGGCCCTGGCAGTCTGTGGCCACAGAGGGAAGGGGGAGTGGGAAGAGGAGAAAGGGTCACCCCTCTCCACTCACAGGTCGTGGGTGCAGTTGGCGGGTTTATCCATCCGATGGCCTTCTTTCAAGAGTTTGAAGAGTTCTTCAACAGGAATTCCTGGGTATGGAGACCCTCCCAAAGTGAAGATCTCCCATAGTAGCACTCCAAAAGACCAGCTGGAAACCAAAGAAAGATCTTTAAAATTCAATGAGGGTTTTTTTTTTTTTTTTCCCCTCCACATTCACCCCCCCATTCCCCCAGTATCCCCTTCCCCTTGCTCTGCTTTATTTCTGTGCAGCCATGCATAGCTAACAAAGTCATCAATAGCATGACTAATTGCCTAGGCCATTTTTACTAGTTACTTGGAGATCTCTGCTGATCCAACTCAATAGCAAAGAAATCCCAGGCACCAAGTCTGAAATTGAAATGAGCATTTAATCAGATAGGTGACAGCCCATCTATTACCCCCAGCTCTTTGTTAGGTCTTCCACCAGCTCCACTGAATGGAACAAATCAAATTATTCATGCACAGCTTCACTGAATTGCAGGCTTGGAACCACAGGCCACTAATTGTGCAAGCTGATACCAAAACTTGCTTGTTACAACACTCATTTCACTGGCTAAGCTGAGAGAAAAATACCCCAACAAAAATCAGCAGAGCACTAATGTTACACACTCCACTCCTGCAGCTGTGCTCTGGTTAAAAGTCCTCTTTTCAAAAATATCTTCTGCCTTCTTCATTTTCTTTTTAAAAACAGGGATTATCTGTCTCTGTTTCAGGCATGCTCTCTCTCCCATTTTCTAGCTTTGATTTATCTGTCATGCCCCATGCAGCATTACCTAAGCATGGAAACTATGATTTAAGATCAATAAAGCCAAAGTATGTGAAATTTACAGAAATAGAAATGATTCATTTGTCCAATTGCAAGCGGCAAGCCTTGGGGAACAGGCAGCCTGTCTGCTAAATTACTGTAAAAAAACCATTATTAACCAAATATTGAAATAAAGTGTATGCATATTGAGCTACTTTGGTCCGTGTGAAGTTCAGATGCGATGAAAACTGCTGAAACTGCTTCCCAGACTGTTCTGCTTTCCCTTTGAGTCAGGAAAATGAAAGAGCAGTCTTTAAGACAGCAGCCTGCAGAATGAATCTCCTCATCTATAAACCACACAAGAAATACCTGCCTGCCTTCCAGTAATTTTTCAACAGCTTACTAGAGATCCCTAGTTAAAAGCAACCGATAACAGTAAAACAGAACCACGTGTGCAAAGCTGCAGCCTGGAATTGATTCATTTGCATTTTCATCCCCCGGTGTCCTGGACAGAGCTTGAGTTTAGCAGTACGTTTGTCTTTGGGATAGTGCTTATTTTGCTGTCATTTTATTATTATTTTCAAATGTGGATAATGCTTACACATCGCTCTGGTGAGTATAGACCCGGTCAAACAATGCTTCTGGAGCCATCCATTTCACAGGCAGCCGACCCTGTGATTAGGAAGACAATGGGAACATCCCATCAGCATATTCCCCCAGCCACAACGGCACCATTTGAATCTTCTTTTCTAATCCAGTTTGAAACATTTTCATTAACAATCACATCTGTCTTCCCGGTCACTGCGCAAAGCAGTAGTGGCCACATGTAAACAGATTACAGCATTTGATCCCTGGATCTTTGCTGACAATCTTTGTGGTAAATGCTCTCTGCAGAGAACTGTACTTCCCTGCCAAAGCAGGTTTAACATATCAGAGCATCTAAATCTTAGCATGGGAACTGCACCAATTGCTCTCATATGCACCTAACAGTGAAGCAGAGCATGGCACAACACTTTTCATGTCTTTGATTGGAAGAAACAACGTGATGCACAGCCCAAATCCTGCTTAGGCTGAACTACAGGGGAATTTCTGAAAGTATTCACCAGGGCCAGATCCTCCAAGAATCAAATCTTGATCCCACTGGAGTGAAAAAGAGCCCTGATCCCAGGTTTCCAGGGGACCATTCCGCATCAGGGTTATAAATATGCCTATCCCATTCGACAAAAGAGACAACAAAAAGTAGTTTTACCAGCCCCTGAAGTCCAAGAAAGGACTGCTGCTAGACTGAGGTGTAATTTGGCTACAGGAGAGTAGCCAAATTTGTTCTTTCTTACCCTTCATTTCATTAGGATAAGCATCTAGAGATGGGACATAAGCAGAGTGCACAAACACAAATGGGATTACACTTTCAGCTACACACTGCAGTTCAAACAGGGGAAATCCACCTTAGCTGGAATAAAAATTCCCAATATTTTCTAAAAATCATGTTATGATATTGCAAGGGATCAGTATGGGCTAGTGAGCTTTGCAGAACATTTATCCTGCGGAGCGTTTAGACTCCTTGCAGCTATAAGGCTGTGGAATGCTGGGACATACTTCATGCTCTGCACTGTGGCAGTGATGGGGAGGGATGTATCATGGGCTGCTCTGAACTCAGCAGTTGCTGTAGGGCTGTGAACCATGACACTGGTCTTCTCTCCTGCTCTTCGATCTTAAACTCTACAGAAAATCTAAACTGCTTTGGGAATCCTCACCCTTGGTAGTGGAGCCATAGAGCTGCTATAAAAAGCAGAAATACATGGAAGCCATGCAGCTCCAGAAACACACAAAAAAGGGATACTCGTCTCAAAAGGGTTCTGGCGGAGCCAAAGGTTGGCTCCTTGGGACCTTTATGAACAGCTGAGCAGTAGGCTAGAAAAGGCTCTCTTTGGTAAAATCTCAGCTTCCTTAACCTAGAGTCTATCTGACAGAGGTATCAATCTCTCAACCAGCTGCTAGCACCTGCAACATCTGTCAGGAAGAAAATGAATGGTGGGAGAATGACTGGGACCAGCCTGCCTATGGCTCTTCACCAGGTGGGCTACAGCAGATTTCTTTCCCATAAGCCTCTTTTGCCTCCCTGTAAAGGGAGATGTGGAGTGGGGGCCACTTCCTGCAGGGATAGCAGTTCCTTGAGAGAAAGAAAGCTGCATGTGCATGGCAGTTCAGTACTTACATTGGTGGTTTTCTTGTAATAGTCGATGTTGTGAACGTCTCTAGCAAGGCCAAAATCAGCTATTTTCATCACATTGTCCTCAGTGACTAACACATTCCTGGCTGCCAAGTCACGATGAATGCACTGTGAAAGGTGAGCAAGTCAATAAATAAGGGCTTGTTAGCTGCCTGAGCCTGGATCTAACAGCAATGTGTGGTTTATGAGCTGCCGTTTCATTGACTCTCAAGCTCATAAAGCTGTGAGTACTGCTTAATTCCTGGCTCTCTGTGTCACCGCCTCATCATGCATGCTCAGTGGGAGCCACCTCTTAGCAACACCTCATCAGAAGCCTCAGCACTGACACAGCCATGCAGCGTTTCTCTCCAAAAGGGATGCATGGGTAAGAAATCAAACCTTCCTCTTCTGTAGGCACCTACTGGTATACTAATTTGTCTCTAATGCATTTGCTCCACAAAGAGGAGTGCTGGTTGATATTTGGAGTAAAAATCCTCAAATTAATTAAAATATTCCCAATTTACCCAAAATACATCATAGTCATTATCTGAGAAAGAAGTTAAAGTAGCCAGCATTGTGCAGAAAGGGCTTTAAGCCACTGTGAACCACCACTATGAACTGCAGTCATATGCCAACAAAGCACTCCCCAGGAAGCATCGTGGGCACGGATGTGCCAAATCCACTGCCATCTCTGCTTGCAATGAGCCTACACATGCTGGCTGCAACCACAAACACGTATGCAGCAAGAGGCATGTTGGCTTACTCTCAGGTGTCCTTATCTTTAGCAATCTCACCAGGGAGTTGGGGGGGGAAGTCAGGGGCACACGGAACTCCTGACACTAAAGTCATGTTAGTGCTTTCCAAGGTGAGATCTCACAACTCTGCATGATGTTCACCCTAACCACTGCTGACTGAGCCCTGATCTGAAAATAAATTAATTCTACAAGTGGCAGATGCTGAAATGCTGGGGGCAGGCACCAAGGTCTGGGCCGTTTGTGTTTTTTGTTAGCATTCTGGAGATGCTGAAGGGTCTGCAGGTGGCAGCAAGACTGGTTCAGCCGCGTGTCTCATGGATGTAGCCTGCACATAGGAACAGATTGCTACAGCTTAAGCCTTTCGCAAAAACATTAAGATCCTTTGTAATGAAAAATCTGGCCTCCAAAGGGAGAAGCCTGAGGTTGTCCTGCACACACACACAGCACTACTTGTCTTTGAATACATGGGTCTCCTCTCAAGGGTTTTTGAGCCTGGAAAAGGCTCTGAGGAGATTTCAACTGCAATCTTTCAGTATTTAAAGGGAACTTGCAAGCAGGATTGACTTTTTACATGGGTAGATAATGATAGGGTAAGGGGAAATTAATTCAAACTAAAAGAAGGGAGACTGAGGTTAGATGTTAGCAAGAAATTCTTTACTCAGAGAGCAGTGAGGCCCTGGCACAGGCTGCCCAGAGATTTATGGGTGCCCCATTCCTACAGTGCTCAAGGTCAGGTTAGATGGGCCCTGGGCAGCCTGATCTAGTGGGGGGCAATCAGCCCACAGCAGGAAGTTGGAACTGGGTGGGCTTTCAGGTCCCTTCCAACCCAAACCATTCTGTGATTCTATGACCAATGTTTTTATCAGCTGAGGTTTCTCAACTCACTTTCTGTGATGCCAAGTACTCCATGCCCCGGGCCACCTGGTAGGCACAGGAAACCAGGTCTTTAAATGTCAACTGTTCCTCGGGCAGCTTGCAGGTGTCGAAGGAATAGTCCATGCCAGGTGGGCGACGTGCCCTGAGGTATTCCCGCAAGTTCCCCTTCGATGCGTATTCAACCAACACGTAGAGTGGTCCTGCAAGCAAGAGCACCATCAGCAGCTGGAAGAGACATAGGGCTAGGCTGAACCCTAAATCTCATCTTTTGGGTAAATTTAGACAGTCAGTCAGCAATTAAACAATCACAAAACTCCAGGACCTAACCGTAAACTTATGAGAAAAGGAGAAAGACACAAAGGTGGACATCGGGGAAAGGTGCAACTCAAGCCAAACCACATCAGAAACAGGCAGGAGCTATTTGGCCATCAGCAGCGCCCAGACAAGTTTCACACAGTTGATTTGTGAGCAAGCCAGAGGAAGAAGGAAAAGTTTCTCAGCACTGATCAAATACAGTGGTTTGCTCCTATCCAGGGCAAGAATAGCTCCAGAAAGCCATGCAGGAGACTAAGACCAATGCTGTGGATGCAGGAATGTGAAACAGCTCCCTGAGCCCTGCCAGCACATACCGTCCTGTGTACAGGCACCGAGGAGGTTAATGATGTTTTTGTGCTTCCCAATCATTTTCATCATTTCCATCTCAGAGACCAGGTCTGAAAGATCCTTGTCTGTGGCATCATCTGCAGAAAGCAAGAGAGGAACAAAATGAATGTTTTGTTAAGCATTTAATACAATTGTGGCATAGCCATGCAGAGACTGATGGGGAACAAATATGCAAAACATCTTACTCTTTGTTTTTTGGGAAGAAGTCTCAAATTAAGAACAAAAACTACTATCACAAAAAAAAAAAAAAAAAAGTTCAAAAAGAAAAAAGGAATAAAGAGAAATGAGATATGAGAAAAACGCTCATATGTACATCAATAATACTGTTCATCTTCTGTTTCATCCTGACGAATATTGAAGAAAAAAAGCCAGTTCGGGTATTTTGCATCATTTTCTTGCATTGTATCCCCTGTATAGTAAGGGGTTGGAATGAGAAGATCTTTAAAGGTCCTAAGCCATTCCATGATTCTATGACTGTTTTCCTCCCTTATGTCCAGGGGCTTAGAGTTAAGGTTGCAGGGAGGTCAGAGCTGGGATGGGGGACAGTGTAAAGAATGTATTTTTCTGCATGGAAAACTGTACATTTTCTACAGAAGAAGAAAAATGGGGAAAATCTCCTCAAATGAATGCTTTGATGTGAAGAGATAGAAATGTTCCTGCCTCCAAAAACAACTTTAGAATGGACCGAAAGAAATCTAAAGAATCTTTTCCTGATAAGAAATGTTTTCATGTAAAAAATGTCACCCTGTGTAACCTCAGACCTGGGCTGCACACTGCCAGAGTGTCTGCCCTGCCCGTTCCTGCTGAACTCCTGGAACTTCTGGTCATTTTGTCTACACATGAGGAACAAGGACTCCTATGGAGGTGTCCTGCACATTCCCCATTTTAGGCTCCCTTCCAGCTCTCATCACTTTTGGACTGAGGCTATTCAATGACAGGGGCAGAAGGAGTTTGGCAGCTGAATTTCTGTAAACTCCAGCTGAGTGTATTGCACAAGCTGCTGTTACAATAGCCAGTTTTGGTTATGGGGGGAGTAAAGAGCAGACCAGTTCCTGGAAATGGCTAGAAGTGAGAGTGCTTTCCCTCCTTCTCTGTGATCATATTACCCCTTGGCAAAGAACTGAGTTAATTCCCATTCCCTTCTCCTGATGGGATTTACACCTTTACATCCTCTCCAAGGAGACAGCCCACACCCCGAGGCTACATGAGTGAAGTGGAAGAGTGGTTCTTCTTGCTTTCTTCTATGGATCTGTTTGTACAAAGGACTTAAAAGACAGGGGAAGAGAGGAAACCCCAGCACAATATGATGCTCCACCCTCCACAGATTCCCCATACCTTTTAGCATCTTGACAGCCACCGTGATGGCCTTGTTTGGCTTGTCTTTATCAATCCCAATTGCTTCTGCCATCACCACTTGGCCAAAACAGCCCTCACCAAGCGGCTTCCCCAGGGTCAGGCTGGAGGGAAGAACAAGCAGGTGTGTTAGCAGGTGCTGGGGAGGTGACGCTCCCAGGAAGCATGGGGACCCTGCTGGTGGGTTTGACTGACCGAGTGCGTGCCAATTCCCACTTGGGATCTGGAGGAAGTTCCAGCTCAGAGACGTTGGCCAGCATCGGCCCATCGCTGGAGGAGAGACGAGTGATCCGAACCAGGGGTGTGTTGGAATTCATGGAAGAGTTGGACTCCAACGACACCTGCTTGGGTAGAGCAAATTAAGTGTTATTGCCAACTGTATCCCAAGCAGGTGAGAATGTGCTCAAGATGGGGGGTTTTGAAGTAGCTCTGTATACTGACGCCTTTCTGGTAATTTCTACACGGGCACTGCCCCCCACCCTTGCAAAATTTTGCTGATCTAGGCAAACACGGTCAGGTTCTTCACTGGTGGAAAGCAGAGACAGGTCAGCCAGGGCTCTCCTGCAAGGAAGTCTTGGCAGCTGCATAATAATGAATTAATTTGCTCTGCCTGCTTCCAAACACATGTATGACTGGCTATGGGGTGACTTCTCTTCTGGCATGGTAAATGGCCACCACATGCCTGAAGTCAAAGCTGGGACATCTGTATACTTCCCTGTGTAATTTTACACAGTGCCTTTTGCTCTAGCCCCTTTGCAATTGCATGTGGCAGAGCATTTCTAGCTACATGGAGGAAGATGATCTCTAGCTACACGGAGGATAGATTTCTCTATGAGAAATGGTTTCCAGTTTGCTAATGACCTCAATGAAAACAGCCTCTTGCTCCCCAAATTACCCCTCTATCAGCATCAAACCGTTCCCCAGCAAGATCAGCTTTCTGTGACATCCACAAGTGTACTGGGAGCATTAGGAGCTGCTCATGGACCTGAAGCAGCTGCCACCAGGTACTGCTCCACTGAAATGGAAATAAACGAATAAAAGGGCAATAAACTCCTACACTGCAGCCAACTTATGTTGCTCTTGGACAATGCCCTTCTGGTAGAGTTTCTCACCTATAAAGAAAATGGCAAGGGAAAAAAAAAAAAGGAATGAACATAGGGGGGAATGGGAATCTTGTATCTACTTTCTGTTACCTGTCTCTTGAGTGGAAATTTGGAGACTTTCTGTACAGTGGTGGTGTTCATGGCTTTTTTGTTTGGCATTTTCATCCTGCAGATAATCACAATGACCAGTACCAGGATGAAGAGGACTAAGCCAGTGCCATAGCTGAGAATGCCAGCATACACTGAGCCTGAATCATCCATTTCCATCAGCTCCTCTGCTGCAGGGCGACAAGAGACGGCGGTCAGGTGGGGCCAGCACTGCCTGTCCATAACCACACACACACAGCACAAAGAATGTGGGGAGGACCTGCTTATCCATGCAAACGTTCTGACTAACTCCAATGAGGTGACCCTCCTAGGCCAGTGGTTTTCCACATGCAGCTGCAGCTAAAGTATTATTTTGATTTGCCTTTCCCTGGGACACTTTTACTGTCTTTTGACATAATGCTGTACAGCCTTCAGCCCACAGGTTGAAAACCACTGCTCTAGACTTAAGGCACCTTCATGTGTCTGTCCCTCTGAACCACATCTTGCTTTCTCCACACATCCAAACCATGTTGTGGGCTGCCTTGGATGTGCAAGGATTGCAGGATGGGGGTTCGCTGCCTTTTGCTGATCTGGCCCCTCCAGTGAGCACATCTGGACCTCCCATGATGATCTGCATCAGATCAGTGCCTGCTCTGAAGGACCAAAGGGCTCAAAGGGCACCCAGGAGTAATGCACCATGAAAGGAAAAAGCCTCACGGAAGATATCTACATAATTATTTTGTGAAAATTCAGTTCTGTTGGAGGGTATGGCTTGGAGAGGTGGCTGAGCCAGCAGGGTGATGGCATGAGCCCATCAGCAGTGGCTGGTCACCTTCCATCAATGTACTTTTGGGACCAGCAAAGCTCAGCTGCAATTCCCAACTGCTCCCTTCAGGACAGGCACTTTGCTCACTTCAGGACAGAGGAAGGGCCATGATGAAACCAGATTTCTGTCCCCTAAGGGTGAATCAGCATCAGAGGAACAGTCAGCAACGGAAAACTTTACAATGAAGTCATGCCAGCATGATTAGCTTGCTAATTCAATTTAAATCTATGCTTTGCAATCAGTGGGAGCTTTTCCACCTGCAGCAGCAGGCTCCAAATCAGGTCTTTGATGTTCAAGATGCACATGGAGAAACAGCCATGGGTGACCATGGAGGCTTCACCTGCTCAGGTGCGCCCATGTGCCAGACAGCAATCTCTTATGATGGGGAAGGGTTTCCAGATTTCTTGGGATCACAGCATCTCTGCTCCATTTCCTTCCTTAGAGAGGGCAGGGGTGCACAAGCAGAGGTTCCCCAGCAGGGCTGGATGCTGCTCCTTCTTTACTGTGGAAGGCAGTGCTTTGGAGCCTGCTGCTGCACAGATGGCTGTCCTTCTCCATGGCTGACTTCATTATAAAGTTCAGCTGATTTTCTTCCTTCCCATTTTAATTTGTCTAAATAGGAGTAATGGGTTCATACATTTTAAAAGTAATCTAATGGTTGAATGAGACAGGTTGAGGAGATTCTTAAATAACAGAGATATTAGTGCTCTAACCAAATTAAGTGATTTCTCATCCAGTGGATGGCAGAAGCAGAACCAGGATCAGATTAGCTATTTTAAAGCTGGCAAATGAACAGAGAAAAGACCAGCAGATCCTACCTGCAGAGGGTCAGGCATGGAACCCAGGAGAAGTATTTAAGACCAAATCACCCACACAGACAAAGTGAAGACTAGAGATGCCAAAGTTCCTTGTTGTTAAACACACCTCAAGACAGATGTGTTTGTGAGCTAGACACAGGTGTGGTTTACAACTGGGCAAGCCAATCTGGGTGCCTTTTCAGTAAAGAACACACTTCAGGGCTGCTGCTACAGCCTTTGCAAGGCACAGCACCCACTTAGCTTCCACATTAACACTGCTCATACTTTCTTGGGCTGCCCCCATAGCTGGAGGTAGATCCTGCAGGTGAAGGCACAGCCCTGAACCCCTTTTGAAGGCAGACCACTCCTGTTGCATATTCTGTGCTGACTTCATTATCAGTGAGAGCTTTGCATATGAAAGGATCACAAAATTGAGGTCACTCGGGCCTCAGATTTCAAGTCTACAACAGCTTTCATCTTTTTCAGCTATGGCCTTTTGTGCACTGGGAGCTACAGCTCCTGGGCTCTGATCATGGATAACTTTGATGGACCTCCTGTTTAAGATCAATGTCTGGGCCTGCTCATCCATGAAGCAGAAATAATGCTAAAAGAGGGGATAGGTATACTCATACCAACCATCTGTGCATCTGATTTTAGGTTGAGATATGAGTTGAACAGGAAGGTTTCTCCATAAAATGATCCACTGTATGTGCAGGGTTTAGATGCCCTGGACCATCTGATGAGGAGTTTTCTTCTCCCACTGAGTACACTGGCAGCATATGAAGCCAAAGTGTCTATTCTGGTATCTAATGACAGCCTCCTAATGCAGAGGCTGTGAGCACCTCTGGGTTATCACTATCTAAGAAGATATACACTATTCTGTATCATTATTCCAGTAAGAATTTAAACCCGGGGATGAAATGACTGGACTAGATGATCTTATGGTTGGACTAGGTGATTTTAGTGTTCTTTTCCAACCATAATGACTCTATAATTCTATGAAACGCAAAATCTGTCAGCTGTGAGTATGCAACAGGGGTCTTCTGCTGTGCCAATTTGCCACTGGCACAACAAATCACAGACGGGGTCCTCCTTGGGTAACATGTTTGCAGGAACCTGGCATCTCTAAAGCAAATGTCAGAGCACCCTGGAGAGGGAAGGAGAGGCCAGCACAGAAGGAAATACCTGGTAGCACCGTCAGCCAAGCAGAGTGATGTGAGAACCCAATAGAATTCCCTGCGAGACAAGTATATTCCCCAGCATCCTCAAAAGTAACATTTCGCAAGTACAGAATCTCTAGCTCCTTATCCGTTGTGTTAACACCTGCTGTCTAAGGGGAAAAAAAACACACACATATAGAAAGAAGGAAAACAAAGAGAATAAGCCACATTCCCAGCAAGTGTGAGGACACCACAGGCAAATTTCAAAAGCAGATTAAAGTGTTTTTTTGTTGTTTTTGTTTTTCTATTGGCCATCTTCCACATATACTCATTCATTCCCCTTTGCAACCTGCAGTCAAAAGCAAAAAAGTTCCCTTCACCAGGTTCTTACTCTGTCCCACTAAAGAAGCATGCAAGCAAAAGCATCCAAATGAAAAATTGCCCCCACAATATGACTGGCTTTGGTTAGTAGGGTTAATCCAAGGTAGGAGAGAGGGAAAGTAACAGGGAAAGATGGAAGGAAACGAGACAGGAAGGGGGAGATAGTGGGGAAAGACTCAAGTGCTGATCAGATGAACACACAAACACTGAGTTCATTGAAGAATACTGCATCGTCCTTTTTTTTTTTTTTTTTTTTTTTTTTTTTAAAGAATGATTTTTGGGATGAGCATTTCAAACCCATTATCCAGCTTCTGATACCGTGGTATCACAGATCACAAGAAGGTGTCAAACACCCCCGGAACAGCTGGAGTCACACCAGAGAGCTCAGCATGCTGTGCTGCTCTCCGTTTAATGTGTTTGCTTGTACAAGCCAATATATGACTTATTTCCCAATTACTTCTCCAAAGGACAGAAGACAGTCCACAGTGACTGTATCAGTTTTGGATGCAAAAACCTTGCAACAGCTTGGTTTTCCAGAGTGCTGAACGTCACAGGTAATTAGCATGCAGTTCTGTTATCAGCACTCAATTGAAAGGAAGGGAAAGGAATAAAAGCATGAAGGATTGATAGCAAAATTTGACAGTCATTTTATTGTGGGAATTTTTCCATGGCAATTGCTGTATAGGCGTTACATTCTTGTAAAAAAAAATAGCAAGAAAATAAGATAAAGCCATTCATCGTCAGTTGACAGGGTGTAATACAAAATGAATAGTAATTTTAATCACTAGCTTCTTAAAATGTTACAGCTCATTCTTGCAGTTGCCAGGGCCTTGGGACAGAGTCTGTGGTTTACCTGGTTTTGGTTTGCGAATGTGGAGCCAAAATGGCTTTTCGGCTATGCCTACGAAATTGTTGGCTCTACACAGATATTCTCCTTCATCTTGTTCTGTCACATTGAACAGATTTAGGTTAGCATCGGCTTCAGCGTTTTTACTGATCCAAGACTGCAGGAATAGACAGAAACCTGAACTTCAGTAAACCAAACAATACCTCAATTGAACCTACATTAGCTAGGATTGACTGTTCAAGCCTATTTTCCTCCTGGTTGTAGCAATATCCCAACATCACCCTGTGATGAACAACCTACCCAGGACCTGGGCAAAGAAGAGAAGTCCCCAAATCACACACAGGTCACCCTTCTGCCCTTCGCTGGTGTTCCTGCTGCTGGAACATGTCATTTCTTCCCAAAACAGAACAGTTTCCCACCTCTCCATCTGATAGTAAAGACCCTACAGCAGTTCCTTAATAACTCCGCAGACAGGAGCACCAGAGAAAGGGTTTAAGCAGAGATTTGTGTTTGCAACTCGGCTCGGCAAATACTGTTTCAATTATCAGATTCCAAAATAGAATTTGGAAACAAAATATAAGCAGTGGCGGTCTGAAACTCGCTGCTGACTTTGCCTTTCAGAAATTAGCTGTAATTTTTTCCACTGCTTATAGGAGCCTCTTCTTTACTAAATAAAGTGGCGCACATAAATCAAACAAGCTTCGGACTGTTAAGCAGAGTTTTACTTCTCTTCTTCCAAGCTTTCACAACTGCACATCAGTTTGTTCCTAAACAGTTGTTTGTATTTTGCTTGAAAATAAGCAACTACTTTGGGTGGCCTCAGTAGTAGCTTGGGGAAACTCTAGGAAAGTATCAGCTTCAGCCCTGGAAATGAAAATACACCAATTGCATTTCTCAGTTTTGTTCTTATGCTCTCCAGCCTCACCTCAGTGATTTCCATTTTCAGGGCCTGATCCTGCCAGTGCAGCTCTCAGCCCATTAAAATCAATGGGGCTGACGGATCTCATAGGTTACTGGAAGCCAAACCCAGAGGTGGCATCAATATGGAGCCATTGTGCCCATGCCTGATGACAAACACCACTGGTTTTGACCTGATCTCATCACTGAGGCTCACATGCTGCAAGGTCTGTCTGTCCTGACCAGTGGGGAAATGTGCCTCCCTGCTGTTGCTGCCTTGTTTATAATTAAACCAGGCATGTTTCAGTGCAGAATGTGCAATTTAGCCTTTGACAAAGCCTGGGCACTGTGCTGCCAGCCTCCCTCTGAAACTGGAATGCGTTTAGTGTTTTGCAAAGAACAAGGGCTTGCCTTTGATCACAAATGAGCCCTAGCTTTCAGGAACTGGCGCAGGTGATGGCTTGGTATTGTTGAGCTGTTTGAAAAATGGGTTGAAAGTACAGCATTCAATTTATCCATCTGGTCTGGGGTGGGTTTTGTCCTCAATTTAGATTTATGGGGAAATTTCACATGCTGGGCATCTCTCCTTGCTTTGATGGAGACTGAGATATTCCTCCTATACAAACTGCTCCTTAGCAGCTCCTGTAAATCTCCCAAAAGCAGGAGGGAAAGGCAGGCTGATAAAAAAGCCTTATCTCTCTGAAGGCACCATACTGCTGGGAGTGGGAGGCCCTTTCTCAAGAAGCTGTGGTCAGAAGGACCACTACCAGGATCCTGCAGCAAGGCCGGGATCACAGAATCATAGAATGGCTAAGGCTGAAGGAGACCTTAAAGATCATCCAGCTCCAACCTCCTGCTCTGGGCTGGCTGCCCCCACTGCATCAGGCTGCCCAGGGCCCATTCAACTTGTCCTTGAGCACCTCCAGGGATGGGGCACCCACAGCTCTCTGGGCAGCCTGTGCCAGGGCCTCACCACCCTCTGAGTAAAGAATTTCTTCCTAACATCTAACCTAAATCTCCCCTCTTTTTGTTTAAGGCCATTAAAGAGGATCCTGCCTGAAAGCAAAAGCATTGCATGACATAAGGTCAACAAGTCCATGCAGCCAAAGGACAGGCCTGAAAATGACAGCAAGATCATCTTTTGTTTTGAAAAAAATAAGCACATATACCCCAAAAAACCCAGAAAAGAATCCCTGCAAAGCTGGGCCTGCTACAGCTCTGTGGAGGCCCAGGACTGGTACACAAAAGATGCATCCCAAAATGGAAATGCTCCATGCCCCAGTGCTGATGCCAGCATTAACACAATTCAAAGCATTCCTGATTAACCAGAAGTAGTAAATAGACGTGTGCTGGTCCTATTCAGCAAAAATAAAACCAAACAAAACTTCTGCTTTTAAACTCCTGCCTGTGCTCCCCTTCGAGGAATGCGTCCACAGAAGAGGAGGTATTTGGCAATTCTAATTACCTAGCCACCCCGGTGCCGCTCCAACGTAATTTTAAAATGCTATTTATATGGACTATTTATATGTTCTTTGCCACAGCAAAATGGGAGCCTGTGCTTGTGACACAAGGCACTGTTCGCAGCGGCTCTGCGAACTTCCAAAAGGTACCACTTTATCCCATGGGGACCACACACGGAGTTTGGAGACTATGCAAGATGGCATGTGACACAGGCAGCTATTCAGAGCGTGCTGCTGGGCTGTGAAACCAGGGGGAAATTCAAATATGCATAATTCAAACACATTTGGAGACACAGACAGAAAATAAAAAGTTTTATCAACTCGCGAGAAGCGCCTGCTGCCAATCCTGAAGAGCTGTCTCCAGCCATTTCTTCCAACCAATCTGTTATTTCAATCTGTGTAATTATTTCCAGGGTCTCTGGCTTTTATTATCATGCATCTGGCTGAGTTACAGTTTTGTAGATGCTGTCTGATAAGTTTGTTTTAAATAAAAAAACAACAAAACTTCATACAAAGAGAAAGAAGGGTGTGTGCAGCAGGCCATGCGCAGGGGATGTCCATGAGGACAGCCTCAGCTTTAAGTTGAAAGGACAGAATCTGTTTCCAGAGGCAGAAAAACTGGATTTGGCACTATTCTAATACACACAAGCACAGGATGCCTTCAATTATGAAACAAAAAGAGGGGGAGGGGGGTTTAAGAAGTCCAAAGTTTTTTTGCCTACTTTTATATCTGCACTGGCTCAGGAGAAACCAGACTTTCTGGCTTTGTTCTGCCTGCAACCTGGAAACTCCCTTTCTAGAAAGCATTTGCAAAGTGGAGTTTTACTAAGTGAGTTTTTGCTCAATAAAATATAGGCTTTCCTGAGCATGGATAATAGCATGGTTCACAAATGTTCATGGCTGGAACAAGGCTCTCTTGGCTCTCAGGTGCCGGGAGCTGAGCATTATTTAGTACATGTGCGCTGCAGTGTACTTGGAAAAGGAAAGAATGTGTTTTACTTGGGAACCTTTCATTTTAATAAGCCCTGAAAATACCTCCATTGAAGCAGTAAAAAGGGTTATTTTTCCAATTTTAGGTCAAATGCAATCTGACAGCTTCCCTTTTATAATACTGCATTTCTCACAGTTTCCTCAGCCCTTGCAACTACTTTGCTTATCTATGCCACTACAGTAGTTGTGTTATCTCTGGCAAACAGAAGAGTCTGGAACACTGACATTAGGACATTTTTGCTGTTCCCCCTCCAAAAGCAGAGTATTCCACTGCACAGGCTTAAAGAAAAGAACAATCCCAACCGTGATCCTTGGCTTATTCTCATTATTTTTTCTCATAGACATGAAACAATCATATAAAATGAAACCCGGAGCTCACAAAAATCTGATTTAAATAATAAACACCCTTCTAGGAACTGTGGTATTGAGCATATTCTGTTGAGAGCTTCTGGTTCTTGCTGCACTGCTAGTCTACACCTTGTTTATGAACATATCTATAAAATTTTATGGCTTCCATTGATGGCAAGAACCTTTACTCAGTGCTAATGTCTTTTGCCACGAGACAGTGGGCTTCTCTGAGAAGTAACCCCACAATGTAGCTGGTCTCTCTAACACTGAGACCAAGGCAGAGGAAGGGATGCCCTGAGAGTAAACAGAAGGAGCGAGCACCAACCTTCAGCACTGTGACATAGGGTGTCCCATCAGGTCCATACTTGCTGCCGTTGACTTCCACGTGTTTCAGCCACTGGATATGAGGCTGGGCATCACTGTAGACCTTGCAGTGAAATTCCACATTGCTCCCAACCACCACGGTCTGATTGGCAGGGAGTCCTGCTTGCAGGATTGGTCGGTGGGGTGACCGTTCTGAAAAATTACAAGAGGAATATGTGAATTCATCCATTCTCCTTCCAGCAAGGACTCCTCTCTGCATCCGTCAGTGCTCATGATGGAAAGAGACAACGCTGCTTGCTCAGTGGTAGCAGCTCACAGTGATATGGCAGGAGTTGTTCCAGATGAGGAATTCCTTGCTATTCAGCAGAAAGGGTGAAGACTGGGAGTGTCATCTCAGGTATCCTGCCCACCTTACCAGCCAGTGCTCCTCAAACCAAACAAAGAGAAACCACAAAGAACAGAACAGAAATCTCAGCCCCACTCACACCTTTCCTTCTCTCGAGGCTGCTACATAATTTATTCATCAGCATCTGGAATGGAATTGCTGGTCAAAAGGAGGCTTCCTCTTGGCACCAGTTATTTGGGAAGGGAACCAGGCTTCTGCTTCCTGCATCCTATCATACGCCTGTTCACCATCACCGCAAAGCAGTTGCTGAGGGAAAACAATGAAATCTCACCTAAAACATCAAGCTGGTACGTGTGCCTAATATTGCCATATTTGTTCTCCACAACACAGGTGTAGTTTCCTCGATCTGATGGCACAACGCTCTCCATCACCAAGCTCCACTGCTGGTGTCGCAACTGGAAGAAGAAATGAAACCATCAATTCCATGGTCAAGTGTTACCATCACCAGACCCTACAACTCAGTGAGCAACCAGTGAACTCCTGCATTCTTGATCAGCATGAATGGACCTCAGAGCCAGACTGTACAGCGCAATTTCAAGGATCACTGAAAGCTTACTTTGAAAAGAAATTAAGACCAGTGCATAAACAGTCCCATGCAATGTAACACACTGACATTACAATGGGGGCCTGTAGATGCTTTCACAATAATAACAGCAATGAAAACTGCTGACTGCTGCACTGCTGCACTGGTGGCATCTCCATTAGAATAACGAGTTTAGAAGACATCCGTTGAGACAGCTCTGATGTGAATCACAGAATTACAGAATCATAGAATGGCCTGGGTTGAAATGGACCATAATGATCATCTAGACTTGATGCGCTTGTCTCTTGTGCCAGACCACTCAGGTCCAGAGACTCCATCAGCTCAAAACACTGCATTCTTGTCTGCAGAATCTTACCAATTGCTACATAACCCATAAAGATAACTAAGAACAACAAAGCTCATAATTCTCACCCTAACATATTTTGAATGTCTATGCTATGGGGACAGCATGGCCATCAGAACAGAAATGGTTGACTACAACTGAGTTAGCCCCCAACATTTTCCATCAATAACTGAGTAGAAAATATGCTCAGCCTCATGTCTGGTCAGTCCTTTTCATTCTGCACTATGCCTTCATTCTAGTTGTTTTTTCTGAATGTATGTCCAGAGTTACTGGTTGTTCAGCAGCAGGAAGGGAAAGCACAACCCATGTCTCAGTCTGACCCACTGCGCTGCACTCCTGGATAGAATGCTTGTTTGTAACACGTTCAGGGGAAATAATGGATATGGAAAGTGAATCCTGAATTAATACAGAAAGCAACCAACATGAACACAGATGACTTCAAGATGCAAAACATATAGAAGCTCCCCAAATCTCTGAGTATTCATTTGATGTCTCTGCCTCTCTGATCAGGACTTTTAACTTCATTAAACATTGAGGAGGTGACTCCAAGGATACAGAAGCCAGAGTTTACAGTAATGGTGAGCTATAGAATGTTAAAGGCTCATGGAAGAAAACAAAGATGTAACTGCTGCTGGAGTTTCCTTGCTGCAGCCGGTGAACTCAAATATGAAGCTATTTAACCTCTTTTGCTACATATAAATTGCATCCACATTCTTTCCTTTAAAGGGCCAAGTTGCAATTAAAGACAGAATTTTGGAAAGAGAAGATTTAGAGTCATGTGACCTAACAGTTTAAACAGCTTGTTTAGCAAAAAGCCATTCTGACGAAGCCCCATGCTTTGTACACCTCTATGTTCCTGGAATAGCAGTGCTGAGAATCCTACTTTTCAGATGTGTGAATATAAGATTTCTTTCCATTTCAGCATTGGTCAGGCTGGATGGGGCTCTGAGCAACACAATCTAGCTGTAGATTTCCCTGTTCATTGCAGGGGAGTTGGACTAGGAGACTTCTATAGGTTCCAACTCAAAAGGTTCTGTGATTCTATATATGTAGCAGGAGGCCATGGCTATAGTCTTCAGAGGAGCCATGGTTGTTGCAGATGTCTGACTGTACCCACTGTCCACCCAGAATGGCACATACAAAGTTCAATGCAGAACTAACATTTCACTTTTTGTAAAGCAACATTCCACTTGGCTCATCTCTAACAGCACTGCAATTACAGGGCAACAAGAGCTGTAAGAGCTGAACCCCAAGTTCACAACTGTTTGAATGCACAAGTTTGTTGATGCACAAGTTTGAATGCAAATTTGTTGCTGCTTAGTAGCTTACGTCTATACATGTTTGTCTCTTAGATGTATCTAAAGACTTCTTTTAATCCACTCTTCAGCACTGCATTTGCCTATGGAACCCCAAGGAACTGCTCCAAGGAACTGGGACTCCAGACACCTGGCTAACTCCCTAGTCTAAAATGTGTTATAGAATCAGGTCCAAATTAGGTCTTTTACTTGTGTTTATTTTCAAGGACCTTTTTATCACCAGGTTTGTAACAGGGACTTTGGACTCTGAACAAAGATGTGAACCTGGGGGCACGAACTCTGGGAGAAAACTCTTCTAGAAGCAATAGTGCTTTTTAAAGGTCTAGATGTAACGGATAATAAAAAGGCATGTTCCCAACTTAGCATGCTTACCGTACTTGATAAAACACTAGAAACATGACATGATTTAGTGCAGCTATTAATCAAGTTGGTGAGATACTAGAAATCCCTCTGGTTTATTTGGTGTTGTCATTCTTGGCTTCTTGTGAAACAAACATTTGCAGACACGCTTGGAAACTCAGTGAGTGTTTGCCAGACTGGTATGCAAGTCAGTGTGATGGTCTGGGGAAGGGATAATCTTCTACCTCCCCTCCCCCTGGATCTTTCCTTCTAGGGTCATTTAACACACACAGGCTTACAATATTAGGGATTCCAACAAGGATTTAATCATTAATGCTCTTTGGGAAATTTCATATGATAAGTCATATGAATTTCTTTCCTCTATCAGTTAAGGATGAACTGTAAGAAGCCCAGTTTAACCCAGGTTTCATGTTTTCAACACTTGCCCTTCTCTCTTACAGAATTTAAAGAGGGCTCTGACAATCACACAGGATCTAAACGCCATTTGCAAGAGGCAGAAATAGAACAGTAGTCAACTTTCAACTACTGGCCACACACCTTTCACAATCAATGTTTAAATTCTCATGCATGTTGAGAACAAATGAAAAAATTCCCAGCTCAATGATTTCTGGGTTAAGACCAGATCTTGACATGAAGCAATCCAACCAAACGCTGCCAGATCTGGATATTGCCCATTGTTTTCAAGCTGCCTAATCCTGTTATGAAGCTAAGTTGTAACAGGGAATTTAAATCTTAAATACATGAGATACTGAGCAGGTTTTCAACTTCTTCTTCTGGTTCAAATCTCAGCTGATATCTATTAGTATATTTATATTGGATGAGATTTGCATCAGACTACTTACAGCTAACTATGGCTCAAGAGCAAAAGCAAGCAAATATGAGAAGGAAAGTTACAGAGAGAGAAAGATGTCTTTATATCATGAGAAGGACAAGGAAACATAACTAGGCAGAAAGCTTAAACCAATCTTGCTGTAATTGGCCTGACATCGCCTTCAACAGCTCTTTAAGCACTGCTTGTTGCTGGAAGGTGCCCCTAGAGAAACAAAGCATAGCAATGCCAAAGACACTACCATGTTGCAGAGGATGAAATGTGTCAATTTAAACTCAAGGATAGATTAAAACCACTGGGAAGGGGGTAGGGGAATTGCTTTCAGCTTCACATTTTATTCTGCAAGCATAATTTAGTGCAGCTGATGTCACATAGTTTTGTAAAAAGCCATTTAAACAGCGCACGCAAGCCTGAAAACACTTCATGATGATCCTTACAGCATACAATTAGTAAAAGATGGCTGTGCTTCATGAATGTTTTCTGCTGTAAGACTGCTTATAGACAAGAGTTGCTTCCCCACATCTTCGCTCTCCTTAAATTTTCAGATCTAAAACCAAGTGTGCCCTGAGCCTCGTCCAGGCTGGAACAGGGACAGGGCTGAGGAGGGACCTTCAAAGGCTTTACTGAAACGACCACAATGGGCTCTTTCAGAAATGGGCCTAAGCTAACAGGAAAGAAACAGTCCAAAAACGGTGGAGAGGGAATGCTTTTTCAAATCATTTTCTGATTTCTGGAGCCCTGCACGCTCTGCATGCCGAGCCCTTTTGAGAGGGTTACAGATGTGGTAGGCATCAGCATAGAGCTATTTAAGGTTCCAGTGAAGGTGCCTTCTGAAAAATCCCTTTCTTTCCTCAGAACTAGCTCAGAGAGATGCCAGGGCTGGTGGAGTGCAAGCTGAAAATAATTGCTCAGAGTCTGATATTGTTATACTCAGCTTTGCCAGCTGTACTCCTCCTAAATATGTCTTGATGGTGACCTTCAGGGGACAAAGAAAGAATAGAAAAAATTGCAGCAGCTGATTTTCTAGTTAAAATCCTGTTATTTGTCATGTACAGTAGCAACGAAACTTCTGGATAATTCAATCACTTGAGTGCACTGGGTTATGTTGCGCACTCAAGTCAGAGTATTTTCCAGAACACTGTCTGGTAGAAAGGAAAGAGGGAGCAGGAAAAAACCAAGTAGCAGATTGCTATTACTATGGATACAGGAGGATCCTACACTTGATCAGGGATCAATGATTTATTCCACAGGAATATGAATGACCACCAGCACAGTCCTTTGGTGAGGTCCTTCCCACACCTTCAACCATGGCACAGTCATTTGTCCTTGGAAACTGGGAGTAGCTATAGCTTGCTCATGCACCCGGGCTAATCTCCATAAAAAAGGATGGAAGCTTCTGAAGCTACTTTCTCGTTACTGTCCACAATGCACCCAGTACACTTATCCTTTTTTTAACTAATCCATCAATAGTCAGTGTAAACAAACTCAAAGGCAACTAGTCTTAAATCCCAATGGACAGCAGCCCTATCTAACATTTCCATGTTGAGCAGTTGCAAGGCCCGCCAGAAACACTCCTTTTCCAGCACAGCTGTCATCATGCTCTTCCATGTACCAATGTTCATCACAGCAAAACACCATCTCCTACAGTTTGTAGAAAACCTCTTCAATAGACCCAAACTGAGGCCTTACCTTGATGCCCCCGATCCTGTGCTCTCCCTTGAACTCTTTGCCATTCTTCAGCCAGTAGATGGTGGGAGTTGGATTTCCACCTGCTGGACATCGGAAACGAACAGTGTTGGCAGCAGGAACTGCCAGCAGCTTTTTCTCCATCTTATCTGGTCTGGTCCAGAAGGGGACACCTGAGGAAAAGAAGACAAGATGAGAAAGCCTATTTATGCAGTAGAGGATATCAGCTGCTGAGCAGATGCATTTGAGAGGCTTTGGCATGTGCAGAGTGACAGTTAAATTGCTACCTGCTGCAGTTAAGATAAATGACACAGAAATGCTTTCCAGCTAAATGACTCTTATATATGTAGACAGAGTGTTTGCATTTTAGGTTTGTGATGAAAGGTTCATGACCAGGTTCTTGTCTTGGTAATGCTGGTATAAATGTAGAGTACCTGCTTTTAAATCATAGGGAGAGAGCTATCAGAGTGAGAATCTGGCCTTGGTGTGTAAAAAGATACAGATGTACCACTGGGACAATAGTAGCCAAGAAACATGAACAGCAGAAAGATGTTGGAACTGTAAAAAGAGAGAGTGAGAATGCAGAGAAAAAGAACTAACTGAGTGCTTTGGAAAGTTTTGCTTCTTGGTGAGCACAAACATAGTGCAGCCTCCTTAAGGGAAGGAGAGGGAAAGAAGCCAGTGCCAAACTGGTTTATCACGTTTATGTTCAGAAAGTTCAAGTGATTTTAGTTTTAAAGATTCATGTTACCTTTGAACAGGGATAAGTTTTAAAATACCAGTGTTAGTATAAGATACTTTTATAATCTGCCTAAAGTACAGCAATGTTTCTTGGCACCGTTACAAACATTACATATTAACTCCAAATTAGGGCAGCAGCAGCAGCAAACTTATTACACAGGAATGAAAGACAGAAAGAAAGAAAGAAAGAGAAAGCTTTAAAAACAAACTTTCATTTCTGCTTAAGGAAGTAGTGCAGAGCTGAGCTTGCTGTGTTCCCCTGCCATGGTGAGGCACCTTCAGCCAATGCCAAAGGGAGATGGGTACACATGGTGTTTGCTTTGCAAAACAGCAATGAAACTCCACCAGAGAAGACCCCCTTCATTACAACGGTATGCAAGGTCTTCTCTCTCATTTTAAGCTGCTCCAAGATGCACTTGAGCTCTTCATTTTCTCAGGAGCTCCACAGTGCAGTATGCCCTGATGTGTTTGGCTCCATCCTGTATTGACTGCAGGTAAGCCCCCTTGCCCGGAACTAGACAAAAAATGCATGACAAACACTGCTCATACATCACTGCATTCTGTATTTCCAGGAATGAACAAGGATTAGGGATTTTGAAAGCCTTTGACAAACATGACCAAAAGAAGCAGGCCTGACCAACACCAGAGCCTCTCAGTGGATTTCACTCATTGGATCACAAAATCATTTGAGTTGGAAGGGACCCTTAAAGGTCACCCAGACCAACTTCCCTGCAATGAACAGGGACAACAACAGCTAGATCAGGGTGCTCAGAACTTCATTTAGCTTCAGCTCCTGGGATGTTTCAGGCAGGCTCTGCTCTGACATGCACCATTCTAGCACCTGCTGATTCACTCCATGTAGCCTGGTTTCCCTTTGGTATCCTGGTGCATTGCTACTGTATCTTATCTGCTTTCAGAGAGCTGAGACCAGATTGCTGGACAGTGGTACCCTGGTAGTGCCACAGTCTTGCCAGGGGTGAAAATTCAGTATTAATGGCTTTCATTTGCCCTCAGACTGCCTCACACTACATGTCATGACTCCCATCAGTCACCTGCACTCACTAAAGGAATGTGGGCACAGGGACGGACCCATCCCTGTTCTTCTTCCTGCTATTTTTCAGTGAAATACTTCCTTTTGGCAGTGCACCCTGACTTCCCAGGGACTTTACACACAGAGTGGGTTGTGGGAGAGGCCAGGTGCTGATGGAGACATCCCCATGCACTGCTGCAGAGAACAGTAGCCCTACAAGCTCTTCCACACATCGGACTCGATGATCCTTATGGGCTCCTTCCACATTATGCTATGATTCTATAACCTGCTGCTTGCTGTTCTACTAAGTATCCTGGGATCTTCTCCAAGTGAGCTCTGATCATCAGACATGGGTTCTTCCCCAAGTGCATCTCTGCCATTTGGGTCCTCTCCCATGTGATTTGGGGCTTGCAGGGCTTAGCACTCCCAGATTAACACACCAATCACACCATAGCACATGTCAAGCTGCAACTGGCAAGAAGTGCCAAGGCATTCAGAACAGTGCCTTTGTTCTTACTCTCAGGAGTAGCAAACAAAACATCAGCACTTGGTCTACTGTGCCCCAAGAGTCCTTTCATCACTGCTTTTTAAAGGGGGTGAAAATTTTAACTCTTCTTTTCACACAAAGCTTGCAAAGTTCCAGAGAGCTTTGGGAATGAGAAAGAATGGAAGACAGAAAAAAAAAATTTTTTTTTGAGCTGCTTGCTCTGAATTAATGACAAGCAATGATTCCGCATGTGCAGGTGTGAAAAAAGGGACCTGCAAGACTGTTGCCAGCCCTTTCCCATCATCGAGCACTAAGCCCGCCGGTTCGTTTTGTTTGTCAGACACTGGCCACCCATCCACCTGGAATGACCAATTAAAAAACCAAGAGGAGTACTTGGAATAATTAATACAGCCAAGCGCTCATTTAGCAATTAGTAGCAGCCACAAAATTTTGCAGCAGACAGAATCAACCCTAATTGTGTAATTTCCCCAGCTGACGCCTCTGAGTACACAGCCAGATTTAATTGGAGATTATAGGGGCTCTTTGAAGGTGCTGGGGCTACACAGCAGGGGCTCTAAACAAACAGATACAGAGGGATAGGGAGCACTGGGGCAGAAGAGCACTGTGTGAAAATGGAGCTTGGTTTTTTGTTCCAGAGCCAGGAAAAACAGCTGTAAAGAACAGAGGTACTGGGAAGCCTCTTTTTCCAAAGGCAGATAACAGTTTGTGACAAGGCTGCAACAAACGGGACAATATGAAGTTGCTGAGCTTCCTCTTTCCTCCCTTTGGCTGCCTGTCCCTAACGGATGCTGTCTCCATGCTCTCCAAGATACACCAAATACTTATTTCCTTTAGGTGGAATTTCCTCTCATCACCCTGGCTTTGGTTAATTACAGTTTGAATTTCAGCAACTTTGGGTGTAATCTCCCAAATCAATACGATGGGCTTTAAACTCATGTCAGTATCAGCTCTTCAAGCCCCTCTCTATGAACACAAGGGTAAAAAGCTCTTAAACAACAGGAACCAGAAAATCACAGTGTTACATGAGAACAGGATATATTATTACTGTGATGTGCAAAATAGGCAGCACACAGTAAGTCAGTCCTGGACACATTATCTCTCTCTGCATAGGAATAACTCTTGGTTATATCATGCTTTTGCATGAAAGGCATTTTTTTGCCCTCACTCCTTTAACTCCTGACCCTGGTGATGTCTGATAGCCAGGCAAGAGCTCATACACTTCATTAGAGTACTTTTTGCCTCAAGAGATGAAGGACATGGGACTCTGGGACGTGGCACTAGCAACAGCCATGCCCCCCTGTGTGCGATGACCTAGCAGTCTCTGTCCCTGCTGAGATGTCCCAGTGGTGGCAGTGATGCTGAGGTTAACACACAGCTCCTCAGATTCAAAAGATCTGTCAATGTTAACTGGAGGGTCTGACATTAAACAAAGCAACATAAAGCACATTCGTGTCACTTTACAACACAAGGCTTCGCCTCTCTGGTATGTTAAGCTAATCAACAGTTTTTAAAGCAAAAGAGAATCTAACTTTTTATAGTGAGCCCTTTAAGCAAAGCCAGTGGATACCTTTGGATCTAAAAAAAGAGACTGTCTTGAAGTCAAGAAGACCCAGAACACAGGCTATAAATACATGTGGTGAAATGCGTGTTTTCCCTCTTGGTGAAAAGAAACATGTCTTTCTGTACCATAAAACAGCTCGTGTTTTGTGATACCTGCTGCTAAGAGATAGAGTTTACTACAGATCACATTAAAAAAGCAGAGAGCGATGTACTGCGTTTATCAGAAGCTGGTCTGCAGAGGAGCAAACCCTGAGCAAAGCTGCCCCTTCCCATGACTCCAATGGGCTTCAGTTGGCATCAGGAGCACTGAGCACCTCTGCAAAGGTGCTCTTCAACTCACAGTATCCAGCCCCCTAATTAAAGGCTATCAGAAAACCACTAACTGCTGCTGATGGGCTGCCTGGCACTGTACCTCACAATTACTGTCCTCACGCTGCACGACACAGCGGCACAAATTTATTACAGTGGGAGACCTGTTTTAAAGAGCCCTCCATGTCAAATGCTGTGGGCAGGAGAAATTTTCCAGTCATGCTGAACTTCTGCCAATGTACATAGCTGATTTGGAGTTCAAATGCAAGACATTTATTTATTAAAAACACATAAGCACAGGCAGCTCGCTTTTCAGAAATATAAAAAGCATAATAAAGCACAACACTAACGCCTATGAAGCATGTAATGATCCTGATTAATGATACTGCACTTAGAGAAACAAGCTCTGCGACTGAATGAGGTTTAGTGTGGAAGCACTGAGGCTCTCTTCTGGGGCTCCCTTCCTCATACAAGTTGAAGAAAATCCAGAGGGGTTTTGCTTACAGCTCCTGCTTATGGCAGCTGTAAATTTGGTGCTTGGCTAGTGCTGATTTTATTCTCCAAGCTGCCTCTGCCTCCAGCTGAGATGCTCATTAGGACCAGAGTTAAACCCGATAAAAACAAAGCAGGCTGAGTTTTGTGATGTGTAACTGCAAGGTGTAACTTCAGCATAGTAAAAAAACATGATGACAGAATGAGTTACTCTGGAATTTACATGCAAGGAGAACTGATAACCCAAACTCGAGACAAATTAACAGAATTAAGTAGCCAAAAAAATCAAGCCACAAGATACTGGAGCAGCTACACCACTCTGGCGGTTATTTCTAAATTTCTGGTGCCAGGACCCAAGAGTTTGTGCTCCTGTCCTGAGGACATCCATTTCAACACGGGTGGAGGCAAATGTCTGAACCATGCCACACGGCAGCCATATCTCTGCTTAAAAAAACTCTCTGTATCCTGGAGAAACAAATTACCTGTATCCTCTGACTCATCATCATCATCTTCATCATCACCTGACGAAGGGGAATCTAGGAGAAGAAGGAGAAAGACATGAAGCAGAAAAAGGACAACACATGGAGATGAGGCTGGATGAGGCTGTGGATGCCACAGTGGGCTCCAGTAAGGAGGGACTTGGGTGACATGTGGGTGACGTCCCCCTTCCTGCAGCTCTACCACTCTGGGGTAAGCAGCCAGGAGCTTTCCAAAAGGAGAAAAGTGACACAAGTTTGCCAGTGCTCTGCCACCACAGAGCAGGGGTCAGTGCCAGCTACTTTTTGATGTGCAAAGAGCTCTCCTCCTAAATACAAAGGCAGTTCCAAAAGAGAAGGTTTCTTTCTTAAGAACAAGCTCTCCCCCACTTTTTTTCCCTAGCATTCACTCTTACAGACTTTTTGTTTCACCAAGTCTCAAAATGACAGGTCAGCATTTCCAACTCATTCTGTACTCTTTTAACTCAATACATTGCTGCTACATCCTCCTGTGTTAACTCCTTGCTAAACGACTCAACTAAAGCTTTTAAAACTTCCCCTTGAAATTGAACCTCTCTCTAGACAGACATTTTGATGGCTGCTCCATGAACCAGCTCCTTTCGTTTATGTTCCTTCCACAGATAAACCTCGAGGCTGTAACTGAATCCAGGTTAGCAGGTGGGAATTTTCCATCAGTGTATCTCTAAAACTTTCTGTATTCATTCTCTAAATGTGATCTAGCATCTCACCTTCTCCAGGCTGTGCACAATGAAGCTTCAGTTCGTAGATGTGAATCCCATGATAAAACAGCAGCTTAGTGTTTCATTCAGTTTGCACTATTTAGCACAATTCAGTGTCTGGAAGATTTAGTGTCTTCTGACTTTATATAATCTCCAGGAATTTCTTTTTTAAATAAAAGCAAAATGCTAACAACGCAACAGCATTTATATTCTGAGACAGAGGTAAAAGCACTTGGCATGAAACAGCAGCAAACAGGAAACTTTATGAGTGTTTAACATGTGCCAGAACAGCAAAGCACTGATTCAGGCCGACCCGGGCAGAGCTCCTTCCTTCTATGATCCACTGCTTTCTGGTTGGAGAACTGGACACTCTTCTCCACGTGATAAAAATGCACGGAGGTAGAAAAAACAGAAGGAGGAGAAAGTTGGTAATAAATATCATATCTCTGCAGAATCTGGAGGGTACTTCCAAATGTATTCACCGCATATAGGAGCAATAAGCCAGGAATCATCTCCCTCCATCAGCACGCGGCTGCGCATCATGCGCTGCACCTTCTCCTTGGCTCAGCCCCCAGCCCTGCAGCACGTACCCAACTGCACACCGCAGCTGAGGTCCTGCTGGCAGCAGCACCAGGGAAATGCCATGGGGCTTGCTGAGAGTGAAGTGTCTGTAGAGGCGTTTCGGCTGAACCAGCAGGTTTATTCAAGTCCTGGCGAAGGCAGAAGCCCTGCCAAACACCCACCAACACTGGATGAATGAGTACGTTCTCAGCCCTGTGCTCCGCAATTTGGTTACCTGTATATTAACATGCCATTGAAGTTTTCTTCTGGTTTCAAATGAGCCAATGAGGACCAAAACAGCAGAATCAATCTTTAAATCAATTCAAAATGCTTCCACAAGATCAAAGGAGAGAATCACAGAATCATAGAATATCCCAAGTTGGAAGGGACTCATAAGAATAATAGAATTCAATTCCATTCTCCTTGATTTTGACCCCACTTGTGCTTCACATGAGAGCTTTTCAGGGAAGCTGCAGCCTGGGTTTTAACACAAAATATCCCATGCTCAGAGCTATGCTTCTATTCAGATTACTAAAAGTCTCCTTCTTCAATAAGTGACTAAGAATCTATAAGCTATTTATTAATCATTTACAAAAACTGTATTTCCTTCCAAAAGCCAACCAGTATTGGCATCTGTAGGAACTGCTGGATGCTATTCCAAAATGGCTCTATTTATGAGCAGGAAGGAATTCTGTCTTGGGTACTTTGAAATATCTTTTTTGCTTACTGCAGGGCTGCTGTCGGACACTAGATCCCAAGGGAGTGTATGAAATGGCTGCAGAAACAGAGCCTCTGTCAACAAGAGATCAGTTTGGGCATGCAGCCCCTATTTGTGATCCACACCAAGCGCTCATGTTTTAAGAGGGCAGTATATTTCATCTTGTAAACTCATAAAGCAATCAAGCCCATGTCTGTCAATGGAGGCATTCTGAAGAAATTAAACCCTGTTACTTATCAGACTAGTTTTCACTGTGCAGTAGCAGCTTCTATCTCCTCAGGTACAGGCTGCTTCCTAATGCCAAAACCTGCTCTGTGCAGCCCATCCTTCACCACCACGCACTGTCCCCATCACAAACCCAGAAGGGTTTGCAGAGTGTGTTCAGTAAGTCCACTGCCCTGCCAGGATCTGCAAGCAGCTTACAAAAAGGGACTTAAGTGCCTATTGGCCATTTTCAGCATTACACCTTGTCAACCCAGCCTGCTTTTGTTCACTTTGGAGCACGGATTGGATCCAGTTTAACACAGAGAACACCTCCAATCCCGAACATCAGATAACCACATAAACACCCAACCAGATATCCAAGCTCATCGCTGGAGTTACCTTCACAAAGTGGGAACACAAACCACAGATCTCAGATAACGATCTCCTCTCTGCAGCAGAACACAGAGCAATCAATAATAATTACAAAGAAATATCTGCATGCACGAGAGGCACCACTATTGCCACATACAGCAGGGCTTCAAAGCTCAAAAGGAGCGCTGCTGACAGCTAAAGCAGAGACTCCCACATTGCCAGCACTTCGATGGTAATGACAGCGAGCTAATAGAATCAAAGATTCCTAGTGCTGTCAGAAAGCAGGTTCAGGTTACTCGCTTGTTCTTAAGCTGTTATTAGCTATTATTAGTGAAGAGGAAAAACACAGGGGCTTAAACTTTTAAAAAGCAGAGGATTATGAGCCCTTCCACTATTAAAAACAATTTCTCACTTTACAAACTTTTGGGGCTGGCAGCTGTTTCACTTGAATGTGGAACCAGATGCCCTCTTCTGCCTCCCTGCTGCCCCTTGAACTCAAAAGCATTTTAATGTCACTTAAAAAAAAAGAGAGAGTAACATTTCTAACAACCTGCAGTTCCTTGGGTAGTCCCAGTAATCATACCTAGTTAAAGAAAGCCTTTCAAGGACCAAATACTTCTTCAACCATTTAATTGATACGACCTTGAAGCGTTCACAGCACTCTCCAGTAACATTCAATGAAAAGCAGATGTTGGCAAAGGCTTGCTGAAACGGGCTTTTATTCTTACGATGGTTTGATTCTCCCACACAAATCCCACTTCTGGCAGGAAAAAGAACTTTATGGAACGGACACGATTTGCTATCACAGATACCCCTGTGTTCAGTTTTCATAGAATTAGATTGGTTGGAAAAGACCTCTAAGATGATCTAGTCCAACCATCCACCTACCATCAATACTGCCCACTAACCATGTCCCTAAGAACCACATCTCCACCTTTCTTGAACCAAGGACAGTGACTCCACTACCTCCCTGGGCGGCCTGTTCCAGCGCTTGACCACTCTTTCAGAGAAGACATTTTTCCTAATATCCAATGTGAATCTCCTCTGGCACAACGTGAAGCCATTCCCTCTCATCATACCTCTAGCTACCTGGGTAAAAGAGGCTGATTCCCCCTTTGTCACAACCTTTTCAAACAGATCTTGGTGCTGTTTGAAGGAACTCAGGTTTTGGAACCTATGGGGGAAGGAAAGTTTTCAGAACCTTAGATCCACAAGAGGTTAATCCTTGTGAAAATTCAGGCCTGGAAGCTATGTGATAAGAAGGCTCACAATTATGAGCACTGTACCAATGCAGCAGGCTGAAATCAAGATGATCTTAGCATTATTTGTTTGTTATCTGGGAATAATAGATTTTTTTGGCACAGTAGAGTGATACAGGCTTGTAGCTGTTCTGTCCTATTGTCCTCATCATGGAAAATACAGACGTGCAAATGACAGCAAGTGCTTTGCTAATGCACCACTTGTCTGAGGTACATGGCTAGCAGTAAGCTCCTCTACTTTTGAAAAAACTAGTAACTTGGGACAACTGGGATGGAAGGATGAGGTCCACAATCTTTAGTGTCCCTTCCAATCTAAGCTATTCCACAAGCATTCTAGAATATGGAAGTGGATTTAAAGATCTCCAGCTTTAACATGCAATTTTGCCAATGATTTGCCACACAAAGTAAAAAAAAAAGTCATTTAACCTCTCTGAGCCACAGCTTACTCACTCACACTTCAAAGGCACACAAAGCATTGTGCCTATCTGAGTGTTAAGGGGGATCGAGAGCTTAATCTGACCAGCACTGCTTCCAAGTCTCTCTCAATCTCAACATCGAGCTTTTAACACTTGGTACTAACACACATGCATTCTTTGATAGTTGTTTTGTTTGGTCAGAATGATTACTGCCAGGGCTTGGTGGGGAGGTACAGACCTACCAAGAAGCGACAAAAAGCTGCAGCTCACCAGCTATGCTGAACAAGTGAAAGGGCAAAATACGCACACACACAAAAAAGCCAACTGCAAATCTACTCTATTTCTGCACATACCTGTCACTCTGACTGTAAAGTTTCCCAGGACCTCGTTGGAATGCCTTGGCTTGCAACTGTACAGCCCCGAATCATCATATGACACATTGATTATCTTCAACAGTTTTTGTCCAATATGAGTTCTGTTGGAAGGTGCAATCCCAATACCATCTTTAAACCAGAAAACTGACACAGAAGAGCTTTGGGTGTTACAGGAAAGTTCAATGGTATCTCCACTTCCAAACACCAACTCTTCCAGAAAGGCGGTCTCACTTCTCAAGTATTCTGCAAAGGGAAAAAGAGAGGGAAATGAGTAAATAAGAGCATGTATCAGAGGATGAAAGAGTATTTTTAAAAGTATATTGTATTTGCTCTACAGATGCTTCCATGTGTTCAGAAGACTCTCACGCTAGTGATGACAGCGAATCCTGTCATGGGCTGCACAATTCTGTTTTACAGTAGAGCAATAACAAAAGGAAAAGTCTGAGCTCAGAATGCTTCCCACAAAGGAACACGAGACATGATGGTTTGACCGTCTTCAGACTCATATACAGTGATGTACAAAGTCACTTCAGACACCCAGTGGTTTCTTCCTCCTCTACACCATTTTGAAAAAGAAGACTCAGTCCTCCATACCTGCCCTCAACCGAGTTATTCCAGCAGCATGAGCACCACTGCCTTGTCTATGCCAGCCAACATTTTCTCATTACACATCTCATGCTTCTTCCAGCTGACAGCAGCTCTGAGAAGTCATGCTCTGCCAGCCACAAGTCTTCTTGGTTTTGTACACTATGGGATTCTAATTCCTAGCAAAGACTCTCTGGTGCTATGATTATATAATTAACAAATAAGTAATGCAAAACAAATCTATCTATCCATGATCTAAACTCAGGTGGCCCAATTTTACCTCTGATAATAATCAGATATGAATAGAGATCTTAATTTTGCTGCTTACATATATGCATAGAATATTACTGTGAAACCAATGTGATTACAGCAATTCAGAACACCTGAGGATGGTGTTCTGATGATGATTTGTCTTCAAGTTGTTGTTCTGCTATTAAGTCAGAGAATTGGAGGAGGTAATTAAAGAAAAACGTGCTGCTTTTCTCCCCTTGTCGTGCAACTTTTCATTCTCATGGAACTTTAAAAATATAAAAATGCTTCGGTCAGTAGTCTTACATAGAGAAAATGATGAATTCCAAGGGCCTGAAAATGTGGTATTTCATGGGAGGTATCATCCCACAGTAGGCAAAGCCCACACACATTGGGGTCACAAAGCACCTTTCCCTTATACTCTGGCAGCAACTCCAACTCAAATATTTCTGGGTTTGGCTAGAATGCTGTGGTATTCATATAGACAAGGGTTTCTTTTATTATTATTATTATTTTATTATTTTTAATGAAAAGATTTTCCCTGAACGCATATGCTATTAGTAAAAACAGAAGCTGAAGGAGCATCAGCATCTCTCTCCTTTCAGAGCAGCTCCTGCTGCAGTTCTGTGCTCACCCATGGACTGTCTCTTCCCATCAAGAAGCTCCTTGGGAAAATACAGTTGACAAAAAGAAACTTGCAGCATCAGGTAAAGAAGCATTTTCTGTTTCAGCTGCTGATTTCAGGATAAAGCCTTCCTTCTCTGTACTATAAGTATTTTCTCAATGGCACCAACTTTGGCTTTAGATTAAAAGTCCCTCATGCAGCTTTGCATGCAGTGCTGGGTGCTGATCTTTCTTGACTCTAATGGAAGCTGTTCCTAATTTAACCTACTGTAAAACAAACCCCATGCAGCTGAACCATTCCTCCATACAAAATGCACACTTCTACCTGACCTTTGGTAACTTGTGCATTTTGGCTTTTGCATCCTAAACCTACCAACAGGAACAAGCCCAGAATGAATACAAACCAAATGAGGCTTTTTAGTCATTTAAAAGGAAGTCACTTTTTTTCTTAAAGTGATAATGAATCTGTGTGAATGACAAAGCACTACAGCAGTTTTATAAAACATTGCAAAGGAATACCAAAATGAAGAGTAAATTCACTTTTGACTCAGAACAATTGGGGTTTGCAGTTATTCTGAAGAAAGAAATCTCATCTCTTGCTCATTTTGACAACTCTGCCCCTTTACAGCTCAGCTGGCCCCCAGCAGATATCTTGTTGCCCACTGCATGCACACCTTGGTCCTACTGACTGTATTCAGTCCTACTGACTTCATTCCTCCTGAGTACAGTATCCAGAGATTTCAAGGAGTGGCTACTTGAAAATGAGAACAGTACTGACATTTTTCAGCTCTTTAAACAGCATTTCAAATTTCAGTTTACACACCTATGGCTAAAAAACAAACAGAACCCAAGTCAGAGACCTCCACAAAGTCGAATGTGCTTCACTATTTTGTCTAACAGAGAATGAAGATTTACTATTATTATTATAATACCTCATCCAGCTTTCAAATATGACAAATGCAAAAGCAGAGACTGAGGTTACAACACCTATCACCCAAGCATCAGTCCTGGGTCCTAAGAGAACCATCCACGCTGTAGGCTAGCAGCAAATCCCTTTAAACCTTCCTGCACTTTGGCTGATGCCCTCCCTATGGCTAGGGACTGTTTGTAGGTGCTATGCCAGAAGCATGAGCAAGGGATGACAGAGCCTGTAGGATGCTCATGGACCCCATACCACCTTGCACAGTGCAGTCATCTTCAGCTCCAGGACACTTTGTCCCCTTATTTCTTATCTTCACTTGTGAGCTTCCCACTGGAATATCTTCTTACAGCTCCACTTTTTGAAAAACTCCAGTGTTCGGGAGCATTCCTTTCAGCTCCAACTCCTCAAGGGAGCATCCCAAAGCTGGGGCATAGCAATTCATCATACATTTCATAAGTAGATGGCCCTGACCACACTGCTCAGGGTGGAGGGCTAAAGGCTCAGCACCCTCAGTTCTCTGAGTAGAATATCCCTCACGTGCCCCTCGAAATCCCAGGGAGGGTTTTCTCTGACGTGGACCAAGAGGCTCTCTGATGGCTTATATTTTTCTCCATCCACACTGTATTTGCCATTTTACCTGTGTGTCCTCACAGTGGGAGCTGAGGGTTTCTGTGCTGTGTCTGGATGAAAAGGTAAGAGATATGGTTTATTGTCTTGTGGTAGGAACAGTAATGGGAGGATGGTTGAACTAGATGATCTTGTAGGTCCTTTCCAACCTTGTGATTCTACGATCCTACTGCCAGAAATGGGAATCAATCTCTCTTTTCTCCCCAGAGTTTGGATACTTCTGGAAGTAAACTGACTTGGTCTTTCACTTAAAAACCTAAGCTGTGATTTAGAAAATTGCCTTTAAGAAACCATATCCACAAACAGTTTGCCTCAGTCATTTGAAAGGGTCAATTTATCTTTCACCTGTTGTGTATGTTTGCTTTGGTGTGGGATGGGGGTTCCCCTGGAAAAGCTTAAAATAGTTTTCCTAATAATAGACAGGTAAACTGTTTATTCAGTATTACCACTGCAGTATCTATGCAACTGTTACCAGTCAATATTTCTTCCAAAGACCTTAAGAAGTGTGCTGCATTCTATTGCCTCCCAGGACTGTTTTTATGTGCATGCATGTGCACTAGCAGGAAAGCAAACTTTTTTCCTAGAGAATATGCACAACCATGACCAGTTCTCAAGGTTATTTCACAAGTCATATCCTTTTTTTTTTTTTTTCCTTCCCAAAAGCAAGAGATTATGGGAGAAAAAAAATCTCTAGTGTTTAGCTTGGCTATCCCCAACAGCGACTTTGGAAGGGCTTCTCAAATGGAAAAGCAGATGTTGCAAATCTGCCTTATCTACGGAGCAACTGTTGACTCTGTTGTGCAAATCCTAATTTACATCTGCATGAAAGGTTTCAGAGATTAAATGGCATTCAAGGAGGAATATTAGCTTTTCTCCCTCCCTCCAGCCCTCCTTTGAATGGATTTACTACTGGCAATTAGCTTTCTGTTCCACCGGCCAAGTAGAAAACAGGATTCATCGAGACTCTACAGTATCCTCCTTTTAATGGACTGTTTTCTCAAATCACCCAATTCAGATGCCTAGAGTCAGAAGGAGAAATAAATCGTCACAAAGCTAAAATAGTTACAAAAACACTTTAGCCAGGAGGATTTCCCTCTGGCAAAGCCCTAAGGAGTGAAAAAGAGAACAAATCAAAGGGGTCTCCTGGCTACATCCAACAAACATGGGAATGCAAAACCCCAGGAACACAAAGCTTTGGTTCCTGTCCCAAGGACAGCCTTTAGCTGTGAGTTTGCTGGCTTAAAGGAATAGACTCGGATGGGTATTTTTCTTAAAATTAGGCCAGACTTCCAATAGTTTCTAATGCAAAACAAACGAAAAAGAAATTACCAATTACAACCCTTGTCTATCCCTACAGTTCTGCACGCTTTTTTTTTTTTCTTCTTTTTTTCTGAAATAAAATTAATATGAAATGTCCTCCACCAGCCCACCTCACCCAACCACGGTGGTCAAACTGGTCAATCCTGGCCACTTCCTATGCAGTGCACAGTGATGGGACACTTGTTGCACAAATTCTAGGAGGAGCATAAGAGACCATGACCATAGGCCATTCCCTTGGAGCCTGCCTCTCATTCACTCAAGGGTGATGGCCAACTCAGCCTTTGTTTTTAGACGGAGTGACAAACTTGTAAGGGAGAAAGGAGGCCAACCAAAACTGTTGGCTGCAGGCTGCCCTGGCCTGGAGTCAATAGATGGATCCCATCACAAAATGGTTGGGGTTTTACATTTTCACTCTTTGTGTCTGAGGAATTTCAAAAAGCTCATCACCATACTGAAGAAACCACAACAACCTTGTTCTCAAACCAGTGGAGGCCCATGAAAACTAAGGCTCAGACTGGAGCTTCCCAATGGCCAGAGCAAATCATCTCCAGCCTACACTGCAGCAGAACAGGTTTCCAGCAACATGCTGAAATAACCAAAAACCCCATGGAGCAAACTCACGCCCTGCAAGCATCAGCATGTGACACTGCCCTGTCAGAGGAGGCCAACTAGCTGGGTTTTACAGGTGACATGCAGTAGGCAATCAGCAGCCAAAACAATATGTTACACAAATGAATGGTCCACAAGGCACAAAGAAAGGACAGAAACTGAATCTTTGGGAATGTTTTTAAGTTTCGTTAAAAAATCATTGAGTTATTTCCCCTGGGCTCCTCCTCTCCAGCCTTATTTCCTTCCTTAAACCCTTCAAAAATGTATCGCTGATGGCGCTCTTGAGTTTGGAGAAAGTCTTCAGCTTTCTGGATGAATTATAGAATTTGGTGAACTCTACCTGAACATTGACCACATTCTTAGTGCCTCTGCAGATGAGTGTTTGCCCAGTTTGTTCTGTTTGTTCTGTTTTTTGACACCAGGCCCACCAGTTGAGGTTCACCACAGAATAACTTTCTAAGGGACACAAAGAATTGGAGCCTTGCTACAGCTCCAACCTGGTCACTTGCAATGAGTCCCTGAAGTGCACTTGGAGATCACATGGAAGCAGAAAAAATTTGCCATAAAGCCTGCCCCAACCTTTCCCCTTCGGTTCACAGCTATGCAGTGACCAAATCCCAGCTCCTCCGTGTTTCCATTCCACTTCCAATGCGCGCTCCTCTAATCTTCATTTAATGCAGGCAGCTGGCTGTAAATACCCCAGAACAATGACTTTAATCCTAAGGATCCTGAAGCCCCCCTTCCTCCCTGCACCAAAACTAAAGAAAAATTAAAAGAACATCCTCATGTCAGCAAGATGGAGAAACCAAGCTAGCCATTTGGCCAAAAGAGCAGAATGACACAATGAGCTAAATTTTGCCTGGCCCGCTAATTAAAAACGGAAGCTACCATACTCCTGAGCCAGCGATGGGAGGTGGGGGGAGTTTTCATGCTATTCAAAAACTGGCTTCCAACTGGGACCATATTCACTCCACATTAATTGTCATTCCAACTACGAGTGTCCTAGTTTCAAAATGAAAACTACTCTCCAGCGTAGCTAGTGAAAACCAACACCAGTTTTGAGGCATTAAACAAAATTTATTGATTGCATTTTCCCACCCACTAAAACTTTAATAAGCATTAAACCTCAAACTCCTGGCCCTGCTTCCTCCCTCTACCCTCTCTCTCCATAAAAGGGGTCAGGCCCCTCTATATGGAGATTAGGACTTTATGTTTGGTATTTGTTTATGAGCCTATCAATTGCCTGTATTTCGGGGGGGGGAAAGCACATCTAAAAAAACCCTCCCGTACATGGATTAAGAGAGGGCAAAGGTTTAGGGTAGTTTTGGTGGCTTTTTTTTTCCCAACTGATTGTAAGGTTTAGATATATTACGGATCATGTTTACATGAAAAAGTGAATGCTCCCCTTTTTTGTAAGCTTCCCTTGAGTTACATAAAATGGCACAATTCAAAGATCCCTATTACTGAGTAATAAGACACAGAACTTCCAGGCTTTTCTGCCGGCTTTTTTCAGCTGTGTAAAAGGAAAAAAAAAAAAAAAAAAAAGGAAAAAAAATGGGGGCCACTCTGTCTGCATACTTACCAAAGAAAACAAAGGCCAAACATTTGAAATGCAAAGGTTGGTGATTAAGCCCAGAAATCCATATCTAGGCATCAAAATGAATAACCAGATTTTAAGAGTGCTTAAGAGCTTGAAATGCAGATCCTGATCTGGCTCAGCATCTTTCAAACCCAAGCCTGTTATTTCAATGCCTCAAGCGGGATGGAGGTGCCAGGTACCCAAAGTTGCAGGAGCCCAACGCTAATCTCCTGTTATGAAGTCTGAGCCAGTTCAATCTGAAGTGAGGCCACTGAGCAACAAACCCAGATTTTATTATTTAGAAAGCACATCTCATATCAATACTGCAACGCTTTGTCCCCATCCTAAACTCAACTCCTACCCTTCAGAGGTGGTAAAAATGGTGGATATCAAAAATTCTTTTATTTCTCTTCTGTAAAGAGGGCTGCTGAAGGGAGTAGATGGTTTGGAGTTCACTGCTCTGTTAAATCAACCTTACTATATTTTTTCAGCTTGTTTGACTTGCTGTTTCTGTATACATTTGTGTTTTCACCTCTCTGCATTCAAATCCCACGCTAGCATTTGTTCTGTGCTTCTCACAGGAAACTTGCTCAGCTCTTTATTTGTATTAAGTCTACGGACTTATAGAAAACAGACTTGGAAAACAATTCCTAAATTAGCAGGACTTACCAGCATACATGCATAGGCACAGACACAGGGCTGCATACCATCCTGCCCAAGCGTGGCTTTTTATCATTTCCAGCAGCAACAGCAGGGCATCGGGTTCAGCAGAACGGCACTTTTAATGGTCTCGTGCAACCATATCTATTACAGCAGGTTTTGGACTGCACATAATAAATTAAGGGAGAGTTCAAGGAAGTCATGCGTGTCTCGGTTCCCACTCCTTTCAAACGGTTTTAATGCTCCCAAATCACTGTCCTCTATTTATTGAGCTATGCTGGGTTCCAGATATGCCAGCAGCAGGTTTGACATCTCCACATGCAGCTATTTTAATGATGCTACGAGGAAATGCATGCTTTGCAGAGTCCCATGATGGGGCACAGCCAGTCTTGACTGCCTGTGGGACCTTCCTCAGGCTCTCTGATCCCATCCCCGTCCTCCACAGACTGACCTTTCCAGCTTTTCTTTATGTTTTCCTAACAAAAACATGTCTAAAACCTCCTTCTCCCTGTGAAGGAGTGTCCAATGTTCCCTGAGAGACAGATGCCACTGCAGCAGCAGGGTTGAGCATTGCAATGGCATGGAGAAGGAGAAAGCCAACAGCTGTTTCTCTTCTGCTGACAACATCGTGGAAGATAAAAAGTGAAGCCAGCAGCCTGGATTGGTCTGAAAGCCAAGCAGAGATTGTAAGCTCCAGGTGGGCTGCCTTGGGCAGGATGGGTGCAATTGGTGGATGAACCACCATATGGCAACACTTTCACATACAAAGTTGGACGACCTCCTCATGTTTTCATCTGTTTCTCCATGTGGACACATGTACCTATAAACAGTGAGGCCACTGAGTGGGCAGTGATCCAAAACCTGGACTCTGAGCCCTTTCAGAGGACCAGCGGCTAATTCAAAGTCATGTCCTCCTCTCTGCTGTGTGCTACTCTTACAGCTGCTTCTCCTCACCCCAAAACAGGCAGGCGTACGCAATGGGTGAAGCCAGCATCACTTGTCCGCACCTCATTTGCTATGCACTGAGAGCAGGGGAGATGAAAATCTCACTTCAAACATTTACACAGGTTTTGAAAGCGCCCTGAGAAGCTTTCAGGTGCTTTTTGCCAGGACTAACACATTCCACTGAAGCCATTCCCTTACACAGCATGCAGATGCATAGACTTGTGGAATCATAGAACCATTAAGATTGGAAAAGACCTCTAAGATCATCTAGTCCAACTGTCAACCATCCCCACCATGCCCACTAACCCACCCTGTCCCTCTGCCACATCTCCATCTCGAACACCTCCACGGATGGTGACTCCACCATCTCCCTGGGCAGCCTGTTCCAATGCCTCACCACACTTTCTGAGTTCAGGTTCCAACCTGAACCTCCCCTGGAACATCCTAGAAAGCATTTATGCTGTGTGGGATCACACGGAAGAAATGATGGCAAGCAAAGGTTCCAGGAGCAAGATGCTACTCTCTGAGATATCCAACACTAAATGAAACATATGGCAACTGTAACATAGTATCTACAATTAAATTCTATGGTATTTACTGTATTTATACTGTATCCTAGCAGGGCTAGAAGCTAGGGGGAAGGGCCACGACAGTTACACGGGTTTACAGGGTATCCAAAAGCCAACACCAGCACACTCCAACAGTGGCTTACATCCTTGCTTCCAAGGCAGTGAAATCAGCAGCGTGGAAAGCCTGAAACTTATTTTTATGCCTGATTACAGATCTTGAGTGCTCAACACTGAGCACTCACCCATTACACTGCTGACACTGATGCCTTTGGGCTGACCAGGAAGGAACGTTTCATGCTCGATCATCACTCACTCCACTCACAAGAAGGAGGTGGGTGATGGATTTGGAAAAAATTTCAGGAAGAGATGCAGAGAAGACACCATCTGCTGTTTCTTTCTTTGGGGGGGGCGGGGGGGGGGCCTCCTTTCTGTAATTTATCAGTTTGCAAAGTGGGAGGCTGAGTTTCCTCGCAGCCCGCTCTTCCTTCAGCCTTAGGAAGAAGGAGGCTGCAAGGAGCAAGGAAGGTGATGGCCAAGGAGCTCTGGGCTCCCAGCCCTGCGGTTCCATTTGCCAGGCGCCCAACCCAACACGCTGCATATAAAGAGGCTTTCTGAGTTTTCCCTGGAAAAACAACAAAAAAAACCCACATGCTTTCATGCAAAGCTGTGGGAGCATGCGTAACACGCTGGCTGTAAAATGAATGCATTTTTTATTTGATTTTGCAAGCGTTCCCTACCGTTCCAACTGTATTCATTTGCAGCTCGTGTCTTACACAGTAAATACCAGCAAAGTTATGCACCTCCATTTACCGCCCGCCCCACTCCTGCACGAATCCTCAGCCCATTAACATAACTATTTAAACTGGACATGTTTTCTTCAACATTCCCCCTCTTTCATAAACTGCCAAGTGACAGTTGTTTACTGTCAACATGCCCGAGTGCTCCAAGCCAGGGAGAAATATGCCCTTTCAAAAGGCGGACCTATCGGCTAGCAAAGGAAGATTAGAATCTGGCATTTTCCTCTTCTCCCTCCCCAGAAATGCTTTATTCATAGGGATGCGCATGATACAGATCAGCAGAGATGGTGCTGTGCTTAATTCCGATCATTCTTTTAATTAAAGACAGGCTCACGCAGGGTTTATCTTGGGTTGCACATGTGAGTTGTCAGCGCACACCAAACTCCTTAATCTTCCCATTGCAACTGCTTTCCCTCCTCATCTTTAGCTCCGATAGCCCAAGCACACAGCGGGGAAGCAGCATGCTCATCTTGCCCAGGTCCTGCTACTGGCGAGCAGTAAAATTCTTGCCCTGAGGATCTATACAGAGAAGTTAAAAAAATCAGGGGAAAAAAAAATCCAATCACCACTTACTTACTAAGCTGCTGAGATATTTTGCTGGGAGGGAATTTCTTGCTCTTGAGTTCTGCACACGAAAGGGGGTGGAATAGGAGGAAAAAACAAAAAACAACACAACCATAATCCTCTGAAAAAAGTGGTTCCCCATGCCTGCATAGAGCAATAGGGGAGCTCTTAGTGGGTTTACTGCTGAGTACCACTGCTTTACCATAAATATCACCAGCTCCTGCTCTCCTACAGACATCAGGTCACTGTCATACCATCCAATGGCAGCCAGTATGGACCTGGTGACAAAAGCTTGCCTCACTTGGTACACAGTGAAGGTGGGATGAGATGGAATGCAGACAGCCCCACCAGGTAGAGCCAAGCACATCCCCACTTGAAACTTGAGTTTCCTCACTTGGGTCATTAGAAAACTTTCCAAACAATCTCTATTTCTGCTCAACAGTTGCTTCCACCACAATCTGTGAAGGGCTTCAGCCTGCTCCCTTGGAAATTTCTGCTTGGGATTAAATAGGCACGAGATGAGGACCTTGGTATAACTTTTAAAGGATGACAGGCAGCAGCAGACAACAGAACTTCTGAAAAACCTGCCCCTGAAGGGTCTTTATAAACTCTATCAAGCATCCAAATAAAATCAAAACTCCAATTCTAGAGAGATTTTCAGCCCTTGGAAGGGAAGAGCATGGAGTTAGTAAGCGTTGATCTCAGCACCTAGATCCAGAAACATCTTCTCTATCTCCTTGCCTTCAAATGACAGCCCCCATGGATGTGACCCTGGCTTTTCCCAAGGAAAATGCTCCCTCCAAAAGCAATAAAAATAAAAACACTGCAATGTGCTACAATGCATTACACAACTCTTAGGACCGGGTGCAGGCACTCATTGCGGGGCAGTGCACAAAGATTTGTAGCCACAGAGAGCAGCCGCAGCCTTCGTCCTTCCCTCACCCACAGCCTTGGAAGCCTCTGCTTCTGAGTCATTAACACGTTTAACCCCTCACAACCTGCGGAGATGGCACGGCCCCAAACTCTCACAGATGCTGAACGTGTAAGCACATGGTAATTGTTTTGCATACGGTTCTGCGTGATAAAGAAACTCCAAGGCGCTTCCAAGTTTTAATAGAACCTTTTTATTCTATCAAGTCTTTATCTTCCCCCCTTCTGTGGCTTTGGGAAAGCAATGCCAGCTCACCAAAGCTGACTCCCCCTCTGCTACGAATACCGCACCTTTTTTAGATGAATACATCTGAAACTGAAGCAGTTACTGGAGAAGTGTTTTCTCGCTTTGCTGCACCATGATTCTTAAAAAAGAAAGGAAAAAAAAAAGCTTTGCTAAATTGTGTAACCTGAGTGTCACAGCAGAAAAAAAATAAGAGCTAACCTCCCTGTCCACCTGGGCACTGCAACTCCCCCTTATCAGGGTGATACAGGGCAGGTTTACGTCTCATTACCTTTCACATTTTAACTACCAAGTTTACCAAAGGTTTTACTCCACTGTTATCGCACAGTTTTTGTTTGCTTTTGATATTATGGAAACTTCCTGGTCATTTGAGCCAAGGAGCTGATACTTAGGGGGAAAGAACATCACACATTGGGATCACAGTGCTGTCACGGCAGGAATAAAAAGCCTTTCTCCACTCATCCAGGTCTCTACATCCTATCTCTGCCACCCGGCAACCTGAACTGTGAGCTATCAGGAAGGGGGCATCAGGGCTGGCGGCTCCAATTCAGAGAAAAAGTACCAGATCACACAGATAAACGGCCCCAAGAGTGGCCAACAGCAAGCCGATAAGCTATGGAGGAGGCCCAGGAGAAAAAAGCAATGAAAGACCTCATATGAGGCTTCAGTCATGGTTCAGCTAGCGGTTTGCTCAGGGGGTGCTTTGGGACTTCTCCTCTGGCGGGTGCTGAGTCAGCAGGCTGCTTCAGAAAGCCAACAAAACGGTATGCAGAGCCAGACCGACCGGCTGGCAGGGCACGGGGAAAGTTATGAGCGTGCAGCACGCTGGGAAAAAGGGAAGTCCTCTCAGACGGGGAAAGGAAATAAAAATCGAGTGGGTTTCATTGATGCCCAGGTTTAGCCCAGCTGGGAAAAAGTCACCAAACTCACTCTATCCTTTATAGAGCTACTGTAAATTTGTAGCATTCATGATCAGTATCCCTTCCCAACAGTGCTGATGTGTTCAGGAGATTCATAAAAGTGAACGTGCTGGTCAAAGTGGCTTAGTTTAATTGCAGGATTTAATTAGCAGATCAGCACTTTGCGACACAATCTTCAGATTCACTTTCATCGTGTTCCCTATCCGGTGCTGTTCAAAAAGTCTTAATTAAAAGGGAAAAAAACCCTCAGATTTAATTGGAGTGACCTCTGTCAATACGCGGTGCTATACAGCCGCTGTCAGGTGCTGTAACGAGTCAGTCCCTGCACTGCCATAGGCTCTCTGGTTCTCTATTTGCTAGGTAAGAGACAACCAAGAAAAGCCATATTTCATCACCTTTTCCTTTGTCCTCTAATTTAATTCCTCAATAAAATATGCTAGACTCAACATAAAGGACTTCATTACGTTCTTCTGCAGCTATTCTTAAAGAACAAATGGATCAACTTTTTATCTCAGCACTGTATCACTCATAGCACTGAATCCGAAGGATTTCAGGTCTCGGGCACAAGATCAGGAGCACTACCCATTTACAATGGGCCCTTTATAGAGAGTTTCAGAACACTGTCCTGAAGGGAACCGCTCTGGTGCCGTGTGGCACACACTCAGCACAAGGGCAATTTAGGGTGAACTTTGGAACATCTGGGTACACAAAGCTCAGCAGAGCGGCCTGAACCTCTGCCATCGGCTGCACAAAACCTATCAGCCCCAGCAAGTGCATCCCCAGTCATTTCCAAATGGGGAAGTCACCAGAGCCCCTGTGTGCCTCTGCTGGACTGGAACCTGAATTCACACATTCTGCTCGGTGACAATGTGACCACAGCTAAGGGACCATCAGTCCTGGCTCCTAAAAGAGCAAAGCTTTCCGCACAAACTTCAGAGTTTAACAGACACACATGGCTCCATAGCACCAGTACCAGAAATCCCAGAAATTCCCTTTTTTTCTATGTACATTTCTGGTAGATGGGATGGATATCACAAGTTTTGCAAAGCAAAACGCTGCCGTTGGTCAGCCCTGCTCTCAGAGCAAGCAGCGTCACTTGACATGCACAAATCGTACCCAGTAATATCTTTATCTGAATACTAATGCAAATTGGACGGGCTTTTTTATAGGGATGTCTATTCTGTGACTGCTGAATAGAGTGACCGCATGCTCAGGGCTGCAAAGGAGTTCACTGACCTCCCTAATCATCTCTGCCATAGCCCCTGAATGACACACACATTCACTCCTGCCTTGCCTCTCCGCTTTCATTCATAAAAAAAAAGAGAAAAAACACAACGGGGGGGGGGGGAGGAAATTTTGACATTGTTCTTCCTGCAGCAGCCTCGAGAAAGGGAGAGGGGAGAAACTCAGCCCAGATGAGGCCCCTGGTGTTTTGAGTTGAGCTTCTATTCAGCAACAGCCCCGCCATCTGCCTCCTTCCTGCCAGCAGCCCAACACCTCCCCGCGGAGATGTTAAAACCTGCACCCCTCCACCTCCGCCAGCAGCGCGCGTCCGTATTAGCAAACACACACATACCTCCAGAACGCCTCCCCTCAATGTGTGTTTTATGGAGCTGGGGACAGGCACAAAGCAGTAGCTGTTACAGCCTTCACAGCCCCGTGTGGAGAATTAGATCACTGGGGAAAAATCCTTCCAAGCCCCTTTATGGAAAATAAGGCCTTAGACTGTAAATGCAAAGCCCGGCGAACAACAGCCCTCAGTAATGAGCCAACACCCCATGGCCCATTTGATCAGGAGAAAGAATTTGCTTTTTACCATTCCATTCAAAGGCTGAAAAGCAAAATGTGTTTTTACCCGGCTAGGAGGGTTTATGTTCTTTACAGTTTCTTTTGCACAACCTTTTTCCCTCCAGGAGATGCTGTGGGCTGGGCAATGCCCGGCTTCCCACATCTCCACGCACGTGGCCAGTGTCACCCCTAGGGATATCACTGAGTAGCCCATGGGGAACGGAGCCCAGAATGCTCAGTCTTATCCCACTCCCTGGAGTTGACAGTGACACCCACATGGCCACTGTCAGGTTGATACTGACACGCATATGGTCATCGACAGCAGTGAGAGAGCCTTATCCCGACGATTTCCAACTCAAGTGAATCTAAAGTCCTATGATTTTCACTGGAAATCCCAAAGCAGTGATATCCCTCCAGGTTAACCCCTCCAAACTGTCCCCCAAATGACAGCACAGAGACTGACACACGCTCCCTGCCCCTTCACTTCCACCCAGACGCCCACCTCGACGCGCTCGCTGCCGTGTTTGACCCATAAATCAATTATTCTGGCTGTGAAAAATGAGCCAAACGAGTTACACTAAGAATCTGGGGTTTTATTAGGACTTTCTCGAAAACAAAACCAACCCCCGGCATGATTTATGGCTTTAACCAAAAGGAGTATGAAAGTAATGCCCCCACCCCCGGCCTCCGCGAAGCCCATTTATTCCCCTGTCACTTTTTTGGCAACGGGGGCTCAGAAACCCAGTGGTGAACAATGGAAACTTTCTGCCGGGTACATGCAACCCTGGAGCCGGGGGGCTGCGAAGGGGCTTCGAAAAACAAACAGGGGCTCAGGGAGCAGCTGAGGCGGATCAGCGAGAAGTTGCAAACCCACCCGAAGAGCTTTTTTTCCTTAAAACAGCTTTTGTACGGCTTTTCCTCGAGAGGAGGTGTTTAGCGGCTCCTTCCCCAACGCCTCGTCCCTAACTCAATGAGTTGCGACTGTTGGTGCGTAAGAAGCCCCCGCCGCCCCAAGCACCGCGAAGAACCGGAGGCACAAATCCCCGAAGGGCACTCAGCGCCGCGAGAGCCTTTTCAACAACTGTTCAAAATCCATTTTCCCTCCAGAGCACCACCACCACCACCACGCACGATCCCGCCGCTTTCATTCATAACTCCCGCTCCGGCCGTTCCCATCCGCCCCGCGTACGCTGCCCTCCTTACCTGCCGCCTGCCCGCCGCTTCGCTCCGCTCCGCGCCGCCGCGCCGCCGGCAGCGCTCCGACGGCCGCCGCTAGGCACAGGCACCAGACGGAGCCCCAGGCAGCCCGCATCCCTCCGGCGCGGCTCCGGGGCAGCGAGGCCGCCGCCGCCGCACCGCCGCCCGCCTCAGACATCCCCCGGCCGCATGCTGCCGCCGCTCAGCGCTCCGCTCCGCTGCTGCGCTGCCGGGAGAGGGAGAGAGGAGCTGAATGCGGGAGGAGCTCCGCACGGTCCTCCCGGGGTTGGAGTGGTGGGATGAGGGAGGGGGAAAGGTGAAATGGGGATAGAAAAGGGAATGGGGGTAAGATGGGGATAAAAGGGCAAACAGAGATGAAAAAGGGAAATGGGGGTTAAAGAGGATAATGGGGATTAGAAAAAAGGGAAAACGAGTGAGAAAAGGGGAAAACAAGTGAGAAAAGGGGAAAACAAGTGAGAAAAGGGGAGAATGGGAATAGAAGGGAATAAAAGAGGGTAATGGGGGTAGAAGGGAGAAATGAGAATATGAAGGGAAAATTGTGATTAAAAACGAGAAAATAAGCGATAAAGGAGGAAAATAAGTGATCAATGGGGAAAATAAGTGATAAAGAGAGAAAATAAGTGACAAAAGGGGGAAATAGCACTTAAAAGTAATACAAGAAAACTAGTAATAGAAAAAACAGTAACAGAAGAAAAACAGTAGTAAGAGAAAAAATAGTAATAAAATGGAAAAAAAAGTCCAGAAAAAAAAAAAAAAGCGATTAAAAAATAGGAGAACCAAGAAGCGCCCGGGGAGGCTCTGAGCGCGGCGGGGCCCTCCCTACCTGCGCAAGCTCCGCGGCCGCCCGCGCACCGCGCATGGAGGAGCCGCCGCCTCCCTCCCGCCGCCGCGGCGCTCCTGCGTCTGCCCGCGGCGGCTCCGGAGCGGAGCGGGGCGGCCGCGCTGTCCCCGCCCGCCGGGCCGAGCCGCCCGC